>NC_041386.1:308690801-308788495 GCF_002162155.2 Triticum dicoccoides
GGGGAGGAGCTGGAGAGGAGAGGGGGTGTCTGGGGGGTTCGGGGGAGCGAGAGAGGCCGGTCCACGACGTCACCGGGCGAGGGGAGCGGAGAGGCGGCGAGCAGGTGCGTGGCGCGCGCTGCGGTCGCCGTCGGGCACCTGCCTGCCTGCCTGGCCGGCAAGCAGCTCGCTGGAGCGGCGCTGGGCTGGGCCGGCAGGTGGGCCGGGAGCAGGCGCCAGGTAAGTTTTTTCCATTTCTTCTATTTTCTGTTTTTTTAATACTTCTGCAACTTTGTTGAATTAAATAAAATACTTAGGCTACTCCTAAAATCACCAAACTACTCCTGGTCCATAGTTGGATTATTTCCAACATGAAACATTTTAGTTTGGAGATATTTGAGCATTTAAATATTTTATATAATTCTAAATGCCCAAATTCAAATATTTATGATTTAATTCAAAAACCCTAAGATGGCCTAGGAAAATGTGCACCACTTTTGGCAGAGGTTCTGAACCAAGACAAAAATGATGGGCATTTTAGAAGGGCATTTCAGGTTCATTGAAAAAGTTTTTAGTAAACCCTAGTTGGTTTCAGAGGGGACTGGGGGTTCTGTCATCCCCATTTCAGGTTTCTGATGAAAGAGTAAACATGATGCAACACTCTAATGCATGGCTAACTAGGGTGTGACAGCGGCAGACGTATCCGATCTAGGCGGCGGACAAGTCCGTCGGTGGCGGGGCGGTTTAGGGTTTCGGGGCAGGAGGAGATCCGAATTTCGGGGAGGTCTATTTATAGGCATAGAGGGAGCTAGGAGAGTCCAAATGAGGTGCGGTTTTCGGCCACGCGATCGTGATCGAACGCTCTAGATGATGGAGAAGGGTTTGGTGGGTTTTGGGCCAAATTGGAGGGGTGTTGGGCTGCAACACACACGAGGCCTTTTCAGTCCCTCGGTTAACCGTTGGAGTATCAAACGAAGTCCAAATCATATGAAACTTGACAGGCGGTCTACCGGTAGTAAACCAAGGCCGCACGGCAAGTCTCGGTCCAATCCAGAAATGTTTAATCCCCACACATGAAAGAAAGGTAGAAATGACCACCGGAGGAGAACGAAGCACTGGAATGCAAAACGGACAACGGGGAAAATGCTCGAATGCATAAGATGAACACGTATGCAAATGCAATGCACATGATGACATGATATGAGATGCATGACAACGATAACAACACACGGAGACAAAAACCCGAACCCGAGAAAATAAAATAACTAAACGCCAAAAATAGCAAGAGTTGGAGTACAAATTGGGAAAGTTACATCCGGGGTGTTACAACACTCCACCACTATGAAAGGATCTCGTCCCGAGATCTAGGACTGAAAGAACGCCGGGTACTCAGAACGGAGGTGATCCTCGCGTTCCCAGGTAGCTTCGCGGTCGGAATGGTGTGACCACTTGACTTTGAGGAATTTGATTGACTTATTGCGAGTCTTGCGTTCAGTCTCTTCAAGAATAGCCACTTGGTGCTCATGATAGGAAAGATCTTCTTGGAGCTCAATGTCCTCGAAGTTAATGGTGCGGTCAGGAGTCTTGAAGCACTTTCGGAGCTGAGAGTCATGGAACACATCATGAACATTTGCAATGTTTGAAGGAAGCTCGAGTTGATAGGCGAGATCACCTCTCTTGCTGACAATCTTGAAAGGTCCCACGTATCTAGGGGCAAGCTTGCCTTTGATACCGAAGCGACGAGTACCTTTCATAGGAGAGACACGGAGGTAAACATTATCTCCGATCTCGAAAGCCAAATCACGGTGCTTACTATCATAGTAGCTCTTCTGACGGGATTGGGCTGCTTTGAGGTTATCACGAATGACTTTGCACATTTCCTCTGCCTCTGTGATTAAGTCATTTCCCAAAAGTTGACGTTCGCCGGTTTCAGACCAGTTGAGATGGGTACGGCACTTCCTGCCATACAGAATTTCAAAAGGGGCCTTGCCCGAACTTGCTTGGAAACTGTTGTTGTAGGAGAATTCAGCATAAGGAAGATAATCCTCCCACTTCATGCCGAAGGGGATCACACAAGCCCTGAGCATATCTTGAAGAATCTGGTTGACACGCTCGACTTGACCACTAGTTTGAGGATGGAAAGTTGTGCTGAAGCGGATGTTGGTGCCCATGGCCTTTTGAAAAGAATCCCAAAACTTGGAGGTAAAGATGCTGCCACGGTCTGAAGAGATCACTTGTGGAATACCGTGCAGAGAGACAATCCGAGAGGTATAGAGTTCCACCAATTGAGCTGCAGTGATCGACTCTTTGATAGGCAGAAAGTGAGCCACTTTAGTGAGTTTGTCGATGACAACGAATATAGCATCATTGCCACGTTTGGACTTTGGAAACCCAGTCACGAAGTCCATCTCAATGTGGTCAAACTTCCATTCTAGAATGGCAAGAGGTTGGAGGAGACCAGCTGGCCTTTGATGTTCTGCCTTCACTCTTCTGTAGACATCACACTCATTCACGAATTGAGCAATCTCGTGCTTCATTCGAGTCCACCAATAAGCCTGCTTGAGGTCCTGATACATCTTCGTACTCCCAGGGTGGATGGAGAGGAGAGAATTGTGAGCCTCATTCATGATTACTTTACGGAGGTCACCTTTGGGCACAACAATACGATCCTCGAAGAAGAGAGTGTCCTTGTCATCAAGGCGGTAGCACTTGTACTTGGGTTGACTCTTGGCAATCCCAATCTTCACCTTTTTCACCATAGCATCAAGAAGCTGGGCTTGGCGAATCTGGTCTTCTAAGGTAGGAGAGACTTGAAGGTTGGCGAGGAAACCTTGAGGAACAACTTGCAGATTGAGTTTGCGGAAGGCTTCACAAAGCTCGGGTTGATAAGGCTTGAGAATCAGACTGTTGCAATAAGCCTTTCTGCTCAATGCGTCAGCAATCACATTGGCCTTGCCTGGAGTATACTCGATACTCGGATTATACTCTTGAATCATTTCGACCCATCGAGTTTGCCTGAGGTTGAGATTAGGCTGAGTGAAGATGTACTTGAAACTCTTGTGATAAGTGAAAATGTCCACTTTTCTTCCCAATAGAAGATGTCTCCAAGTCAAAAGAGCATGCACAACTGCCGCCAACTCGAGATCATGAGTGGGATAGTTCTTCTCATTAGGCTTCAATTGGGGATAGCTATAAGCAACAACTTTCTTCTCTTGCATCAATACTGCGCCAAGACCTTGGAGAGAGGCATCACAAAAGACCTCGTACGGCTTGGATTCATCGGGCGGAGTCAGAACTGGAGCAGTGATCAATTTCTCTTTCAAAGTGTTGAAAGCAATGTCACACTCCGGAGACCAAACGTACATGACGTGCTTCTGGAGAATATTAGAGAGAGGCTTCGCGATCTTAGAAAAGTTTTCAACGAATCTTCGGCAATAGCTTGCGAGACCGAGGAAGCTACGGAGTTTCTTCACGTTCTGAGGGGGTTCCCAATTCACAATTGCAGACACCTTCTCAGGATTCACGGCAATGCCCTTGGGAGAGATGATATGACCAAGATAAAGAACTTCATCGAGCCAAAATTCACACTTGGAGAACTTGGCGTAGAACTGATGTTCTCTGAGCTTATCGAGCACCAGACGCAAGTGTTTGGCATGATCTTCCTTGTTCTTCGAGAAAACCAGAATGTCGTCGAGATAGACCAAAACGAAGTCATTGGTGTAGGCGTTGAAGATGAAGTTCATCATGCGAGAGAAAGTGGGAGGAGCGTTGACGAGGCCAAAAGACATGACAGTGTATTCATATGAACCATAGCTTGTTCTGAAAGCCGTCTTGGGAATATCTTGCTCACGGATTCGAATCTGATGATAACCCATACGGAGATCAAGCTTGGAGAATACTTGGGCACCTTTGAGTTGTTCGAACAGCTCATTGATGTTGGGAAGTGGGTATTTGTTCTTTATAGTCTTCTTGTTCAATGGACGGTAATCAACACAAAGTCGGTCCGTTCCATCCTTCTTCTTCATAAAAAGAACACCACAACCCCACGGAGAAGAACTAGGCCGGATGAGACCCATTTTCTCTTGAATATCGAGTTGCTTCTTCAGCTCCTTCAGCTCTTCAGGTCCGAGCTTGTAAGGACGCTTGCACACAGGTTCCGTGCCGGGCTCAAGATCAATGACGAATTCAACTGGCCATTGCGGAGGCATTCCTAGAAGCTCTTCTGGAAAGACATCTTGATATTCGCAAACGACTGGAATCTGCGAGATAGCATCCAGTTCACCCTTCTCATTGAGAGAAAACAGACGGATGGTATTATCCCGAGCGGGAAAGACAATTACATCCTCAGACGAATGAGTCAATTGAATCTGCCTGGCAGCACAATCAAGACGCGCCTTGTGCTTAGAAAGCCAATCCATTCCGAGAATAAGATCAATATCCGAGTTACCAAGAACCACCGGAGAAGAAAGAAACTTGTAATCGCCCAACGTGATAGAGATATCGGGAGCAACCAAACTAGAAGTCAAAAGCTTGCCGAGAGAAACAACTTGCATGACTTTGGGCATGATCTCAGTAACAACATTGTGCTTCGATGCAAATGGGCATGACAAGAAAGAATGCGATTCACCAGTATCAAAAAGAACTTTTGCGGGAACATCATTAATAGGAAGGTTACCCATAATGACATCTAACGAATCCTCTGCCTGAGCTGCGTTCATCAAGTTGACCTTGGCATGCTTGGGGTTATGCTTGACCACAGCTGTACTTGCTGATCTGACAGGAGGAGGAGGAGGAAGACGCCTCTGGTTGAAGCACTTGTTGGCATAGTGACCCTTCTATTGGCACTTGTTGCACGTGACCTCTGAAAGCGGACGGTGGTACGGAGCACTCGATCTTGGAGCTTGAGACGAAGTCTTGTTCTGAAAGCCAGGGTTGGGTGGGTGGGAAGATCCACTGCCACCTTTGCTCTTCTGCTGATACGGCTGACGGAATGGAGGAGGAGGAAGCCAATACTCTGCTGCTTGGCCACTTGAGTAGAGGAAGAAGGAGTAACATCTCTGACTCGCTTCTTGGAAGCATCACACCTCAACTGAGCAGCCTCTTGCTTCAATGCCATGTTGTAGAACTCATCGTACCTCAAGGGCTCAAAGAGGACAAGAGCTAGCTGAATTTCTTCTCTGAGACCACCCCTGAACTGGTATATCATGCTCTTCTCATCAGGGACGTCCTTCTTAGCAAAGCGGGCGAGCTTCTGGAACAACTTGTTGTAGTCATAGACAGACAAAGAGCCTTGCTTCAGATTGCGGAATTCCTCACGCTTGCTTTCAACCACACTCTGAGGGATATGGTGAGCTCTGAAATCTCGACGAAATTCATCCCATGATAACACGTCCACCTCTGGAGTCCTTGTACTGTTGGAACCATTCTGCAGCTTGATCTTTGAGTTGGAAGGAAGCGAACTTGACAAAGTCCTCAGGCCTGACGTTACTGCACTCGAAATGCTTGCACAGATCCACAAGCCAATCGTCAGCATCGGTTGCCTCAACACAATTGCTGAAAGTCTTTGGCCCGTTAGCAAGGAACTGGTTGAGTGTAGCAGAGTGATTCTGATTGTTGCCTTGGTTCCCTTGGTTGCCTTGATTGCGCTCTTGAAGAATTTGCATGATCAACTGTGTGTTTGCATTGGTTGCGGCCATCACAGCTTGCCATGCCTCCGGAGGAGGTGGAGGTGGTGGCGGATCAGGATTCGGAGTCGTGCGTGTTGGAGGAGCCATCCTGAAGAGGTTGACCACCATTAGCACATAGACAGATAAAATGAAGCTGAATCCAACGGAATGAAAATTGCAACATATAGTCTTCACATCCGAACAAAATGAACGAATGCATTCCTCTTGAAATGGTCACATATCCATAAATTGAGAAGCCACGTAGAATTTAAGGCAGAGAAATAAATCAACAAGGTACGGATCAAGAACGAATAATCGGTAAGAAATCCCAATCTCAAACCAATATCTGTGGAAGAAGAACTAGAGCTTTCCCACCTATGAAACTCCCGAACCTTTCCGGTTATGCAATCAGGTGCTGGGGATACAGGGGAAGCATAATATCTCACCCAAACTAGCAATTCCTACATCCAGCTGTATCCATCCTTCAACACATAACCAAGAAACCTTCAGAAACCATCTACCTCAACCTTCGAAAAGCATCTGTTATACAAGTTATGGTGATACTCCCGAACTCCCGCCCCAGTACTGGGTGGCGTCGAGGTTATTTCACCAACGAACTGCATAAAAGAGATTTTCGATGTCGGCGTACTAAACTCAGGTATTCCAGAATTGCAACGATAAAATTATGACGACAACACCTCAGAGCTCAACTCCCCGGGACACTTCCACAAAACCCCTGACAGGAGGCACCAAGACAATGTTCTCATCATAAAACCATCAGAACGATTCCAAGATACCCGCGTGATCCTAAATTTTTTTAGTGAAATTTGAGAAGAAAAGAGTCAAAACTTTACGTCAGGATGCCTTACCAGAGCGATGAGGAGACTGGGAAGTAAAAAGAATTCCTAAACTCTCCGATATATAATTCCTAAATGACTCAAAACATTTTTCTAGACACAACTCGGCTGCTAAAAATGATCAAGCAATGGGGCTCCTAAGGTCGGGGAAGGCTCTGATTACCAACTTGTAACACCCTCGATGCGACTATAGCTCCCACGTGTCGAGGCACGACTTAGAGACATAATCGCATTGAAGGCATATGTCACAAGTAAGGTAATCTTTACACATCCCATGTAATATAATAATAAAGGGGAGATAACATAGTTGGCTTACACTCGCCATGTCAATCAAGGTACATAAATAACATTACATCATCCAAACACTCATGGCCCGACTACGGCGCCAAAATAAAAGATAACCCAACATGCGACACGGTTCTGATCACTCCCAACTGGGCACCACTACTGATCATCAGGAAAGAAAACATAGTGACGCTGAGAGTCCTCGTCGAACTGCTACTTGAGCTCAAGCGCGTCACCTGGAGCGGAAACATCAGGCCCTGCATCTGGTGTAATAGTAATCTGTGAGCCACAGGGACTCAGCAATCTCGCACCCTCGCGATCAAGACTATTTAAGCTTATAGGTAAGGCAAGGTAAGAATATATGTGGAGCTGCAGCAAGCGACTAGCATAATATGGTGGCTATCCTATTCGCGAAAGAGAGTGAGAAGAGGAGGCAAAGCACGAGCGAGAAACTAGAGGACAACCTGCGCAAGCATTACTCCAACACCGTGTCCACTTCCCGGACTCCGCCGAGAAGAGGCCATCACGGTAACACACTCAGTTGATTCATTTTAATTAAGTTAAGGTTCAAGTTATCTACAACCGGACATTAACAAATTCCCATCTGCCCATAACCGCGGGCACGACTTTCGAAAGTTCAAATCCCTGCAGGGGAGTCCCAACTTAGCCCATGACAAGCTCTCACGGTCAACGAAGGAATAGACCTCCTCCCAAGACGTTCCGATCAGACTCGGTATCTCGGTTCTTCAAGACACTTCGACAGGTTAAAACAAGACCAGCAACACCGCCCGAATGTGCCGATAAATCCCGATAGGAGCTGCGCATATCTCGTTCTCAGGGCACACTCGGAAGAGACATCCTATGAGTAAAACCAACCCTCAAGTTGCCCTGAGGTGGCCCCGCAGTCTACTCGGTTCGGATCAACACTCAGAGGAGCACTGGCCCGGGGGGGGGGGTTTAAATAAGATGACCCTCAGGCTCCGGAAACCCAAGGGAAAAAGGCTAGGTGGAAATGGTAAGACCAAGGTTGGGCATTGCTGGAAAAGCTTTAATCAAGGCGAACTATCAAGGGGTTCACATTATAACCCAACCGCGTAAGGAACGCAAAAATCCGGGAACATAACACCGATATGACGGAAACTAGGGTGGCAAGAGTGGAACAAAACACTAGGCGAGAGGCCGAGCCTTCCACCCTTTACCAAGTGTATAGATGCATTAAGATAACAAGATTATATAATGATATCCCAGCAAGTAAATAAATGTTCCAACAAGGAACGGCCTCCAAGCTTCACCTGCAACTAGCATCGCTATAAGAGGGGCTGAGCAAAGCGGTAACATAGCCAATCAACGATTTGCTAGGACATGGTGGGTTAGAGGTTTGACATGGCAATTTGAGAGGCTTGAAAGCAAAAGGTAGGCATCGTAGCATTGGCATAGCAAAAGAGCGAGCAAACTAGCATAGCAAAGATAGTAGTGATTTCGAGGGTATGATCATCTTGCCTGCACAGTTGTCAGAGTTGACTAGATCCTCAAAAGCAAACTCCACGGGCTCCTCATTAGCGTACCCGTCTCCCATCTCTACCCAAACAAGACAAACAAGCAACAAGGACACAATCAACCACGTGCAAGGATCAAACAATATGATGCAAGGATGGTATGCGATGCGGGATGCGATGCGGGATGCATATGCAAGAAGTGACAAGGAATGCATGAACCTGGCCTCAACTAAGGAATCCAAGTGTGCCACTGGAAACATGATAAGAAATAGCTTGAAAACGATATAAAGATCGCCGTAATCAGAGTTACGGTTTGGAAATGGCAAGCGATTCAAAAATGACACCGGTCTGCGATTTACAGCAAGTAGCCAACTAAATGCAATGAGATGAACATGATACAGCACCCAAACATGACAACAAAATACATGGCAGGGATGCATTCAAGATGCTTAACAAAAGTCTAGCACTGAGCTACGGCCAATTCATCCATTAACAGGTTCAAACAATCATGGCAAAAATGCATATGGCAAACAGATTTTAGACTTAGTGAAATTAACACTTGTGTGGAATTCCAGTTCAGGTAGCACTCTTTGGAGCAACAAAACTACATGCTACAGGACCTGAACATGACAAAGTAAAGAATGGCATGCAGCTACTCAAAGAGATTAACAAAAGTCCCTTAGTGATCTTGAGCCAAAAGTGATCAGAAAATACAATTGCAAGCATGTGAACATGGCAAAAACATAATCAGATCACAGACTGAAAAACTGGAGCATGCTGAAAACAGATATCAAGTAGGCATGTTTACGAGCTCGATGCACTCACTACGGAGCAAGACATGATAAGCTAAGCACACACCCATCAAGAACACACAAAATTCAAGCTAGGCATGTCAAGAACAATAACATAGCATGCACGGATCAACTACAACAACATCGGCAAAATTGCAAACAAGTTGACAATCTGCCCAGATTCACAAAGTAGCAAAAGTAGAGCTCGATTGACTCAAGCTAGGCTGCTCCAAAATTGCAAACAAAGAAATGTATGGATAGAGCACTACAATATTAACAGAACACCCTTACTGATCATCCTCAAAAGAGGCACGGATCACTAGGAAACAACATGAACATATGGCCATATGAAATAAACAGCCCAAGGACTTAGTGGAATTACTAAGTCCCTGAAATTAGCAATACCAAGTGCCTCACTTCGCAAGCTTTCACTAGTCACCACACACATCACAAAAATACATGGGTTGCACCTCTGGAAAGGTGGCAAAACCCTTAACAAAATATATGTAGAGCTCACGGGCATATCATGCACACAATAATCATGGCAAAAATGACAAATATGCAAATGGAGTAGCAGATTTGACAATTATCTCAAGTAGCCCTCTTCTAACAGCATTTCGGGCATCAATATGAACTCAAATGAAAATGATGCAATGTAATGAAATGATGTACTCTCTGAGATGAACATTTTGATATGCTATATACCAAAAACGGAGTTACGGATGCAGAGATACGACACGATGAACAGGAGCACTTGGATTAGGGTTTCGGGCAAAAAAGTCAACCCTGAGATATTTTCAGATCTAGATCGGGGGCACGCAATCCGAGGTCGTCACTGGGGTTCCTGTTCGCCGGAGATGGAGGGGTCGCCGGACTTGGCGGGCTTGGCGGCCGGAGGAGGTGGGAGGAGGCTCGCCGGAGCTGCTCTCGCCGGAGCACGGGACGGCGCGGGGCGGCGGTTCGCCGGAGGAGGACGGGCGCGGGGCGGCGGCGGCTTGCTCCGGCGGGGCCGGCAATGGCCCGCGGCGGCGCGGCGGAGGGAAGACGGTGGCGCGCGGCGAGGCGCGGGCGGCGAGGAGCGGCTTCGGGCCCTCGGGGTCCCCGGCTGGGCTCGCGGGCCGCGGCGCGGGAGGACGGCGGCGAGACACGTGGCGGAGCGGGATTTTCTCGGGTGGGCGGCGGACGTGTCCGATCTACGCGGTGGACATGTCCGTCGGTGGCGGGGCGATTTAGGGTTTCGGGGGAGGAGGAGATCTGAATTTCGGGGAGGTCTATTTATAGGCATAGAGGGAGCTAGGAGAGTCCAAATGAGGTGCGGTTTTCGGCCACGCGATCGTGATCGAACGCTCTAGATGATGGAGAAGAGTTTGGTGGGTTTTGGGCCAAATTGGAGGGGTGTTGGGCTGCAACACACACGAGGCCTTTTCGGTCCCTCGGTTAACCGTTGGAGTATCAAACAAAGTCCAAATGATACGAAACTTGACAGGCGGTCTACCGGTAGTAAACCAAGGCCGCATGGCAAGTCTCGGTCCAATCCGGAAATGTTTAATCCCCACACACGAAAGAAAGGTAGAAATGACCACCGGAGGAGAACGAAGCACCGGAATGCAAAACAGACAACGGGGAAAATGCTCGAATGCATGAGATGAACACGTATGCAAATGCAATGCACATGATGACATGATCTGAGATGCATGACAATGATAACAACACACGGAGACAAAAACCCGAACCCGAGAAAATAAAATAACTAAACGCCGGAAACGGCAAGAGTTGGAGTACAAATTGGGAAAGTTACATCCGGGGTGTTACAAGCAGGCTAGGCAGGACTCCGGATGTCACCGCGTGACATTTCCCCGAAGGGACAGACATAGGAACGACGTGAAACACATGCCGGCCAGTCAAGTGTCCTGAGCAGTAGTGCTGGGCTAGCAGGACTCCGGTTAACCGGGCTGTAGCGGACTACTATGGCTCGAGGAACACTAGACTACATTTCCCCATAAGAAAGGCTGCCAAGGATAAACAACTAGATTGTCGGATACCACTCATACCAAGCATTTCAATCATACATACAATATGCCCGATATGAGTACATACAACATGGCATCACAACAAAACTCTACAACTCAAGTACTTTATTTAAAGGCTCCAGAGAGCCATACATAACATGTTCATACAGATAGGGGTCACATGACCCGACACTCAAGTCATACAATCATACAAGCACATGCGGAAGCAACTAGTCTGAGTACAAACACTAGAAAGAAAGAAGGCTTCTCGAAGCCTGTCTGTCTACATAGGGCCCTCTATGGCCAGGATCACCACCTGGGTGGCTTGTCACTCGTCGACGTCAAGGTCTACGTAGAACCCATCGGAGGTGGCGGTGTTGTCGTCACAAAACAGTAATTAAGCAAACATGAGTACAAAGGTACTCAGCAAGTCTTACAACAGAACCTACTATACATGCTCATTCTCAAGAAGGTGGTGGGGTTATTGCAGCAAGCCAGGTTTGACTCTTGGCTAAGCTATCCTACGGAACTCCACTAGTAAAATAGTTTTCGCACACGAGTCCACTACTCACCAACACAATACTCCACCGGGGATCCTCTCTCATCATCCTACGAGAGGGCCATCCTCGGTACAAACACTTATCTTGAGTCTTTTAGTAGTAACCATTAACTTGTCTATGAACTGTATAGGCAACCAAGTAGTCCTTTACCATGGACGTGGCTATTCGAATAGTTTTATACCCTGCAGGGGTGTACTTGGTCACACATGTTTCCACCACTTAGCGTCTGCACACGACATGTGCTCGGCAGACTTCAAGAGAAAACCAACGTGGGTGTAGACCACGACCAGACTAACCTCACAAGTCTCTAGTCCAGGTTTATCGCCTATTCAGGTTCCATCCGCAAGGAAATCCGGCCGGGGTGTCCTCAACGGCCCCAAATAATGTGTACAGAGTCCCGAGACGCCAAATGGGCGCCCGGCATACCCGGCCACAGTGTATCTACCGCAACATAGCCCACCCCTAGGGTCAGCGCTACGCACGGCCGCCAACACATAACCTACAAACACCAGAAAGTAGTTGCAACTCCTGGACAGACGGCGAGAGGGGTCAGTAAGTCGAGCGGGGTCATATTTCAAGGCCCAATGTGTGGTAGTAGCTGAATCTTAAATCACGCATACAGATCTCAGTTCTTATGGACGGTCTCAATGAAACAACCCACCATGTACTCCTACATGGCCTCTCATCGATACCTTTACCAAAACATGTTCAACACATCCCTAACATTACCGACATAATCATATCACTCTAGCCCATCACCCAGATGAACCAGACCTGACACAACTCTAAGCATAGCAGGCATAGCAAGGTAGGAATCACGTACATGGCTCAATCAACTCCTACACATGCTAGTGGGTTTCATCTAGTTACTGTGGCAATGATAGGTCATGCAGAGGATAAGGGTTCAACTACCGTAGCACACAGCAGTTTGAATCGCGTTGTCTTAATGCAGTAAACAAGAGCAGAAGCGAGAACTTGGGTTTGTATCGGAATGATCAATGGGTTGCTTGCCTGTTGTAGAGGTTGTAGGGTACTGCCCTTCAGATGGATACTCGGGGTTATCCTCGGAGGCAGAACCTACCACGAAAGACACACCGTACATAATCAACACATGGCAATATGCAACAATATGATGCTTGCTATGACATGGCAAGATGAAAATGTCTTGGCCTAATGCAAGCTAAAACAGAAGGGGATGAACTCATTTGAATCAAAGATTCAAATATTAGCTCACTAAACATGGCCTTATTAGTGCATTACCTTATTCTGCTTAAACAGCAAGGTTAACTTGTTTTGTCTTGCATGAAACCATTACATATGGATAGATTGAATTTTTCTGATCATTTTTCATATATAAATCTTTGCATTTGGAGCTATGGTTGATTTTCTATGATTTTTAGAAGTTTTGGATATTTTCTAGAATATCCTATATAAGAATAATTCCAGTAATTGAATTAATGCGTCAGCATGACATAGGTGTGACGTCAGCGGTCAACTGGGTCGGCCAGGTCAAACCTGACTGGTGGGCCCTCTCTATCAGTGTCACAATTAGTTAACATAATTAGATTAACACTAATTAGCTGTCAGTGGGGCCTGGGCCCACATGTCAGTGTCTAAACTAATTAGAATTAGTTAAAACTAATCTTAAACTGATTAGCAGACTGGCCCCACCTGTACAAGACCCAGGGGGTCTACCTGGGCCCGCACAGGGGTCAAACTGAGTCAAACTCGCCGACGGCTTGACGCCGGCAACGACAGACGCGGCGGAGGGGCTCGGCTTTGCGTCTCCGGCGACCAAATCGACGGCAGAGAGCAGCTACATGACGCGGGGAGCGAGCCGCGTCGTTTGGTGGAGAAAGTGGAGCTCGGGGAGGCTTGGAACAACGCCGGCGACGACCTTGGCGGTCGCCGGAGTTCGGGCGTGGATGAACCCGACGCTACGGGGCACGGCGAGACGCGGGGAGTGGTTCGTTAGGCTCCTGGGAGCGCGTGGAAGATGAAGGCGTGCTCGGATTCGAGCTTACGCGCCTGTGGCCACGGTGGCGACATGGCCGGCGGAGCCGAGCTCTCGGCCTCGATGGCAGAGGGGGTTGGAGGACGCGGACGAGCGCAGGGAGAGGGGGAAACGGTGGCGGAGCTCACAACGGTTGCAGGGGAGCGATCGACGAGCTCGGGGAAGGGCTGGAGCGAGCGGGGCAGCGAGGGGGATCTTCGGTGGACGGAGTTGAGAACGAGCTCGGTGCAGCGTCTCCGGGGCGAGCGAGCGCACGGGGCTCGGCCTACTTGATGCAGTCGATGACGGCGGAGCTTCCTGGCATGTCGGGGCAGCAAATGGACGGCGGTGGCTGCGGTGAAGCTTGTCGGCGGCGACGGCTGCGCTCGGCAGGAAGAGAGGGAGCGAGCCAGAGAGGGAGAGAGGCCACGGGGAGAGTGGGAATAAAGAGAGGGGGACGTGGGCGTCGGCGTGGCACTCCTAGACGGCTCCAGGGCGTCGGCGGAAGCAGGAGGTGGCCGGCGTGTGGCTGCAGGCGCCGGCCACGTGCTCCTCGTCCTCCTGGCGGGAGGAGGAGGACGACTGGCAAGGCCAGTCGACTGGGCCGAGCCAGGTGGGCTGCGCCTGGTAAGTTTCTCTCTCTCTCCTTTTTCTTGTTTGTTTTCTTTTATCTATTTTTCTACAACTGTTGGGCTTTATTAAAAATACCTAGACATCCTAAAAAATCCTGAAAATAATCAGGGGCTCTGTTTACATTATTCCCAACAGCCCACACTTATTTCCAGAATTATTTGAGCATTTAGATTATTTTATAGCATTTAAATGCCCAAATTCAAATACTTATGATTTAATTCAGAAAATCCAGAATGTCCTAGAAAAGAGTGCACCATTTTTGCCAGGGGTTTTAGCCCAATCTAGAAATGATGAACATTTTGTGAAGGGCTTTTTGGGTTCATTGAAAATAATTTTAGTAAACCCTAGTTGTTTCCAGAGGGGTGCTGGGGGTTCTATCTTCCCCATTTCAAATTTAAGGGAATTTAAATATGATGCACACTCTAATGCTTGAACTAGCTAGGGTGTGACAACTCACCCCCACTCAAAAGAATCTCGTCCTGAGATTTAGGATCCTCCGGAAAGAAGGTGGGGTACTCGAGTCAAAGACGATCCTCCCTTTCCCAAGTGGCTTCTTTCTTGGAATGGTGTGACCATTGAACCTTGAGAAACTTGATATTATGATGTCGAGTGGTACGCTCGGCTTGATCAAGGATACGAACGGGATATTCCCGATATGAGAGGTTTTCTTGTAGCTCAAGCGTTTCGTGGTCCACTCCACGGATAGGATCCGCGAAGCAACGCCTGAGTTGAGAAACGTGGAAGACATCGTGAATTCTGGAAAGATGCGAAGGTAGTTCCAATTGGTAGGCAACTTCTCCTCGTTTGGCAAGAATGCGAAAGGGTTCGATGTAACAAGGAGCCAATTTGCCTTTGATACCGAAACGATGGGTTCCCTTTAGCGGAGTAACCCGATGGTAAGCCTTCTCGCCGAATTCATAAGTCATAGGCTTATGGTTACGATCATATTGACTCCTTTGACGAGTTTGGGCTATTTTCAATTTGTCACGAATAACGCGAACCTGTTCTTCTGCTTCCTGAATCATATCCGGGCCAAAGAGTTGTCTTTCCCCGGTTTCTGACCAGTTAAGAGGCGTTCGACATTTTTGTCCATAGAGAACTTCGAAAGGAGCCTTGCCCAAGCTAGCTTGATAATTATTGTTGTAAGCAAACTCTGCGAATGGAAGGCATTTCTCCCAACCCATTCCAAACGAGATGACAGAGGCTCAGAGCATATCTTCCAGAATTTGATTGACTCGTTCTACTTGACCACTTGATTGAGGATGGAAGGCGGTGCTAAAAGAGAGACGAGTTCCCATAGCATTTTGGAAACTTTCCCAAAATCGAGAGGTGAAAAGACTCCCACGGTCTGAGTTAATTTCCAATGGAACACCATGAAGAGACACTATTCGGGAGATGTACAGGTTAGCTAGCTGGCTAGCGGTGATACTCTCGCGAACAGGTAGGAAATGGGCTACTTTGGAAAGACGGTTGATCACGACGAAGATGGCATTATTCCCTCTCTTGCTCCTGGGAAACCCAGTGATGAACTCCATACTGATTTTATCCCATTTCCACTCGGGAATAGCCAAAGGTTGAAGGGTGCCAGCAGGCCGTTGATGCTCTGCTTTAACACGACGACAAACGTCGCAATTAGCAATGTATGGAGCGATTTCTCTTTTCATCCCAGTCCACCAAAACCTCTGGCGTAGGTCTTGATACATTATAGTACTACCGGGATGAATGGTGAGAGGGGATTCATGAGCTTCCTTAAGGATCAACTGGCGTAGATGTTGTTTCTTGGGAACCACCAAACGGTTCTCGAAGAAAACAGCACCCCGCTTATCCATGGAAAAACATTTAGCAGCTCCACTAGCAATGTTTTACTTAATATGGGATATGCCCTTATCACGCTTCTGGGCAGCTATGATTTGATCCATAAGGGTAGGCCTTGCCACCAGGGTGGATAGAAAATCTCAAGGAACAATGTGAAGATTAAGCTTACGAAATTCCTCATGGAGAAGTGGTTGACTTTGTTGTAACATCAGGTTGTTACAATAGGACTTACGACTTAGTGCATCAGCCATGACATTGGCTTTACCCGGGGTGTAACTTATTCCTAAGTCGTAATCCGAGATCAACTCGACCCAATGTCTTTGCCTGAGATTCAAATCTGGTTGGGTGAAGATATATTTCAAACTTTGGTGATCGGTGAAGATCTCGCAACGATTACCGAGGAGGTAATGTCGCCAAGTTTTAAGTGCATGGACTACAGCTGCAAGCTCTAGATCATGTGTGGGATAATTTTCCTCATGTGGACGTAATTACCGTGAAGCATAGGCAATTACCTGACGACCTTGCATGAGTATGCAACCTAGTCCTTGTTGCGAGGAATCGCAATAGATAATAAAGTCCTTGGAGAAATCTGGTGGTACCAGTACGGGAGCAGATGTCAGGCGTCTTTTCAGTTCCTGAAAGCTGAACTCGCACTGTGGAGTCCACTCAAACTTTTTATCTTTCTTGAGGAGTTCAGTTAGAGGTTTAGCAACCTTGGAGAAATTCTCGACGAAGCGGCGGCAATAGCTCGCTAAGCCAAGGAAACTTCGAACTTGCTTGACCGTCTCAGGTGGAGTCTAATCAAGGACGACTTGGACTTGCTCGGGATTGACAGCAATACCCTTACCAGAGATTACATGGCCAAGATAGGTCACTTATGGCAACCAAAATTCACACTTGGAGAATTTGGCATAAAGGCGATGCTCTTGAAGTTTCATCAATACCAGCCTTAGATGTTCAGCATGTTCCTCTTCATTATTGGAGTAGATGAGTATGTCATCGAGGTATACTATGACGAATTTATCCAAGTACTCCATGAAGACCGAGTTCATTAACCGGGAGAAGGTGGCTGGGGCATTGGTTAAACCGAAAGACATAACGGTGCACTCATATTGGCCATAACGAGTAACAAAGGCCGTTTTGGGAATGTCCCCGTTTCTGATTTTGATTTGATGGTAGCCCAACCTCAAATCCATCTTGGAAAAGACTGAGGATCCAGCGAGCTGATCATACAGATCATTGATCCTGGGAAGCGGTTACTTGTTCTTGATGGTGAACAAGTTGACAGGTCGGTAATCTACAACCATTCGATCCGTTCCATCTTTCTTCTTGACGAAGAGGATGGGGCAAGCCCAAGGAGAGGAACTAGGACGGATGAAACCCTTTTCAAGGACTCATCGAGTTGGTTCTTAAGCTCGGCTAGTTCTAAGGGTGCCATCTTGTAGGGTCTTCTAGAAATAGGAAGGGTTCCTGGAACAAGGTCTATCACAAACTCGACATCCCTGTCAGGTGGAACACCTGGCAGTTCTTCTGGAAAGACATCCGGAAAGTCTCGGACTACCAGAATATCTTCAAGGTCTAGAAGGGGGTTGGTATTTAGGGAGTAAAGCTGGAGCTTGGCCACTCGAGTTAAGACATTAACTGTCTTGCCCGATGGGTGAGTAAGTTGAACGGTTCTAGTGGCACAATCAATCTTAGCATAATGAGCTGACATCCAGTCCATACCCAAGATGATGTTTATGTCTGAGGACTTGAGAGCTATTAAGGATGCAAGGAAGACAAGTCTATCGACAAGAATTTCGTTCCCATGGCTTACTCTAGAAGTTTGCCATCTAGAGCCAGGGGTTTGAATTTCCATGGTAGAGGGCATGTCACAGAATGTCATGTTATGCAATCGAGCATAGTTCTCAGATATGAATGAATGAGATGCTCCAGTATCGAAAATAATAGATGCCGGATGGCAATTAACAAGGAGCGTACCAAGGACGACGTTAGGATCCTCATGAGCCTCCTCGGCTGAAACATAGTTGACATGGCCACGGGCAGTGGTGACCGGCTTGGCGTAGAATGTCTTTCCCGCGGGCTTACCACGGCCAACGGACTTTCCAGTTTGATTGGGGTTGTTGTTCTGGGGACACTCTCGGCTATAGTGACCCGGCTCTCCACACTTGAAGCATGTCACCACATTGGGGCGTGGAGCAACATTAGCAGCGGGGCCACCATAGGGCTTGGGCGGTGCAAACTGCTGGTTGGGACGAGGCGCCTCAAAGGATGGCCTCGGGATGAACCTAGGTGGCAGTGCCGTGCTTGGGATCCACACCCGGCGCTTCTGAGCTCCAGAGCCGGATGAAGAGCCAAAATCACGTGAGTGCTTGCGTGAAGCGTCATAATCAGTCTGGCCTATCTCAGCACTGATGGCTTTATTGACCAGCTTCTGAAAGGAGGTGCACTCGTGCAGACGAAGATCGCGGCGAAGCTCAGGGCTGAGTCCCTTGCGGAACCTTGCCTGCTTCTTAGCGTCGGTAGATACCTCTTCGGGAGCATAACATGCCAGATTCCCAAATTCACGACTATATGCATCCACAGTCAGTCTTCCTTGGGTGAAATTGCAGAACTCCTCCCTCTTGCGATCCATGAGACCTTCCAGAATGTGATGCTCACAGAAAGCCTCACTAAATTCAGCCCTGTAGTAATTTGGCCGACCGGGCGCATAGCTTCGAAGTTTTCCCACCAGAGGCTAGCAGGGCCTTCGAGGTGATAGGCAGCATAAGTAACCTTGTCGGCTTCGGCTACGTTGGCAGAACGTAGCTTGTGGGTAATGCTGCGAAGCCAGTAATCCACGTCGAGGGGTTCGACGGAATGGTTAAACTTTGGTGGGTACAGCTTGATAAAGTCATTGATTAACACCAAGTCATTTCGCGGGTGGCGTGCAGTGTTCTGCTCAATCCGCTCTAGCAGGCGGTTAGTCTCACGCTTGTTTCTTTCCGCCTCCAGCATCACTTCGGCCAGAGAGGGCGGGTGAGGCAGATTTTCACCCCTAGCTGCACTGGCTTCCCCCTGCTCCGGGGCAGCAGGGTTGCTGCGGGTGTTGACCATCCTAGGAGAAAACAAGACAATGGTTCAGATAAGGATGGCTCAAACTTAGCAAGGAAGTGCAGAATGTAATGGATAACACGGAATGCAGAGATGTTCATCCGTATGTCATGGTAATATAAAACTGCCATATATATACCAATGGTCATACACATCATACATAGTTTAATACAAGCCCAGGCTATAGTACAACTATGATGAAAGACGTTACATCTCATCGGAGGCATTCCAAGCTCCTATACATTATTTGTCTACACCTCCGGAATTGATTACACACAAAGTCATATCCCACAAATCACGCAGGACAGTGGAGATACAACTATTACAATACTAGTGATACTACTACTAACTCAGACAGCTCCGTAGTAGTCCTCATAGAAGTCACCTCCATAGCCTGGAAGTTCAACGTGATCATCCGGGAACAGACGGTCTTGATGAGCCTGTGGACCATAGGGGCTAGGATGAGGTCTTGGACCAACAAACGGTGGCCTGCGGGGACCACGGGGTGGGGTGATGCCTCCCACATCACGCCAATCCACCATGTCTGGTAGAGCAGATCTCACAGGATACAGATCCCTTGTATCCATACATCCAGCTTGCACCGCAGGTGTAAACCGAGTCAATGTGGCCCAATGATCACCACAGGTATTGAAAAGCTCCAGCCTCAAGGCCCGATTCTCTTGGTCCTTATCTTCGAGCATCTCGGCAGTGGTACGAGTTAATGAGTCCTCCTGAGTGGAGTCAGCATAGATAGCCTGAAGATAACCTTGCGCTCCCGGAAGTGAAGCTGGCATGTAACGGAAGTCGGTGTTCCGAAGCAGGCCAGTCCGGACTCGCATGATGGTCATCATGGAATAGGCAGCATCCTGCATAGCCATCTCAACAGTAACCCCGAGTCCATAGGAATAGTGAAGGGGCTCGGTAGATCCAGGATAAGAAGGAAATATCCTGACGGTGCAGAAATATTGGCTTTGATTAAAGTCTCGGAATTGCTCTTCGACGGTGTATTCGGGATACCAACGGTAACCCGTCTCGATCATTACCCGGACTAACATAGCAGTATGACCGGGCACGTCGAGGCGCCGGGTCAGGCGAACCACTTGGTTTTGAACACGGTTGGCCATCTGAAAGCACAACCACAATGTAAAGACATTAGAATTTCTAGGGAAAATTGGACAACATTACAGCTGTGAATGCTCAGAAAAAGATTTGAGACATCCACAACAGTTTGCAATACCACTCAACAACATCATATCAAGGTTCTGATTCAATTAGAAACATACTAAAATAGTAGAAACTGAACTAGGGCTTGTAACAACAATCCTATAAGCTACTACGGATTAGTAACACGTGAACCTGATAGTAGAAGAGAGCCTAGTCCTTAACCCACGTTGAATGAGAAGAGAATGACTCAGATTAGAGGACATAAGGTAAAGGAGTAAAAGAGCCTTACGTTCCCTTCCACAATCAATTCCCCTACATATAAATAAAGCATTTCTAGACTCAACATCGACCAGTTTGGCTCAACGAACCTATAGGAAGTCCGGCTCTGATGCCAACGCTGTCAGGACCCCGATTCCAAGTCACATCGATCTAGCTGGTAACACCTCATATCACTTTGCGGCCTCACGCATGGTATCCCACGGGTGTCGCCTTACCATGGCCCGGGACCGTTTGCGCCTTTTGGCTCACGTATATGATAGTGTCGCTAGCATCCATATGACAGAGAACCCGGTCCGACATTGCTAGTCGTGAACCCAACGCGGCACAAACCTATGGAGACAGGCATACATGAATCACATCGAGCATGTCGGTCATCAGCGAGTGATTCCGGGCTGTAGCACTGGGCTAACAGGACTCCGGGGAACCCGGCCTGTAGCAGGCTAGGCAGGACTCCGGATGTCACCGCGTGACATTTCCCCGAAGGGACAGACATAGGAACGACGTGAAACACATGCCGTCCAGTCAAGTGTCCAGAGCAGTAGTGCTGGGCTAGCAGGACTCCGGTGAACCGCGCTGTAGCGGACTACTATGGCTCGAGGAACACTAGACTACATTTCCCCATAAGAAAGGCTGCCAAGGATAAACAACTAGATTGTCGGATCCCACTCATACCAAGCATTTCAATCATACATACAATATGCCCGATATGAGTACATACAACATGGCATCACAACAAAACTCTACAACTCAAGTACTTTATTTAAAGGCTCCAGAAATCCATACATAACATGCTCATACAGATAGGGGTCACATGACCCAACACTCAAGTCATACAATCATACAAGCACATGCGGAAGCAACTAGTCTGAGTATAGACACTAGAAAGAAAGAAGGCTTCTCGAAGCCTGTCTATCTACATAGGGCTCTCCATGGCCAGGATCACCACCTGGGTGGCTAGTCACTCGTCGACGTAGAACCCATCGGAAGGGGTGGTGTTGTCGTCTGAAAACAGTAATTAAGCAAACATGAGTACAAAGGTACTCAGCAAGTCTTACAACAGAACCTACTATACATGCTCATTCTCAAGAAGGTGGTGGGGTTATTACAGCAAGCCAGCTTTGAATCTTGGCTAATCTATCCTATGGAACTCCACTAGTAAAATAGTTTTCGCACATGAGTCCACTACTCACCAACACAATACTCCACCGGGGATGCTCTCTCGTCATCCTACGAGAGGGCCATCCTAGGTACTCACACTTATCTTGAGTCTTTTAGTAGTAACCATTAACTTGTCTATGAACTGTATAGGCAACCAAGTAGTCGTTTACCGCGGATGCGGCTATTCGAATAGTTTTATACCCTACAGGGGTGTACTTCGTCACACATGTTTCCACCACTTAGCGTCTGCACACGACATGTGCTCGGCAGACTTCAAGCGAAAACCGACGTGGGTGTAGACCACGACCTGACTAACCTCACAAGTCTCTAGTCCAGGTTTATCGCCTATTCAGGTTCCATCCGCAAGGAAATCTGGCCGGGGTGTCCTCAACGGCCCCAAACGATGTGTACAGAGTCCCGAGACACCAAACGGGCGCCCGACATACCCGGCCACAGTGTATCTACTGCAACATAGCCCACCCGTAGGGTCAGCACTACGCACGGCCACCAACACATAACCTACAAATACCAGAAACTAGTTGCAACTCCTGGACAGAGGGCGAGAGGGGTCAGTAAGTAGAGCGGGGTCATATTTCAGGGCCCAATGTGTGGTCGTAACTGAATCTTAAGTCACGCATACAGATCTCAGTTCTTATGGACGGTCTCAATGAAACAACCCACCATGTACTCCTACATGGCCTCTCATCGATACCTTTACCAAAACATGTTCAACACATCCCTCACATTACCGACATAATCATATCACTCTAGCCCATCACCCAGATGAACCAGACCTGACACAACTCTAAGCATAGTAGGCATAGCAAGGTAGGAATCACATACATGGCTCAATCAACTCCTACACATGCTAGTGGGTTTCATCTAGTTACTGTGGCAATGACAGGTCATGCAGCGGATAAGGGTTCAACTACCGTAGCACACAGCAGTTTGAATCGCGTTGTCTTAATGCAGTAAACAAGAGCAGAAGCGAGAACATGGGTTTGTCTCGGAATGATCAATGGGTTGCTTGCCTGTTGTAGAGGTAGTAGGGTACTGCCCTTCAGACGGATACTTGGGGTTATCCTCGGAGGCAGAACCTACCACGAAAGACACACCGAACATAATCAACACATGGCAATATGCAAGAATATGATGCATGCTATGACATGGCAAGATGAAAATGTCTTGGCCTAATGCAAGCTAAAATAGAAGGGGATGAACTCATTTGAATCAAAGATTCAAATATTAGCTCATTAGACATGGCCTTATTAGTGCATTACCTTATTCTGCTTAAACAGCAAGGTTAACGTGTTTTGTCATGCGTGAAACCATTATAGATGGATAGCTTGAATTTTTCTGATCATTTTTCATATATAAATCTTTGCATTTGGAGCTATGGTTGATTTTCTATGATTTTTAGAAGTTTTGGATATTTTCTGGAATTTCCTATATAAGAATAATTCCAGTAATTGAATTAATGCGCCACCATGTCATAGGTGTGACGTCAGCGGTCAACTGGGTCGGCCAGGTCAAACCTGACTGGTGGGCCCTCTCTGTCAGTGTCACAACTAGTTAACAGAATTAGATTAACACTAATTAGCTGTCAGTGGGGCCAGGGCCCACATGTCGTTCTCTAAACTAATTAGCATTAGTTAAAACTAATCCTAAACTCATTAGCAGACCGGCCCCACCTGTCATAGACCCAGGGGGGTCAACCTGGGCCCGCACAGGGGTCAAAGTGAGTCAAACTCGCCGGCGGCTTGAAGCCGGCGACGACAGACGCGGCGGAGGGGCTCGGCTTTGCATCTCCGGCGACCAAATCGACGGCGGAGAGCAGCTACGTGACGCGGGGAGCGAGCCGCGCTGTTTGGTGGAGAAAGTGGAGCTCGGGGAGGCTTGGAACGACGTCAGCGACGACCTTGGCGGTCGCCGGAGTTCGGTCGTGGATGAACCCGGCGCTACGGGGCACGGCGAGACGCGGGGAGAGATGCGTTAGGCTCCTGGGAGCGCGTGGAAGACGAAGGCGTGCTCGGATTCGAGCTTACGCGCCTGTGGCCATGGCGACGACATGGCCGGCGGAGCCGAGCTCTCGGCCTTGATGGCAGAGGGGGTTGGAGGACGCGGACGAGCGCGGGGAGAGGGGGAAACGGTGGTGGAGCTCACAGCGGTTGTAGGGGAGCGATCGGCGAGCTCGGGGAAGGGCTGGAGCGAGCGGAGCGGCGAGGGGGATCTCCGGTGGCCGGAGTTGAGAACAACCTCGGTGCAGCGTCTCCGGGGCGAGCGAGCGCACGGGGCTCGGCCTACTTGATGCAGTCGACGACGGCGGAGCTTCCTGGCATGTCTGGGCAGCAAATGGATGGCGGTGGCTGCGGTGAAACTTGTCGGCGGCGACGGCTGCACTCGGCAGGAAGAGGGGGAGAGAGGCAGAGAGGGAGAGAGTCCACGAGGAGAGTGGGAAGAAAGAGAGGGGGACGTGGGGGTCGGCGTGGCACTCCTAGACGCCTCCAGGGCGTCGGCGGAAGCAGGAGGTGACCGGCGTGTGGCGTGGGCGCCGGCCACGCGCTCCTCATCCTCCTGGCGGGAGGAGGAGGACGACTGGCAAGGCCAGTCGACTGGGTCGAGCCAGGTGGGCTGGTGGGCTGTGCCTGGTAAGTTTCTCTCTCTCTCCTTTTTCTTGTTTGTTTTCTTTTATCTATTTTTCTGTAACTATTGGGCTTTATTAAAAATACCTAGACATCTTGAAAAATCCTGAAAATAATCAGGGGCTCTGTTTAGATTATTCCCAACAGCCCACACTTATTTCCAGAATTATTTGAGCATTTAGATTATTTTATAGCATTTAAATGCCCAAATTCAAATACTTATGATTTAATTCAGAAAATCCAGAATGTCCTAGAAAAGAGTGCACCATTTTTGCCAGGGGTTTTAGCCCAATCCAGAAATGATGAACATTTTGTGAAGGCCATTTTTGGTTCATTGAAAATAATTTTAGTAAACCCTAGTTGTTTCCAGGGGGTGCTGGGGGTTCTGTCTTCCCCATTTCAAATTTAAGGGAATTTAAATATGATGCACACTCTAATGCTTGAACTAGCTAGGGTGTGACACTATGAAGAGAGCAAAATAATGTATAGCGGGAAAATGAATGCTCCCTATGGTGGCTTGTGTTACATCTCTAGTTCCCCCCACTGTTATACTAGCAAGAAAATCTCTATATTCAGATTTGCGAGGTTCACTAACATTACCCCACTGTGGGAGTTTACAAGCAGTGTTAAAATCTTCTAAGTCCATGGTATAAGATTTATCATAAAGATTAAACAGGACAGTTTGAGAATTGCGTGATGATGAAAATTCAAACCTTCTCACAAAGGAATCAGTGAGGTAGTGCTATTGACGGCACTTATCTGCCATGATGTAGCGACCAGACCTCAAACAGTCTGATCACTGTGTATAAGTGTCATCCCTGGATCGGTAATGCTGACTCACACAATACTTGAAGGATTTATAGCAAAGTGGAAATCACACACTTATTACATCAAATGTCTCAAAAGAGAACTTATTACAATAAATATGGCTTAAGGCCGTCTAATACGATAACAGCGGAAGGCTTGGAAGATAAAGTGAGTCCATCAACTCCAACGGCATCACTGAGTGAAAGACCACGACCTAAGGCTCCTTACTCGTCATCTGAAAAGTCTGCAACATGATACGTTGCAGCTCAAAAACGGGTCAGCACATAGAATATGCTGGCAAGGTAACACAAGAGAGTAATGAACAATGTAAAGCTATCACTATATGCATATATGGCTGGTGGAGGCTGTAAGGTTGATATGCTTTTGTGTAAAGCCAATTTTTCCCTACTGCAAAGGAATAAATTTTATTTAACTATCATGGTAGTTGTTAAACATTGAGAAGGTTCGCCCAACTCAATCCTAATTAAAAAGTAATCATCATTAAACCCAATCAAATTATATTAAGAGTGATGAGATCCACTTGATAATCCAAGAACTAGATACTCAAGATGTCCATAACCGGGGACACGGCTAACCATGATTAGTTTATACATTCTGCAGAGATTTGTGCACTTTTCCCCACAAGACTCGATCTCCTCCATTGGAGTTCTCGCACTACATGGTGTTTGAGAAACGGATGACCGAGACACAGTCTTTCCGAAGAGGTCACCTTAACCGATAGATAGGCTGGTACACCAACAATCCCCTACATCTACTAGCCCATCATGGAAAGGTTTCCCACAACTTACTCAACTATGCCAGAGCCCATAATGGCATGTGGCTACACACGGAAGTTTCCAGTATGAATAATCTTATGATCCCTTTGAGCCTGGGTGGCGGTCCATAGGAGAATCACACGGTACCCCGGGATTTCGAAAAATACATGCAATCACTTGGTTCCCCAGGTGCCTCAATCGATCCAGATGTGTATTAAAGTTGCCACCTTAAGTAACCATTAATTAAACAATCTCACATCTGTCATGAAATACACTCAAACCCGATCCACGTCTACTAGCATAGCATAGCAATATAAGCAACGTAGAAGTAACTCCCAGGGTTTGATAATAAACATGTGAATAGGTACTACCTCATCTACTTCCCAATACCCACAATTTAATTCAGATCCTAACCATGCAATGTTTGAGGGTTGATCTAATGCAATGAAAACTGGGTAGTAAGAGGTATGATCAAAGTGTTACTTGCCTTGCTGATGATCCGCGAAACCTAGAGACTCGATGTAGCATGCTTCGCACTCCGAGTACTCTATCACAATCAAACAAGCATACAATAAGCAATCAAGCAAAAGCACGGGTAAAACTCAATTAAGATATCTAACTAGAAAGATCAACTTAAGAACTCCGGTTTGAAAAAAGAATCAAATCAAACGAAGCAACCAAACTCAAACTGCGAAAGAAACAGGCTTCATTTACTAATCTGGACCTAGGTCAAATTTTACAGTAGCAAAAACTTGTTTAAATTTGTTAAACGGAAAGAGGGTTTCGATACGAAACTCTAGGCGCTTGAATCACCTCATTCTGATAAACGAGCGAAAAGTTATACTAGATCGAAAATCGGATTAGGAATCGCGATCGAAAATAATCGCAGAAAATCCGAGAAAAAGATAAACTGACGAACAGGCTAACGAACGAACGTTCGCTGTCTGCGGCTAAACGGTGAAAAACCGTTTGTAAAACCGAACATAAAAACGGGCGTTCGCTAAATAACTAAACCGGAAAAAAAATAAACCGAACTGGATCTAATAGCAAAAACCGGATCTAGGGTTTTGTAACGCCCCGGTACCGATGTGCCAGGTGTCTTCTAGTTATTCTCTGTTGTTGCCTTGTAATTGCTTGCGTGTCATGCATTCCATATCATGTCATCATGTGCATTTCATTTGCATACATGTTCGTCTCATGCATCCAAGCATTTTCCCCGTTGTCCGTTCTGCAATCCGTCGCTCCTATGTCACCCGGTGTCCCTTTCTACCTATTTTCGTGTTCGGGTGTTAGACGTCTTCGGATTGGACCGAGATTTGTCATGCGGCCTTGGTTTACTACCGGTAGACCGCCTGTCAAGTTTCGTACCATTTGGACTCCGTTTGATACTCCAACGGTTAACCGAGGGACCAAAAAGGCCTCATGTGTGTTGCATCCCAACACCTCTCCAAACTGGCCCAAAACCCACCTAAACCTCCTCCATCATCTAGAGCATTCTATCACCATCGCGTGGCCGCAAACCGTGCTCAATTTGGACACTCCTAGCTCCTTCTATCTATATAAACACCTCCTCCCCCGAAATTCGCGGATGAAACCCTAGTCTACCACCTCTCCGCGCCACCGGACATTTCTTCCCCTGCCGACGGACATGTCCGGCCTCCCCCGCGCCTATCCGGAGCCTCCACGTGGCGTTCGCCGCCTCACGCCGCCGCCGGCCCGTGGGGCCCGCATCAGGCCCGCGGAGCCCATTCCCCGCCGCCGCGTGCCCGAGTCGCCCTTGCGCCGCCTTCCCCGAGCGCCTCGCCGCGCCGCCTTCTGCCGGCCGCCTTCCCTGCCGCGCCGCCGTCTCCATCGCTCGGGTCCTCCTCTGCCTCGGCCTGATCCTCTCTGCCTCGTCCGACCTGATCCACTCCGCCCGTTGACTTTTCCTGGGGTGAGATTTTCACTAAGTCCCCGAAGTTTCCAGATTCATGTGCCCATGTTCATCGCATCATAACTCCGCATCCGTAGCTCCGTTTCGTGCGGGTAGCATACCAAAATGTTCATCTCGACGAGTACATCATTTCATCTCATTGCATCATTTTCATTTGAGCTCATCTTGATGCCTGAATGCTGTTGGAAGAGGGCTATGTAATGATTATGTCAGATCTGTTTCAGCAAATGGCCTTTTGTCATTTTTGCCATGATTAATGTGTGCATGCTATGATCCTGAGCTCTACATGTGTTTTGTTGAATGCCATGCCATATTTATAGGGGTGTATGTCATGTATTTTTGTGATCTTTGTGGTGACTAGCACAAGCATGCAAAGTAGCTTACTCGATGGTGCTGATTTCAGGGACTTAGAATTTCACTAAGCCCTTGCCCTGTCATTATTTTTATGCCATATGTTCATGTTGTTTCCTAGTGATCCATGCCTCTTTTGAGGATGATCAGTAAGGATGTTTTGTTAATGTTGTGGTGCTCTATCCATCCATATCTTTGTTTGCATTTATGGAGCACCCTAGCTTCAGTAAATCGTTCCTTGCAGATCGTTAACGTGTTTAGTGATTTTGCAGAGGTTGTTGTTGTTGATTCGCGCATGCTATGTTGTTGTTCTTGCCATGTCTAGCTCCTATGACATGTCTTCTTGCTGGGTGTATGCTTATTTTATCATGCCATGCTTTGTAGTGAGTGCATCGAGCTCGTAAACATGCCTACTCGTTATCTATTTTTCACAAAGTCTGAATCTGTTTTCGTTAATTGCTATGTTCACATGCTTGCAATTGTATTTGCTGATCCCTTTTGACTCATGGTCACTAAGGGACTTTTCTTATATGCTTAGAGTAGCTTCATTCCATGCCTTGCTTTGCCATGATATGTTCCTGTAGCATGTAGTTTTCATGCTCTAAAGATTGCTTCCTATTGATAAATTCCTGACTTGTTATTTCACCAAGTCTGTAACCTGTTATCATTTGCTCTTTTGCCATGCTTGTTTGAACCTGTTAATGAGTGAATTAGCCATAGCTCAGTGTTCATCTTTTGTCAAGCATCATTAGTGGATCCCTGCCATGTATTTTGTTGCTATGTTTGAGTGTTGTAGCATATTTAACTTGATGCATTTAGTAGGCTACTTGTTGTTTATTGCAGACCAATCCCATAATTGTTTTGCTTGCCATTTCCAAAGTGTTCATCCGATTCCGGTGATCTTTATATCAATTTCGACGGAAATCAACTCACCTTTCCAGTGGCACTCTTGGATTTACAAGTTGAGTCCAGGCTCAATAATTCCTTTCCAAATCATGCATATGCATCACATACCGCATCCCGCATATCCTGCCATGTTCATGTGTTGGTTGTTTACTATGTTGTGTGCTTCTTTCCGGTGTTGCTTCTTCGGGTTGGTTCTGATAACATCGCGTTTGTGAGGATCCGTTCGTCTACGTCTATTTGTTTTGTTCATGGACTCGTTCTTCTTCCTTGCGGGATCTTAGGCAAGATGACCATACCCTCGAAATCACTTCTATCTTTGGTTGCTAGTTGCTCGCTCTGTTGCTATGCCTATGCTGCGATACCTACCACTTGCTTATCATGCCTCCCATATTGTTAAGCCAAGCCTCTAACCCACCTTGTCCTAGCAAACCCGCTTTGCTCAGCCCCTCTTATAGCGTTGTTAGTTGTAGGTGAAGATTGGAGCTTGTTCCATGTTTGGAACATGGTTATTTTGTTGGGATATCACAATATCTCTTATTTAATTAATGCATCTATATACTTGGTAAAGGGTGGAAGGCTCAGCCTTATGCCTGGTGTTTTGTTCCACTCTTGCCGCCCTAGTTTCCGTCATATCGGTGTTATGTTCCCGGATTTTGCGTTCCTTACACGGTTGGGTTATAATGGGAACCCCTTGACAGTTCACCTTTAATAAAACTCCTCCAGCAATGCCCAACATTGGTTTTACCATTCGCCACCTAGCCTTTCCTTTCCCTTGTGTTCTGCAGACCTGAGGGTCATCATTATTTTACCCCCTCGGGCCAGTGCTCCTCTGAGTATTGGTCCAACTTGTCAGCCGCCGGTGGCCACCAGGGGCAAGTCTGGGCTGGCCTACCGGAAGTTTGGACAATCCGGTGTGCCCTGAGAACGAGATATGTGCAGCTCCTATCGGGATTTGTCGGCACATTCGGGTGGCTTTGCTGGACTTGTTTTACCATTGTCGAGGATGTCTTGTAACCGGAATGCCGAGCCTGTCGGATTGTCTTGGGAGAAGGAATATCCTTTGTTGACCGTGAGAGCTTGTGATGGGCTAAGTTGGGACACCCCTGCAGGGATTGAACTTTCAAAAGCCATGCCCGCGGTTATGGGCAAATGGGAATTTGTTAATGTCCGGTTGTAGAAAACCTAAAGTTGATCTTAATTAAAACGCATCAACCGTGTGTGTTACCATGATGGTCTCTTCTCAGCGGGGTCCGGGAAGTGAACACGGTGTTGGAGTTATGCTTGACGTAGGTTGTTCTAGGATCACCTCTTGATCATAGTTTCTCGACCGTGCTTTGCCTCCTCTTCTCGCTCTCAATTCCGTAAGGTAGCCACCATATATGCTAGTCGCTTGCTGCAGCTCCACCTCATACCTCTTACCCTTCCTATAAGCTTAAATAGTCTTGATCACGAGGGTGTGAGATTGTTGAGTCCCCGTTACTCACAGATACTTCCAAAACCAGTTTGCAGGTGTCGATGTTACTGAGCAGGTGACGCAACCTAGCTCAAGGAGGAGCTCGATGAAGATCTTGTCCTTTGTGTGGTTCCGTTTTCCAGTTGATCAGTAGTGGAGCCTAGTTGGGGTCGATCGGGGATCTGTGTAGCATTTGGGGTAGTCTTCTTTTATTTTGGTTCCGTAGTCAGACCTTGGTTGTATCTGGCTGATGTAATGCTTTATTCATGTATTGTGTGAAGTGGCGATTGTAGGCCAACTATGTATCTCTTTCCCTAATGTATTACATGGGTTGTGTGAAGATTACATCACTTGCGACATTTCTTTCAATGCGGTTATGCCTCTAAGTCGTGGTTCGACACGTGGGAGATATAGCCGCATCAAGGGCGTTGCAGGTTTTAAAAAAAAACGGTTTTTCTCACGAAAAACCAAGGCGGCTACCTCGGGTCTGGCGGGGTCCGGCGGCGGCGGCGGGCTCGAGCGGGAGGCGGAGGCTCGCGGCGTCGGCGCGAAGGGCGGCGGCGGCTAGGGTTTGGGGGCGGATCGGGGCTCGGGGTCTCGGGCTTTAAAGAGGCCGGCCCGGGAGAGTCCTTGCCGAATACGGCCCTAAGTCGGTTGACTTCTAAAAAAATAATTTCGACGTGCAGAAAAAGAAATAAAAGAAATACTAAACGGACTCCAAAAATCCTGAAATAAATTGTCCCCATCCTCTAAAAATAAGCCGGACAAGGTGAACATTTATATGGGCCTAAAATGCAATTTTGGAAAACACACTTTTTTCCTAATTCAAATAAAATAGCGACAAAACTCCGAATATATTAAATCTCTGATATTTATTTATTTTGAGGAAGTCATTTTACCCTCTCTCTTTTATTTTTAAAAAAGAAATATTTCAGAGAAAAATAATTCTCTTTTCATAATTCGAGAAAAACCCAAATATGAAAATGACGAAATCCCCAACTCTCTCCGTAGGTCCTTGAGTTGCGTGGAATTTCTAGGATCAACCAAAATGCAATAAAACATGATATGCAATGATGATCTAATGTATAACATTCCAAATTGAAAATCTGGGGTGTTACAAACCTACCCCCCTTAAGATGAACCTTGCCCTCGAGATTCGGGTTGGCTAGAAAATAGGTGAGGGTGATCCTTTCGTAAGTCTTCTTGTCGTTCCCAAGTGGCTTGATCCTCAGTATGGTGACTCCACTAAACCTTGCAAAATTTGATAACCTTGTTGCGTGTAACTCGGCTGGCAAACTCGAGTATCTTGACTGGTTTCTCCTCATAAGTCAAATCACTATCGAACTGTATAGCTTCTAGCGGCACTGTATCTCTCAAAGGAATTCCAGCCATCTCCGCATGGCACTTCTTCAACTGAGAAACGTGGAACACATCGTGAACTCCGGAAAATCCTTGGGGTAATTCCAACTTGTAAGCAACTTCTCCCATACATTCCAAAACTCTATATGGTCCCACAAAACGTGGTGCTAACTTTGCCTTAACTCCAAAACGCTTCACTCCTTGGAGTGGTGATACTCGAAGATACGCTCTGTCTCCGACTTCGTAGATTGTCTCCTTGCGTTTCGAATCCGCATAACTCTTCTACCTAGATTGGGCTACCTTGAGTCTATCACGAATCATCTTAACCTTCTCTTCGGAATATTTAATCAAATCTGGTCCAAACAACCGTCGGTCTCCAACTTTGTCCCACAATAACGGTGTTCTGCACCTCCTTCCGTACAGTGCTTCGAAAGGGGCCATCTTCAAACTGGCTTGATAACTGTTGTTATAAGATAACTCTGCATAAGGAAAACTATCATCCCAACTAGATCCATAGTCTAGCACACAAGCTCTCAACATGTCCTCTAGAATCTGATTTATTATTTCAGTCTGTCCATCTGTTTGCGGGTGAAAAGCTGTATTGAACTCTAGTTTGGTTCCCAAAGTTTCATGCAACTGATTCCAAAACTTTGAAATAAACTGGGTTCCTCTATCTGATACAATGGTCCTCGGAACTCCATGCAGACATACAATCCTGGTCATATAGATCTTTGCCAACTTAGCACTGGTGTAAGTGGTCTTTACTGGGATGAAATGAGCTACTTTTGTCAATCGATCGACTACAACCCATATCGAGTCATAGCCTGAACAAGTCCTGGGCAATCTCGTGATAAAACCCATGCCTAGTATATCCCACTTCCATTCGGGTATAGGCAATGGCTGTAGCAGTCCTGCTGGCTTCTAATGTTCTGCCTTCACTCTCTGACATACATCACAAACTGCTACATACTACGCAATATCCTTCTTCATACCGGTCCACCAGAAATTGTCCTTCAAATCTAGATACATCTTGGTATTTCCTGGGTGAATCGAATATGGCAAATCATGGGCCTCTTGCAGAATCAACTTCCTGATCTCCTGATCATTTGGCACATATACGCGGTCCTCAAACCATAAAGTATCGTGCTCATCCTCACGAAATCCCTTCGCTTTTCCTTTGCTCATCCTTTCCTTTATCTCGGCAATCTTCTGGTCCGTCTTCTGAGCTTCTCTGATCTTATCCATCGAAGTAGACTGAATCTCCAAAGCTGCTACATAACCTCTCGGAACTATCTCCAAACATAGCTCACGAAGGTCTTCTGCTAACTTCCTGGGTAATCCTCCGTTCATGAGGGTATTGACATGACTCTTGCAGCTCAACGCATCGGCTACTACATTAGCCTTTCCTGGATGATAATGCAATTTCATATCATAATCTTTGATGAGTTCTAACCATCTCCTTTGCCTGAGATTCAACTCCTTCTGTGTGAAGATATACATCAAACTCTTGTGATCCGTGTATACTTCACAATGGTTTCCGATGAGAAGATGTCTCCATGTATTCAATGCATGCACTATGGCTTCTAACTCCAAATCATGCGTAGCATAGTTTAACTCATGGGGTTTAAGCTATCGTGAGGCATATGAAACAACTCTTCCTTCCCGCATAAGCACGACTCCAAGTCCTCGACGAGAAGCATCGCAATACACTTCATAATCCTTGCATTGATCTGGTAGGATGAACACTGGCGATGTAACCAAGTGTCTCTTCAACTCCTGAAAACTGGTCTCGCATTCCTTAGTCCAATTGAACTTGGTGTCCTTCTTTAACAACTCCGTCATGGGCTTTGTAATCTTTGAGTAATTCTCGATGAACCTTCGGTAGTATCCTGCAAGTCAAAGAAAACTCCGGATCTCTCCAACTGTCGTGGGTGCTTCCCAATTTGTCACGGTGACAACTTTGTTAGGGTCCACTGCTATTCCTTCTACGAATAGAACATGTCCAACAAATCCAACTTCCTTTAGCGAAAACTCACACTTGCTGAACTTGGCGTATAACTGATATTCCCTGAGCTTCCCAAGTACCAAACACAAATGTTCCTTATGTTCCTCTTCATTCTTCAAGTAGACCAGAATATCATTAATGAACACTATGACGAACTTATGCAAAAACTCCATAAACACCTTGTTCATCATGTTCATAAAATAGGCAGGTGCATTACTCAAGCCAAATGACATAACAGTATACTCATATAGCCTATACCTTCTGGTAAAAGCTGTCTTAGGTATGTCCTGCTCTTGGGTCTTCAACTGGTGATAACCTGATCGCAGATCGATCTTGGAAAACACCTTAGGTCCTTGCAGCTGATCAAACAAATCATTAATCATCGGCAGTGGGTACTTGTTCTTGATCGTTACTTCATTTAATCCACGATAATCAACAACCATCCTTAACGATCAATCCTTCTTCTCCACTAGAAGTACTGGTGATCCCCAAGGTGACGAGCTTGGGCGAATATATCCCTTATCCAGTAACTCTTAATCTGCTTCTTAATTTGCTCTAAATCCTGTGCGGGCATCTTGTACGGTCTCTTAGATATTGGCCCAGTGCCTGGCAAAAGCTCTATTAAAAACTCTATGTCTCTATCCGGTGGCATGCCTGGCAACTCGTCTGGGAATACATCCGGAAATTCCTTCACCACTGGTACTTCCTCATGTACTACTCCCAATAAGCAATTTACTTGAGTCCTATTCGGCACATGCCGGGATACATACTTGATCCTTCTTCCTTCTAGGGTGGTGAGTAAAATCGTCTTACTAGCACAATCGATGTTTCCTCCATACAACGATAGCCAATCCATACCCAGAATCACATCCAAACCTTGTGACTCCAAAATTATCAAGTCAGAAGGGAAAACATGTCTACCTATGGCCAATGGCATCTGAAAACATCCATGGCTTGCCATATACTCTGCTCCAGGTGAGGTTACTAGCATGGGTGTCTTAAGTACTTTAGTGGGCAGGTTATACTTATCCACAAATCCCCTCGATATGTATGAATGAGATGCACCAGTATCAAAAAGAACTACTGCAGTAAAAGACTTAACCAAAAACTTACCTATTACTGCATCTGGCTAGGCTTCAATCTCCTCCATGTTAATGTGGTTCACTTGTCCCCTGTTGAAAGGGTTGGGCTTATTCCTAGAGCTTCCATTGCCATTTCCATTCTTAGCTTCAGGACATTCATTGGCGTAATGTCCGGTCTTCTGACACTTGTAGCAAGTAACGTGGCTTAGATCCTTCTTGGTGGGTGTTGCCGGGTTGGAACGGTTCTGTCTGCTACATCCTCCATTACTATTGCCGTTCTTGGGGCCACTATGGTTGTGCGAACTTCCTCCATTATGAGTTTGGCCTCCATGGTTATGAACAAGTCCTCCTGAGTTCGGGGTGAAACGGGGTCTCTACTAGGCTCCAGGATTATACTTCCCTTGTGCATACTTCCTCTTGCGGCTGTCAATCTGCTGCTGCTTCCCTTCGAGCATGAGAGCTCTATCCACCAACTCCTAGTAGTTATTGAAATTTGCTACCATCAACTGCATGCTCAGCTCATCATTCAGTCCCTCCAGAAACTTCTCCTTCTTAGCTGCATCTGTAGCAACATCATCTGGGGCATAACATGCTAACTTACTAAACTCATCCACATACTAGCCAACAGTGCGCCCTCTTTGGCGTAAGTTGCGAAACTCACGCTTCTTTATAGCCATAGCTCCTACTGATACATGGGCAATACGGAAAAGCTTGATGGAACTGATCCCATGTGACAGTGGATATAGGATAGGTGATAGTGTAATTCTCCCACCTGAGGCTGCTGGTCCATCCAATTGGTGTGCGGCAAAACGCACCTTCTCAGCATCTGTGCATCCTGCAGTGGTTAACTCCCTTCGAATCCTACGGAGCCAATCATTTGCTACTATCGGCTCGGTGCTACTGGAAAACACCGGTGGCTACAACCTCAGAAAACAGGCTAAATTGTCAACTGGTGGTGGTGGGTTGTTGTTGTTGTTGTTGTTGCCTTGGTTCCGAACTAACAACTGCATCGAGGTATCTTGCTACTGGATCAACTGAGTGAGCTCCGATGGAAAGGTAAATCCGGGGTCACATCTCGGAGGTATATGAGGGTTTAGAGAGAAGAGAATAGAATAGAATGAGGTCTAGTGAGAAAACACTACCCATATGCACATGAGACAGACACAATCATATCACTCAATCAATCAAGCAAAAGCATACAATCGGTCTAGAACTATCGTTACAAGGTGCTTGGACTATACTATTTACATGGTAGACTACTACTACTGTTTTGGTGGTCAACTAGAAATATTGATCGGTCGAAGACTCCATGACAATTGCTCCAGCTTCATCAACATAGTCATCATCGCTATCGTCGGGGTCCGAGTCGGTGTCGTCGATGATGATGTAGTCCTCCAGACGAATCTCCTTGGGTTCTTCGTCTTCTCCTCCTGGCGCGGGGTCTCCCATGAACACTCCTAGCTTCCTTTCCAGATCGTCATTCCTCTCCACTAGTACGACGATTTCCTCCTCATAATCTTCATGAGTAGCCTTGAGTTCTTCTTCAAGCTCCGTGATCCTGGTCATTGCCTTCTTGAGATATATCATGCCTGCACACATCTGGTTCTCCTAGCGATGAATGTGCTGGTTTAACTCCAGGATGAAAGCTGCAATGGATATATCCTTCCTAGTGCTGATCATCTCCCATTGCTCATCTCGGCGCCCAGAAATCTAATAGATAATATCCTTGAGATCCTTGTGGTAAACTTCTCCAATGCGTCCCATGGTGATGTGAGCTGCCATACTCTTTCCTAGACTCTAGGTTGGTGCATCGAAAGAAAACTCTATGGGCTCAATGACTGGTGTGAATGTACTTCCTGGAACTTGAACTTGAATCCTCCAGCGCTCCGCTTCTGGTAAAGTGGCATTGTAAGTCCCGGTGAAGCTTGGTATTCCAATGTTCAGGTACCTAGTGACTTCCTTCAAGTGTCTTCCAAAGGGGGCGTCTTCATCCAGTTGCGCAAACTTGTTCCTTGCGCCCGCCATCCTAAAGAGTAGAAAAAAGGAGAGGAGTTAGAAATGAGAAGAGAGTAGTGATCTAGGGCTTTAGCTTAGTGGTCGTGTCCTACAGTCAGCGTGTGCTCTAATACCATCTTTGTAGCGACCAGACCTCAAACAGTCTGATCTCTATGTATAAGTGTCATCCCTGGATCGGTAATGCTGACACACATAGTACTTGAAGGATTTATAGCAGAGTGCCAATCACACACTTATTACATCGAATGTCTCAGAAGAGAACTTATTACAATAAATATGTCTTAAGGCCATCTAATACGATAACAGCGGAAGGCATTGAAGATAAATTGAGACCATCAACTCCAACGACATCACTGAGTGAAAGACCACAACCTAAGACTCCTTACTCGTCGTCTGAAAAGTCTGCAACATGATACGTTGCAGCCCGAAAACGGGTCAGCACATAGAATATGTTGGCAAGGTAACACAAGAGAGTAATGAACAATGTAAAGCTATCACTATATGCATATATGGCTGGTGGAGGCTGTAAGGTTGATATGCTTTTGCGTAAAGCCAAAATTTCCCTACTACATAGGAATACATTTTATTTAACTCTCATGGTATTTGTTAAACATTGAGAAGGTTCACCCAACTCAATACCAATTAAAAAGTAATCATCATTAAACCCAATCAAATTATATTAAGAGTGATGAGATCCACACGATAATCCAAGAACTAGATACTCAAGATGTCCATAACAGGGGACACGACTAACCATGCTTAGTTTATACACTCTGCAGAGGTTTGTGCACTTTTCCCCACAAGACTCGATCTCCTCCGTTGGAGTTCTCGCACTACATGGTGTTTGAGAAATTGATGACCGAGACACAGTCTTTCCGAAGAGGTCCCCTTAACTGATAGATAGGCCGGTACACCTACAATCCCCTACATCTGCTAGCCCATCATGGAAAGGTTTCCCACAACTTACTCAACTATGCCAGAGCATATAATGGCATGTGGCTGCACACGGAAGTTTCTAGTATGAATAATCTTATGATCCCTTTGAGCCTGGGTGGCGGTCTATAGGAGAATCACACAGTACCCCAGGATTTCCAAAAATACAGGCAATCACTGGGTTCCCCGGGTGCCTCAATCCACCCATATGTGTATTAAAGTTGCCACCTTAAGTAACCATTAATTAAACAATCTCACATCTGTCATGAAATACACTCAAACCCAATCCACGTCTACTAGCATAGCATAGCAATATAAGCAACGTAGAAGTAACTCCCAGGGTTTGATAATAAACAGGTGAATAGGTACTACCTCATCTACTTCCCAATACCCACAATTTAATTCAGATCCTAACCATGAAATGTTTGAGGGTTGATCTAATGCAATGATAACTGGGTAGTAAGAGGTATGATCAAAGTGTTACTTGCCTTGCTGATGATCCGCGAAACCTAGAGATTCGATGTAGCACGCTTCGCACTCCGGGTACTCTATCGCAATCAAGCAAGCATACAATAAGCAATCAAGAAAAAGCACGGGTAAAACTCAGTTAATAGATCTAACTAGAAAGCTAAACTTAAGAACTCCACTTTGCAAAAAGAATCAAATCAAACGAAGCAACAAAACTCAAATTGCGAAAGAAACAGGCTTCGTTTACTAATCTGGACCTAGGTCAAATTTTACAGTAGCAAAAACTTGTTTAAGTTGGTTAAACGGAAAGAGGGTTTCAAGAAGAAACTCTAGGCGCTTGATCGCCTGATTCCGATAAATGAGCGAAAAGTTATACTATAACGAAAATCGGATCAGGATTCGCGATCGAAAATAATCGCGGAAAATCTAAGAAAAAGAAAAACTAACAAACAGGTTAACGAACGAACGTTCGCTGTCTGCGGCTAAATGGTGAAATCCCATTCATAAAACCGAACGTAAAAATGGGCGTTCGCTAAATAACTAAACTGAAAAAATAAACCGAACTGGATCTAATAAAAAACCGGATCTAGGGTTTCGAAAAAAAACCAAACGGTTTCTCTCACGAAAAACCGAGGCGGCTACCTCGGGTCCAGGGGGGTCTGGCGGCAGCGGCGGGCTCCGGCGAGAGGCGGCGCGGGCGACGGCGGCTCGCGGCGGCGGCATGAAGGGCGGCGGCGGCTATGGTTTGGGGGCGGGGCTGGCGACGGATCGGGGCTCGGGGTCTCGGGCTTTAAAGGGGCCGGCCCGGGAGAGTCCTGGCCGAATACGGCCCTAAATCGATTGACTTTTTTTTAAATAATTTCGACATGCAGAAAAAGAAAGAAAATAAATACTAAACTGACTCCCAAAATCCCGAAATAAATTTTCCCTGTCCTCTTAAAATAAGCCGGACAAGGTGAACATTTATTTGGGCCTAAAATACAATTTGGAAAAACGCACTTTTTTCCTAATTCAAATAAAATAGCGACAAAAATCCGAATAAAAATCTTATTTGATTTTAATATTAAATCTCTGATATTAATTTATTTTGAGGAAGTCATTTTATCCTCTCCCTTTTATTTATATAAAAGAAATATTTCATAGGAAAATAATTAAAATCAAACTGTCCTATTTTCATAATTCGAGAAAAACCCAAATATGAAAATAACGAAATCCCCAACTCTCTCCGTAGGTCCTTGAGTTGCATGGAATTTCTAGGATCAACCAAAATGCAATAAAACATGATATGCAATGATGATCTAATGTATAACATTCCAAATTGAAAATTTGGGATGTTACACATGAAGCTCTCAAGATCAGCATTACACACATATGCATCAAATTCCTCTTTAATTCCTGCTTGGACCATGAAATCCTCTAACGGCCATTCACAAGGCCGCACTTTAGCGTCCCTCGGTGGTTCATCGTATGCATCGCGTATTGCGGGTCTGAGTCCTTGCTTCCTTGAAGAACCACCTTGGTACATTTTCCTAAACATATTTCTTCCTCTAAAAAATTCTGAAATTTTTAGTAACTCAAAAATTAAAGTGAACCAAACTGAACAATATTGATAGCAACTACTCCTACAAGTGCCTAGAGGCAATATCATGCATTAAAACTACTTGGGACCATATAAATTTGACATGCAAGCTCAAGAACAAGGTCACCTAAGCAGCTAAAACTTGCAATGAATAAAGCACTAGAACAAAAACTAATTGGACCATTGGAGGAGTCACATACCAAAGAACAATCCCCCAAAGCAGTTTTGTGAATGGAGCTTTGATCTAGGAGATCAAAAATGGCAGCAAGATGAGCTAGAACTCGTGCTTGAGCTGCTTGGTGATTTTTTTGGGAGGAAGGAGTGTGTGGTGACTGGAATAAGTGGAGGGGACCCACGTGGGGTCCACGAGGCAGGGGGCGCACCCTCCACCCTCGTGGGCACGTGGCTGCTCCCCCTGATGTGTTTTCAGTGTGAGATATTCTCAAATATTCCAGAAAAAAACATATTTAAATTTTAGGGCATTTGGAGAACTTTTATTTTCGGGGTATTTTTTATTGCATGGATAATTCAGAAAACAAACAGAAAATACTATTTTTGCTTTATTTAATATAAATAACAGAAAGTAAAAAGAGGGTACAAAGAGTTGTGTTTTCTAACTGCATCCATCTCATGCTCATCAAAAGGAATCCACTAACAAGGTTGATCAAGTCTTGTTAACGAAGTCATTCCGAATAACATCGAACCGGAGAAATTTTGAATAACACTATGTTACCTCAACGGGGATGTGCATGTTCCCAATAATAAGAATATCATATTTCTTCTTGATAGTAGGAAGAGGAAATTCAAAACCTCCAATAGTAATAGTTGGAATTTTTCCAATAGAATTGATACTATGGACTTGAGGTTGTTTCCTCGGAAAGTGTACCGTATGCTCATTACCATTAACTTGAAAAGTGACATTGCCTTTGTTGCAATCAATAACAGCCCCTGCAGTATTCAAAAGGGTCTACCAAGGATAATCGACATACTATCATCCTCGGGAATATCAAGAATAACAAAGTCCGTTAAAATAGTAACATTTGCAACCACAACAGGCACATCCTCACAAATACCGACATGTATAGCAGTTGATTTATCAGCCATTTGCAAAGATATTTCAGTAGGTGTCAACTTATTCAAATCAAGTCTACGATATAAAGAGAGAAGCATAACACTAACACCGGCTCCAAGTTCACATAAGGCAGTTTTAACATAGTTTCTTTTAATGGAGCATGGTATAGTTGGTACTCCTGGATCTCCAAGTTTCTTTGGTATTCCACCCTTAAAAGTATAATTAGCAAGCATGGTGGAAATTTCAGCTTCCGGTATCTTTCTCTTATTTGTAACAATATCCTTCATATACTTAGCATAAGGATTCATTTTAAGCATATCAGTCAAACACATACACAAAAAGATAGGTCTAATCATTTCAGCAAAGCGCTCAAAATCCTCATCATCCTTTTTCTTGGATGGTTTAAGAGGAAAAGGCATGGGTTTCTGAATCCATGGTTCTCTTTCTCTATCGTGCTTCCTAGCAACAAAGTCTCTCTTATCATAACGTTGATTCTTTGATTGTGGGTTATCAAGATCAACAGCAGGTTCAATCTCTACATCATTATCATTGCTAGGTTTGAGCATCAACATGAACATCATCATTAACATTATCACTAGGTTCATGTTCATTACCAGATTGTGGTTCATCATCAGAAATAGAAATATCATTGGGATTCTAAGGTGTGTCTACAACAGGTTCACTAGAAGCATGCAAAGTCCTATCATTTTTCTTTCTCTTCCTCTTAGAAGGACTAGGTGCATCAACATTAGTTCTCTGAGTATCTTTCTCAATTCTCTTAGGATGGCCCTCAGGATACAAAGGCTCCTGAGTCATTTTACCACCTCTAGTCATAACTCTAACAACATTATCATTCTTCTTACTATTTAATCCATTGAGCAAATCATTCTGAGCTTTAAGTACTTGTTCTACTTGAGTGGTAACCATAGAAGCATGTTTACTAATAAGTTTAAGTTCACCTTTAACACTAGCCATATAATCACTCAAGCGTTCAATCATATAAGCATTGCTTTTCAATTGTCTACCAAAATAAGCATTAAAATCTTCTTGCTTAACCATAAAGTTATAAAATTCATCCAAACATTGGCTAGCAAACTTAGGAGGAGGGATTTAAGCTTTATCATATCTATAGAGATAGTTTATCTTTACTGCCTGTGTCGGGTTATCAAGACCGTGTGTTTCTTCAATAGGTGATGAATTAAGACCATGTATTTCTTCAACAGGAGGTAAATTCATATCTATAGGGATTTCATATTTTATACCTTTTTCTTTCATAGATTTCTTTGCCTCTTACATATCTTCAGGACTGAGAAATAGAATACCCCTTTTCTTCGGAGTTGGCTTAGGAGTTGGTTCAGGAAATGTCCAATTATTTTCATTGGTCAACATATTATTCAATAGCAATTCAACTTGATCAGCAGTTCTTTCCCTGAAAACACAACGAGCAAAACTATCCAGGTAATCTCTAGAAGCATCGGTTAGTCCATTATAAAAGATATCAAGTATTTCATTTTTATTGAGAGGATGATCAGGCAAAGCGTTAAGTAATCAGAGAACCCTCCCCCAAGCTTGTGGGAGACTCTCTTCTTCAATTTGCACAAAATTATATATTTCCCTTAAAGCAGCTTGTTTCTTATGAGCGGGGAAATATTTAGCAGAGAAGTAGTAAATCATATCCTGTGGACTATGCACACAACCAGGATCAAGAGAATTAAACCATATCTTAGCATCACCCTTTAATGAGAACGGAAATAATTTAAGGATATAATAGTAGCGAGTTTTCTCATCATTAGTGAATAGGGTAGCGATATCATTTAATTTAGTAAGATGTGCCACAACAGTTTTGGATTCATAGCCATAGAAAGGATCAGATTCAACCAAAGTAATTATCTCAGGATCAACAGAGAAATCATAATCCTTATGAGTAATAAAGATAGGTGAAGTAGCATAAGTAGGATCATATTTCATTCTAGCATTCAGAGATTTTTCTTTCAGTTTAGCTAATAGTTTCTTAAGATCACTCCTATCATTGCAGGCAAGAAAGTCTCTAGCAGTTTCTTCATCCATAACATAACTCTTAGGAACAACAAGCAATTCATATCTAGGGGGAGAATCTTCATCATCACTTTCATCAATATTATCAGTCTCAATAATTTCATGCTCTCTAACCCTAGCAAGTTGTTCGTCAAGAAATTCACCAAGTGGCACAGTAGTATCAAGCATAGAAGTAGTTTCATCATAAGTATCATGCAAAGCAGAAGTGGCATCATCAATAACATGCGACGTATCGGAATCAATAGCATGTGTAGGTGTCGCAAGTTTACTCATAACAGAAGGTGAATCAAGTGCAGAGCTAGATGGCAGTTCCTTACCTCCCCTCGTAGTTGAGGGATAGATCTTGGTTCTTTGATCTTTCAAGTTCTTGATAATGATAAGCAGATATAAATCCCAAGTGACTTAAAGAATAGAGCTATGCTCCTCGACAACGGCGCTAGAAAATAGTCTTGATAACCCACAAGTATATGGAATCGCAACAGTTTTCAAGGGTAGAGTATTCAACCCAAATTTATTGATTTGACACAAGGGGAGCCAAAGAATATTCTCAAGTATTTGTAGCTGAGTTGTCAACTCAACAACACCTGGAAACTTAATATCTACAACAAGGTATTTAGTAGCAAAGTAATATGATAGTAGTGGTAACGGTGGCAAAAAGTAACGATAGCAAAAGTAATATTTTTGGGTTTTATAGTGATTGTAACAATAGCAGTGGAAAAGTAAATATGCGAAGAACAATATATGAAAAGCTCGTAGGCAATGGATCGGTGATGGAGAATTATGTCGGATGCGATTATTCATGCAACAGTTATAACATAGGGTGACATAGAACTAGCTCCAATTCATCAATATAATGTAGGCATGTATTCTGAATATAGTCATACGTGCTTATGGAAAAGAACTTGCATGACATCTTTTGTCCTACCCTCCCGTGGCAGCGGGGTCCTATTGGAAACTAAGGGATATTAAGACCTCCTTTTAATAGAGTACCGGACCAAAGCATTAACGCATAGTGAATACATGAACTCCTCAAACTGCGGTCATCACCGGGAGTGGTCCTGATTATTGTCATTTCGGGGTTGCCGGATCATATCACATAGTAGGTGACAATAGACTTGCAAGATATGATCAAGAACTCACATATATTCATGAAATCATAATAGGTTCAGATCTTAAATCATGGCACTCGGGCCCTAGTGAAAAGCATTAAGCATAGCAAAGTCATAGCAACATCAATCTCAGAACATAGTGGATACTAGGGATCAAACCCTAACAAAACTAACTCGATTACATGATAAATCTCATCCAACCCATCACCGTCTAGCAAGCATACAATGGAATTACTCACGCACGGCGGTGAGCATCATGAAATTGGTGATGGAGGAAGGTTGATGATGACGATGGCGACGAATTCCCCTCTCCGGAGCCCAGAACGGACTCCAGATCAACCCTCCCGAGAGAGTTTAGGGCTTGGCGGCGGCTCCATAATGTAAAACATGATGAATCCTTCTCTCTGATTTTTTTCTCCCCGAACACAAATATATGGAGTTGGAGTTGAGGTCGGTGGAGCGTCAGGGGGCCCACGAGGCAGGGGGCGCGCCCCACCCTCATGGACATGGTGTGGGCCCCCTGACGTGGATTCTTCTTCAAGTATTTTTTATACATTCCAAAAATAATCTCCGTTGATTTTCAGGTCATTCTGAGAACATTTATTTCTGCACAAAAATAGCACCATGCAATTCTGCTGAAAACAGCGTCAGTCCGGGTTAGTTCCATTCAAATCATGCAAGATAGAGTCCAAAACAAGGGCAAAAGTGTTTGGGAAAGTAGATACTACGGAGAAGTATCAAGGATGAACTAGTACAGTGGTCGAACAACCTGGGGAGGTGAGGTGTTCTTGAGCTCCATGAGCTGGTGGGTGAGAGAGTGGTCTGAATGATCCGCCCCCTCTATGGTGGTGGCTAAGGCCTATTTATAGTGGCATTGGTACTCTTCCCAAATGTAAGGCGGGAAGGGATCCCACAATGACCAAATTTGAAGGGAGACAACTAGTACAAGTTATCCTGACAAAAGTGGTCTTCGCCTGCAAAAGCCTCTGGTGGTGATGCCACGGTGGGCTCTATGATGACCTCCTTCCTGCCGTCCTAGCGGTCTTGGTATTGTTGCACCGATATGGAAACCTTTGGTTGATTCCTCCGGACTCTGCGCCTGTGCTTGCTGCCTTGGCACCAAAGAGGAAACTGGTACACCACACCTGTTGGCGCCCGCCTAGCCTTGGTTGTCATGGCTCACATCATGTGAGCCTCGCAAGGTGCACCTCACATTGATATCTCCGCTCCTCGGGAGCCAGCCTGGTGAGGCCGCCCCCAGGGAGGTCTTGGTGTCATCCCCCTCGCGAGGGGCACCTCACATTGATTTCTCCGCTCCTCGGGAGCCAGTTGTTGTTGATGAAGCTTGGCCATACTGGGCCATCGACGGAGCAACGCCATGGGCCGCAAGCTGGCAAGTCTGGGTACCCCTGTTCCCAGGACACCGACAGCACACCCAGTCAAACGCCTCACATCCTTTACTGTCTTGGGTGCCTGGATCTGCTCAATAGTCTTGATCTTGTCGGGGTTGGCCTCTATCCCTCGGTGGGGCACAAAGAAACCAAGTAGCTTGCCAGGAGGGACACCAAACACACACGTCTCCGGGTTCAACTTCAAGTTGATCTTGCGCAGATTAGAAAATGTCTCTTCTAGGTCCAGAATGAGGGTTAATTTCTCCTTGGTTTTGACCACAATATCGTCCATATAAGCTTCAATGTTTCCGTGCAACTGTGACTCAAAACCAATCTAGACTGCCCTTGCAAAAGTGGACCCGACACTCTTCAACCCGAATGGCATCCGCACAAAGAACTATGTGCAACATGGGGTGATGAACGAGGTCTTCTCTTTGTCATCCTTCGACATAAAGATTTGATGGTATCCAGAGTATGCATCCAGGAAGGAGAGCAAATCACACCCAGAAGTTGAATCCACGATCTGATCGATGTGCGGCAAAGGGAATGGGTCCTTCGGGCATGCCTTGTTTAGATCCATGAAATCTATGAAAAGCCTCCATTGCCCATTAGCATTGCGCATGAACACTGGGTTTGCTAACCATGTTGGATGTAGAACTCCTCTAACTAAACTAGCTGCCTCAAGTTTCTTGATCTCCTTGGTAATGAACTGATGCCGCTACAAGGCCTACATTCGGACATTCTGCTTGACGGGTCGGGCGTGTGGGCAGACAACAAGGTGGTGCTGGATTACCTCCCTGGGAACACCGGGGATATCAGATGGTTTCCAAGGAAACACATCAATATTCGCCCATAGGAAGGAAACGAGCGCGCTTTCCTATTTGTCATTGAGAGTGGCACTGATGGCGAAACTACCATAAGCGCCAGCCAGCCCTGCCGGGACCTTCTTTACAGCGGGTGTAGCAGCCTTGGATTTCTTGCTGTTGGAGCTCTCTGGTATGTCATGGATGGTCGCAATGCACTCCGAAGAGGTACGTTTCCTAGACACCTTGCAGACATCCTTGCTACCTTTTTTCTTTCCCTTGCTTTCCTTGGCGGGAACAGTAACCTCAGCGGCTTCTACCGCAACTGCATCCCGGTACGTCTTGTCTATGCAAATGATCCCGTCCTTCTCGTCTGACTAAATGGAAATGACGCCTACCGGCCCTGGCATCTTCAAGGTGTTGTAGGCATATTGGGATGCCGCCATGAATTTGACCAGAGCTGGGCGACCAAGGATTCCGTTGTATGGCAGGGGAGGTCAACCACATCAAATACTACCTTCTCTGTCTGGTAATTCAACTCCCCCCCCCCCGAACGTCACCGGCAACGTGATCTTCCCCTTAGGATGACTCCAGCCGGGGTTGATTCCTTGAAACGTTCCAGTAACCTCGAGATCTTCCTTTGCTATTTGAAGTTTGCTGATGACCTTTGAAGAAATCATATTCAACCCGGCCCCGCTGTCTACTAACATCTTTGTGACTTTGAGGTTGCGGATTGTTGGTGAGACCAACAACGGTAAGCACCCTACCACAATGGTGCGGTCAGGGTGGTCCTCTTCATGGAAGATGATGGGCGTGCGTGACCACTTGAGCGGCTTTCCAGTGTCTGCCGCTGGATCCATGGCATTGACTTCACGTGCCCACTATTTAAGCTAGTGGTGGGAGTAGTGCAAGGATGCAACCCCGTCGTCAGTGGCCTTCTGGAATTCATGCTCGCTGGTTTCCTCTTCATTTCCTCCATCACTTTCATCATTGAAATCTTCCTTCTCACGGCCTCTGGAGAGTTTTCCTTGATTCTGAGGAGCCTTGCCGGGGCAACTTGCTTCGCTGCCTTAGCCCTTCCCGCCAGCACCGTTCTGACCTTTCTTCTTATCACACTTCTCATACTCAACCCTCTGCTTCCTGACGAGCTGTTCAACCTGATGGCACTCCTGGACAATGTGGCCCTTGGTCCGACGAATCATCCAGTACCACCCATCACCTTTCCCAGCCTTCTCGGCAGCCGCTGATAGAGCGAGGGTGTCCCGATGTTTCGATGAGATAGTTATCGTTTTCTATGGGTGTCGACCTTGACGATCCAACTATGAACGTGCGAGACGTAGCACCTTAGCAGTCGGTAAACCAACTTCCGAGGGGTTATTGACCACACCGGAGCATGATCAACCTGACCACGAGGGTCTATTTCCTACAAGAAAATGAAGAACAAGCAAGAAACTAAGATTGCAATCTGGATATTGCGAATAAAAGATGAAAGATTTATTGATCAAGGTGGGGTTTTGTGATGTCTTTGTCTGGTCGTTGAACACAAACGAAGTACGCGAAGTTGCAGCTATGGCAAACTTTTAATCTAAACAAAACCCAAAGTCTAAACGATGCCCTAAGGGTTGTATACATGGAGTAAGTGGGGGGAATTTCGTGGCCCTTGGAGGATGGGTCTGAAATCAACCCTATCTCTTGTTTCCCCACACACACGGACTCTAAAAATAGCCTATACTTATGTATTTTGAAATTACAAGGGCCTGGCCCAATAATAAGGTGACACAGAGTGTTCATCGTTGTTGCTTGGGAATCTGGAAGGAGAGAAACAACAAGTGCTTCAGAGGGATCTAGCCATATGTTGTCTCTTGGCGAGCTAGATTCAAGGAAGATTCTCAGCAGTTGGTGCACATGTCAAAAAGTGAGCTAGTACCACATCACCAGCCTAGTTGGCTCTCTGTAGTTAAAAATCACTTTTCTCCTGTTGTAAATTAAACTTGTAAAACAGGGACACTACTAATCCCTCCTCCCCCACCCCCTCCTCCCCCCACACCCTAACACCTTCTTCTCATGTAGTCCATATTTTGTTTTTTGCTGGTTTATAAAAAGTCAGTGGGGGGTTTTCCCCTGCTGTCCATTTCTCTTCAAAAAATAAGGTGACGCAACACCTATAATAGTCTCTGGACAAAATTTGTGAAGTGGCATCTTGTATATTTCGTCCAAGACTTCATGCACTCATTACGGTGGCTTCAAAGTCCTGAAATCATCACTTGAAACTCCGTTCTTGTTTTCCTCGTGCATGCCATCATCTCCATGCTTGTTCTTGCTCCAATGTTCATCCTTCTCCAAGCTAGGCCCTTCATTTGTAAGAAAAACAAATGTATCCAATTTAGGCAGCATCATATTCTCATGAATATTACAATCATTACCAAGAAACGGAAGTACCTGGTAATTTAATTGCCATGCACGAGCTCTAGTAATTGGTCCAGTATGTATAGTAGCAGGGGCTGTGGGTGTAACAATGGTATTGATGTCGGCATCTTCAGCAGCCATGTATTGCGTCTCATGATCAGAATCATCTCCACCGCGTTCTTCACTTGTAATAAGAGCCAAAGTCTCCTCATCGTAGTCACTAGCGGACTCATACCCACCATCCTCAGTAGCAACCATCACATGCTTAGATGGGCATTCTCTCGCATAATGATCTCCACCCTTGCAACGATAACAAATAATATCATGTGTTTGCCATGTTGATGCCATGGATGAAGAAGAGCTCTGTGCAGAACTGGAAGGTGTACTCTTGGCAGATAGTGGTGGTGGTGCCTGTTTTATTGTATCTTGGTTGGAATTGGTGGCTGAAGTCAGTGGTGTTGTAGTAGGACATGTCAGAGTAGAGGATACACGCAGTATCCATGATGAAGGTCAACCTGCAGAAAAGTTAGTTCGCGCCAATGCTTGTCGATCCTACACTTCACGTTCAGCTTTGCAAGCAAGATGGAATAAACGAGCGATATTATTATACTCCTTATACTCTAGAATGGTCTGAATCTCTTTATTTAATCCACCCATAAAACATGCAAGCATAGCTTCATTATCCTCAACAATACCACACCTAATCATTCCAGTTTGTAATTCCTGATAATATACTTCTATAGAATTTTTTCCTTGTCTTAAACGCTGCAATTTTTGAAGTAATTCACGTTGATTATATGGTGGAACCCAATGAGTACGCATAGCAGTTTTTAAAGAAACCCAAGTAGCTGGAATAGAATATAATCTACAATGTTCAGACCACCAAACACATGCATAACTAGTGAAAGCACAAACTACAGCAGGAACACATCTCTCCTCAGGATAGTGTAAACATTTAAAAAGTTGTTCAGTTTCTAACTCGCAAGTAAGATATATATCAGGAACATATTTACCCTCAAATGGTGGAATATTCAATTTTAGTTTAGGACGGTGGCGGTGTAGCCCTACCGTTGCGATGTTATGCATGAGGACGACCTGGTGGTGGTCGTGCTGGTGGTTGCACATAGTTCTGATCTTGATCAATCTCATCCTCATAATGGTCCTCCACCTCTACAGGAAGAGCAGGAGCTATAGAAGCATCAATAGCGGCACCAGAATTTTGACCAGGCTCAAGGGGAATGCGCAGTGCCCGTCCCACTTGATTTGGAAGGTGATGTTGTTGTTGTTGTTGTAGAGGTGTGTTCGGTGCAGCCGGTGGTGGTGGTGGAAGACGCGCGAGAAATTCATTAAACTTGTTATCGCGCTTTGTTTAGAACGTCTTCTCCATGCCATCTATCTTCTCCATGGCCTCTTTAAATCTGTTTAGCACATCTTGCACCTATCCACTCATCATTTGCTGAAACTTATCATGAAGCTCCTTGTTCGTCAAGTTCTCCAAGTCAATCTCATCGGCTTATGATCCTGCTATGGTTAGCAGCAATAAAACACACAAGAATATGGTCCTACAGACTACTAGGAATTTTGAGTGGGCTCAACGGGAACACACAGTGCCCGTCCCACTTGATTTGGAAGGCGATGTTGTTGTTGCTATAGAGCTGCGACAGGTGCAGCGAGTGGTGGTTGGGAAGACACGCGAGCAATTCATTAAACTTCTTATCGAGCTTTGTTTTGAACGCCTTCTCAATGCCATCTATCTTCTCCATGGCCTCTCCAAATCTGTCTAGCACATCTTCCACCTGTCCACTCATCATTTACTGAAACATATCATGTAACTCTTTGTTCCTCATGTTCTCCTAGTCAGTCTTGTCGACTTGTGATCCTGCCATGGTTATCAGCAATAGAAACACACAAGAATATGATCCTACAGACCACTAGGAAGAGGCGTTGGTGTTGTGGAAAGTCACAAATCCGTCAAGCAAATCTCAAATTCTTACCAGTTCTTACCCAGCAGCAGGTAGTGATCGGCAACCGTTGTAGTGAAAACTCTCAAAGCTTGGATCGAGCGATTACCAGGGAGAGTCAAACACACGATGTAGATGTATGTGGAGTTGGGAAGGCTTATAATATTGTAGCAAAAAGGGTCAGCAGTAATTAATGCAGAGATGTAAAGTTGAATAAACGCTCAACAACGGCATTGTGCTGGTCCTAGGCTAGACCGTACTAGATACGTGAGCCTAGAACACTAACAAAATCACGGTGTTGCACGTAAACAAGGGAGGAGCACACTCTGATTTTTTCCCTTTTTCACTTTTTTTGCACTTTTTCCTCTCTTTTTTAAAGTGGAACTATTTTTCTTCTGCGGGTGGCACGAAAGTTGGGGAATCCAATTTGTTCATGACTCGTAGTATCGCGTGATCTGGAACTCGAAATTAAAGGAACAAATACTGGACTCGGACTAGGACTAGTGGCGGAGATGAATCTGGTGGAACTCAGACTAGTGATGGTATATGACGGTGGTATATGCGGACTCAGATTGGTGGTGGTATTTGTACTCAGATCAGTGGTGGTATATGGACTCGGATGGGTGGTGGTATATGGACTCGGAGCGGTGGTGGTATATGGAATCGGAGCGGTGATGGTATATGGACTCGGAGAAATAGCGGATAAGCGGTGGTGGTATATGGAAGGGGCGATGATGATGGTGCAGCGGCGGCGTGACAACTTGTGAACAAAACTTGAAATTCTAATGAACTAGACGCTAAGACCAGCAACTTGACATGATGATGCAACCGCAAATTCAATAAAGAAAATATAGAAAAGGTTATTCAATGGCATAGATTGGTTTGGATATGATGAACTAATCCATTTTTTTGGCTTTTTAGTGGACTGTAGGTATGAAGAACAAACTCAATCTAAACTACGAAAAACTATAAAATCTCATTGAGCAACCTGGAAATCTGATACCACTTGATAGAGGCGAGGGTGTCCCGATGTTTCAATGAGATAGCTACCATTTTTTGTGGGACTCGACCTTGATGATCCGACTAGGAACGTGCGAGACGTCGCGCCTTAGCAATCGCTAAACCAACATCTGAGGGGTTATTGACCACGCCGGAGCATGATCAACCTGACCACGAGGGTCTATTTCCTGCAAGCAAATGAAGAACAATCAAGAAACTAAGATTGAAATCTAGATATTGCGAATATAAGATGAAAGCTTTATTGATCAAGGTGGGGTTCTGTGATGTCTCTGTCTGGTCATTGCACACAAATGACATACGCGAAGTTGCAGCTATGGCGAACTTTTAATCTAAAACAAAACCCAAAGTATAAATGACGCCATAAGGGATATATATATATGGAGGAAGATGGTGGAATTTCGTGGCCCTTGGAGGAGGGGTCCGAAACCAACCCTATCTCTTGTTTCCCCACACATACTGATTCTAAAAACAGCCTATACTTATGTATTTCGAAATTACATGGGCCTGGACCAATAATAAGGTGACACAACACCTCTAATAGTCTCTGGACGAAATTTGTGAAGTGGCATCTTGTATATTCTGTCCAACACTTCATGCACTCATTATAGTGGCTTCAAAGTCCTGAAATCGTCACTTGAAACTCCGTTATTGTTTCCTTTGTGCATGCCATCATCTCCATGCTTGTTCTTGCTCCAATGTTCATCCTTCTCCAAGCTAGGCCCTTCATTCGTAAGCAAAACAAATGTATCCAATTTAGGTAGCCTCTTATTCTCATGAACATTAGAATCATTACCAAAAAACGAAAGTACCTGGTAATTTAATTGGCTTGCACGAGCTCTATTAATTGGTCCAGTATGTATAGTAGCATGGGCTGTGGGTGTAACAATGTTATTGATGTCCTCATCAGCCGCAGCCTCCCGGCAATCAGTGCAAGTGGCAACTTCCTTACCGGGGGATTCGGGTTTGGACTTCTTGTCGGTACTAGGCATGCCGGATCCCTCAACATTCATTAGTGCCTTATCTCTGCGCTTCTTGTTCTTCCTCTTCTGACTGGTGGCCTCGTCATCATCCTCTAAGTCGATGTCGACGCCATCCTCTTCTCTAGGGAGTTTCCTCCCCTCCTCCACCCGAGCACACTTGTCCACCAAGGTGTAAAGCTCTTTCATAGTCTTGGGCAACTGAACGTTCATCTTGGAACGTATTCGACGATTGCGCACATTGGACTAGAACGCAGCAATCACAGCTGTCGGATGGATATCTGGTATATTCCTATACACTCGGCTGGACCTCTACATGTACTTCCGCAGAGTTTCTCCTTCCTTCCGCGGGAGAATTTGCAAATCGCTGGACCGCCCTGGTTCTTGATGGCCGCCCGTGAAGGCGCCAACGAATTCATGACACAGGTCAGCCCAAGTCGAGATGGAGTTCTCTGGCAGGTGCACCAGCCAAGACCTCATGTTTGGCTTGAGTGCCAAAGGGAAGTACTTGGCAAAAATCTACACATCTCTTCCCCCGACAGCTTGAACAACGATGGTGTAGATGCTCAAGAACTCTGACGGGTTCAACCTTCCGTCGTACATCTCTAGTATCTCTTGCTTGAACATGCGAGCGGACGTCTAGTGGACTTGCCGCATCTCATGGGTGAAGGCGGGGCACACAACCTTGAAAGGCAGATACCCGCCCCCGCGAGCGTGGGCTCGTCAATGTTGGGGCCGCTGCACCTGTCAACCTGGTGGTGGTTGTCGCGGCGTCGCTCGATGGTGACGCACGCGACTTCCCTTTGCCTGTCCTCCGGGGTTCGCCACTGGCGTTGACGCGCTCAAGGGTCAGACAACGCCATCGAGATATCGTCGGGTTCTTGATCGCGCCGCTGCCATGCTGGCTGCCGTGGAGGGGACTACATAGTAGGAGTGGCCGCTTCCACACGACTAGTAGCATGGGCCGTTGCTGCCCGGGGAGGCCGTGGTGGGCTAGCTCAATGTGACCCTCCTGCCTCGGCGAAGCCAATCAGGCTCTAAATGGTGGTTCTCCACTCATCCATCTGATCAGCTAACGGCATAAATATCGGCAGCAGCTGGGCCCGCGCCATGGCTTCCGAAGCAGTGCTTGGCATGGGTGATGATGACGTAGACCATAGTGTTGCTCGGCTTCTGATGGTGCCGCTAGTGACCGTGCCGTTCTCCCATCACTATGAGCCAGCCACTTGGATGGCATGGTGACGAGGTGGTGGTGCGTGTGGATCAGCGGCTCCGTTCAGAGCATTGGCTGGGTCAGCTTGCTCCGGGGGTGGTGCATGTCCTACGACCGCGCCCGTGGAGGGCGTGACCAGGGGATTGTGATTCGCCCCAGAGCGAGCATCACCGCAGTGGCTGTGCCCCTACGTTGGGCGGAGAGGTGCAGATGGAACAATCTCCCTGCTCGTACCTCGAGGAGCATGGTCACCGAGCTGTTGTTGTTGTCCTTCTCCGGCGCCTCTTGCTCATGTCCCGACCACAGGGGAGGTGGTGATAATGCTGCCCGTATGGACCACGTTCCAAGCAGTGTCCACATCCCCCTGTGTCCCCGCAGCCCCCGCGGCATTGGTGGCCGCGGGCGGCGAGGCCTTTGAGGTGGACTGGTGAACTATGGCACCGAGCTTTTTCTTGGGCGCCATACTTGAAGAAGCCATCAATGAAGAAAATGGCTATGACGATGACGCGCTGCTCACACTCTCGGGTTCATGCAAGCGTCTCCCCCTACCTGGCACACCAATGATGTCGTGGGAAAACTACGACCACCTATGGGACTGAGGGAGTCCTGGATTAGGGGGTCTCCGGACAGCCGGACTATATCCTTTGGCCGGACTGTTGGACTATGAAGATGCAAGATTGAAGACTTTGTCCCGTGTCCGGATGGGACTTTCCTTGGCGTGGAAGGCAAGCTTGGCAATACGGATATGTAGATCTCCTCCCTTGTAACCGACTCTGTGTAACCCTAGCCCCCTCCGGTGTCTATATAAACCGGAGGGTTTAGTCCATAGGACAACATACAATCATACCATAGGCTAGCTTCTAGGGTTTAGCCTCTACGATCTCGTGGTAGATCAACTCTTGTAATACTCATATCACCAATATCAATCAAGCAGGACGTAGGGTATTACCTCCATCAAGAGGGCCCGAACTTGGGTAAACATCGTGTCCCCCGCCTCCTGTTACCATCCGCCTTAGATGCACAGTTCGGGACCCCCTACCCGAGATCCGCCGGTTTTGACACCGACATTGGTGCTTTCATTGAGAGTTCCACTATGCCGTCACCATAAGGCTTGATGGCTCCTTCGAGCATCAGTAACGATGCAGTCCAGGGTAAGGTTTTCCTCCCCAGACAGATCCTCGTATTCGGCGGCTTCGCACTGCGGGCCAACTCGCTTGGCCATCTGGAGCAGATCGAGAGCTACGCCCCTGGCCATCAGGTCGGGTTCGGAAACCAAAACTACACTGCCAACATCCATGGAGACTCGATCTTCGACGGATTCGAGCCCATGTCAGGTGCACCGCACGATCACGACGAGCATGATTTAGCTCTGCCGTCAGACAGTGTTTGGGAGATCGCACCTACGACTACTCCGGCCTTCAATCCGGAGCAAATGGCGCCATCCGAGGACGGAGGGATAGAACCCACCATGGAGGCCGCACTCTCAGTGGCGATGGAGCCGGATAATGACTTCACCCCTTACGAGAGCCGTGTTGCCGAACCACTGGATTCGTGTCCGACCACGGACTCCAAGCCGCCTGCATCCGTGCCTATCAAATCCGATTGGGCGCCGATCATGGAGTTCACCTCCGCGAATATCTTTCAGCACTCGCCTTTCGGCGACGTGCTAAATTCATTAAGGTCTCTCTCCTTGTCAGGGGAACCTTGGCCCAACTATGTCCGGCTAGAATGGGATGCGGACGACGAAGAAATTCACTGCCCACCCACCACCCACTTAGTAGCCACTATCGGCGATTTAACCGACATGCTCGACTTCGACTCCGAAGACATCCACGGTATGGACGACGATGCAGGAGACAAACAGGAACCACCGCCCGCAGGGTGCTGGACCGCCACCTCATCATATGATATATACATGGTGGACACCCCCAAAGAAGGCAATGGCGACGAGACAGCGGAGGATGACCCCTCCAAGAAGCAACCTAAGCGCCGACGTCAGCGGCGCCGCTCTAAGTCCCGCCATAGAAAAAGTAGTGATACCGGCACAAGAGACAATAGCACTCCGGATAGTGCCGAAGACAACAACAATCCCCTCCACCACGATTTAGAGCGGGAGGGTGAACAAGCTAGCCCTCCAAAGCAGGCATCAGATGGACAATCGGAGGAGGAAAATTAAGTGCCTCTCTCCGAAGACGAGGTGAGCCTTGGCGACGAAGAATTTATCGTACCTGAGGATCCCGTCGAGCAGGAGCGCTTCAAGTGCCGGCTTATGGCCACAGCAGATAGCTTGAACAAAAAGCAACAACAGCTTCAAGCTGATCAAGACTTGCTAGCAGACAGATGGACCAAAGTCCTTGCGGCCGAGGAATACGAACTCGAGCGCCCCTCCAAGAGTTACCCAAAGCGCAGGTTGCTACTTCACCTCGAGGAGGAAGCATTGAAACCTATATCACCAGTGTACGATGCGGCTAACCGGCCACCTCGTGGCCGAGCCAGAGAGGCGTTTCAGCCTGAAGTTCGGCCTGCACTCCACCGCCACTCAAACAAAAATACCAAGGCCCGGGGCAACACACGGGACCTGCGAGACGTATTGGACAATAGGGCAAAACATGCAAGGTCGATATACGGGTCACGGGGGCGCACGCCAACACGGGACGATGATCGTCACGCCGGATACACTAAAAGTAAATCCGGCCGGGCCGAATATAGCAAACAAGACTCATATGAACCGCGTCGTGATATAGCCTGGCACAGAGGCGCCGCACACCCCCTATGCTTCACTGATGAAGTTATGGATCACGAATTCCTGGAGGGTTTTAAACCCGTAAATATCGAATCGTATGATGGTACAACAGATCCCGCTGTATGGATTGAGGATTTTCTCCTCCACATCCACATGGCTCGCGGTGATGATCTGCATGTCATCAAGTACCTCCCACTAAAACTCAAAGGACCAGCTCGGCATTGGCTGAAGAGCTTGCCAGCAGACTCCGTCGGCAGTTGGAGGATCTGGAAGATGCATTCCTTGACAACTTCCAGGGCACTTATGTGCGACCACCGGATGCTGATGACTTCAGCCATATAACTCAGCAGCCAGGGGAATCGGCGAGGAAATTCTGGACACGGTTCCTAACTAAGAAAAATCAAATTATCTACTATCCGGACGCAGAGGCCTTAGCGGCATTCAAGCATAACATCCGTGACGAGTGGCTCGCCCGGCACCTCGGCCAGGAGAAGCCAAAGTCTATAGCAACCCTCACGACACTCATGACCCACTTTTGCGCGGGTGAGGATAGCTGGCTGGCTCACAGCAACAACACATCAAGGAATCCGGGCACTTCGGATACCAAAGATGCCAACGGCAGACCACGTCGTAACAGACAAAAGCGCCGCAACAACAGTGATAACATCGATGATACGACAATCAATGCCGGATTCAGAGGCTCTAGATCTAGTCAGCGGAAAAAGCCATTCAAAAGAAGTACTCAGGGCCCGTCCAGTTAGGATCGCATACTTGATCGCTCGTGTCAAATCCACGGCACCCCCGATAAGCCATCCAATCACACCAACAGAGAATGCTGGGTGTTCAAGCAGGCCGGCAAGTTGAATGCCGAAAACAAGGACAAGGGTCTGCATAGTGATGACGAGGATGAGCCCCGGCCGCCGAACACGGGAGGACAGAAGAGGTTCCCCCCACAAGTGAATACGGTGAACATGATATATGCAACCCACATTCCCAAGAGGGAACAGAAGCGTGCACTAAGGGACGTCTATGCGATGGAGCCGTCGCCCCAAAGTTCAACCCATGGTCCGCTTGTCCGATCACCTTCGATCGCAGGGACCACCCCACTAGTATCCGTCATGGCGGATCCGCCGCACTGGTCCTAGACCCCATCATCGATGGATTTCACCTCACTCGAGTCCTTATGGATGGCGGTAGCAGCCTGAACTTGCTCTATCAAGATACAATGCGCAAAATGGGTATAGATCCATCGAGGATCAAACCCACGAAAACCACCTTTAAGGGCGTTCTCCCAAGCGTAGAGGCCCATTGCACGGGCTCAATCACACTGGAAGTGGTCTTCGGATCTCCGGACAACTTCCGAAGCGAGGAGTTAATCTTCGATATCGTCCCATTCTGCAGTGGTTATCACGCACTGCTCACGCGAACCGCATTTGCAAAATTCAATGCGGTACCGAATTACGCAAACCTCAAGCTCAAGATGCCATGACCTAGGGGGGTCATAATATTCAATGGAAACACAGAACGCTCGCTCCGCATGAAAGAGCACACTGCGGCCCTCGCAACAGAAGCACAAAGCAGCCTTGTAAGGCAAACCACCAATTCGGCGATACAGCCCCCGGACACCATCAAGCGAGTCCGGAGTAAACTGCAACAGCATCGCGTGGCACGTTCAGAGCTCGCCTAGCAATTCAGCCCCCATCCCAGTCCCAGTCAAGTGACAAAATCCGTGCCGCGCGTACACAATTATGCACTGAAAATACCATGGGCATAGGCGGGGGCACGATCAGGGCACGTCCCACGATGTGGCTTAACCGCCCTAGGGGTTGCATACCTTTATCATTTTTTGTCTTTCAGGACATTACTCTCTGGAAGCCCTTTCCGGAAGTACGATTGCCAGACACATTACAGGAAGCAAAAACCAAGGAGGCAAGAAGCTAAGACGTACAAGGGAACCCCCGGGTGGTTTCTTATAATAATTGATATACCCACTTTTTACTACCCATACGCAGCCTGCCCTTGGATAGGACATGTCACATAGTCCTATTTTTTGCTTATCGCACACTTGTATCAGTACGCTTCAACATATTATCTAAATAACAATGCATAGCATTAGTCTATTATTGCATTATCCATCCTTTTTTCTTATATGTTCATGTACAACAACTTGCACCCGTACATTCTGGTACGGTCAATATGCCAGGGGCTTTCGTTTACCCCATAATACGGCGTGAGAAGTCCGAACACTTTCGACAGTGCGGCACCCCAAACTTATAGCACTATATGCATCAGCTCCAAATCATGTCTTGGGTCAATATTTGGGTTTGCCCGGCTCCCATGTTTTGGTACCTTACGTTCTGCTATATCGGCCAAGGTAGCGCTGGGAGAACTACTGCGATTGTGTGCCGGTTCTTCCGGACGAGCACCTTAGTAGAGAAAGCCAAAAACTGACTGTCATGATAAGGCGAGAGTTGGTCGCTGTTTGAGAGGTCTCAAGTCCTTAAATACTTTTTCTGCTTCAGGCGAGGAGTTGGCCTTGCCCAACTTAGGCGTATATAGCGCCCCAAATTCGGCCTTCCGAATACTAGCGGCTTTGCCAAAATTTAAAATTGTAGACTTCTATGGCTAAGTGAGAGTGATAAAGCCTTATAGTCCGATTGCCTGGTTCGTTGAGCAGAACACCTCCCTCGAAGGACCCAAAATTGGGATAAAGAGTGCTCAGGTTTATCCCGAACACCCCAGTACTAGTTACATGGGGGCAGAAGCCGACGACTGGCCAACTCTCAGATTTTATAAATGGCCGCACACAAGGTAATATTTTAAATTCGAAAAGCATTGCATAGCGCAAATGAACTCGTTTCATATTATAGGATCACATGAGCATGTTCATTCAAAATAACATCTCTGGCACATTCCTCCGCCACAAGGGGGGAACCCTTCAGGGCACTGTCATAATACATTTCGGGGCAGCGATGCTCCTTGCCCTCTGGCGGCCCCTCCTTCACCAACTTTACGACGTCCAGCTTCGCCCAGTGCACCTTCGCCCGGGCAAAAGCCATGCATGCACCCTCGATGCAGACAGGCCTCTTTATGACTTCAAGCCGTGGGCAGGCGTCCACAAGCCACCTCATCAGACCGAAGTAGCTGCTAGGCAGGGGATCGCCAGGCCACATCCGGACTATCAGACCCTTCATGGCCTGTTCGGCCGCCTTGTGAAGCTCGACCAGTTGCTTCAGCTGGTCGCTCAAGGGCATTGGGTGTTCGGTCCCAGTATACTGAGGCCAGAACAACTTTTCCGTCGAGCTCCCCTCCTCAGCTCGGTAAAACTCCACGGCATCCAGTACACTGCGGGGAAGATCTGCAAACGCTCCTGGAGAGCTCCGAACTGGGGTAAGTAAAAGGAAAGTTTCCTTCACATGCTTGCTTTGCATAATGAATGCCTTACCCACTGCTATCTTCTTCACTGCATCAATCTCCTGGAGGGCCTTGTGGGATTCAGCCTTGGTGCTCCATGCGCTTTAGAGCGCCTTCGCAAGCTCGGACTCTCGCGTGTTAGAGTCAAGCTCCAAGGACTCGTGTTTTTTGGCGAGAGCCTCGAGCTCTTGCTGCACCTCGCCTACCCGGGCTTCTTGCTTTTCCTGCTCAATGCGCTCCTTGGCCGCTTTGTCTTCGGTCTCGGACAGTGCCTTCTTTAGGGTCGCCACCTTGGTCGTGGCCCCTGGCAAATTCATGATGATCCTATTACTTTACAACCGAATTTCTTTTTAATATATAGACAAGGTATTGCTTACCTTTGCTCTCCTCGAGCTGCCTCTTGGTAAGTCCGAGCTCTTTCTCGGACCGCTCAAGGTCATGCTTCAGTGCAGCGACCTCCGCAGTATGTGCGGCAGTGGTGAGCAGTGAAGCCTGCATATGCACATAGACATATTCTGATTAGACTCCTAAGTCATTATTTGGTCCTCTATTCGGCCTTTCTTCCTGAATGCCAAACAGAGCATCAGGGGCTACTGTCTATGCGGTAATATTTTCCTATATTTTGATTGCTTACCTTAAAGCCTGTTAGGAGGCTGGCGCAAGCTTCAGTCAGTCCGTTTTTGGCGGACTGAACTTTCTCGATGACCGCACTCATGATAGTGCGGTGCTCTTCATCGATGGAAGCGCCGCGAAGAGCTTCCAGCAAATTGTCCAGTGCCTCTGGATGGACAGGGGCCACCGGCACGGGTGGCTCGCCCCTCTTAATGGGGGATCGCCTGCCGGAGTTCAGAACCACCGAAGGTTCCGACGCAGTGTTCAGCTGGGGGGCGAACTTGGAGCCCGTCGCAATCTTGCTCCCATTGCGCCCAGGGTCCGGAAGTTCGCCTCGATGCACCCCCAGGACTACCTCCCCTCGGCTCGGTGCCTTTTAAGACAACACCTCGACGTTGTCTATAGGGCAAGGGGTGGAGGCGGTCGGAAGTGAATCGCTATTCATATCTGACAAGTCCAAAGAACCGTCCGACGAAGATACGTCAAGGCGGGCTTGGGACGGACTGCATAATCATATTCGGCGTAAGGAGAAGCAGTGCATTAAATCATAGCATGAATTATTATGGTATCCGGATACTTACGACTTCGCCAGGAGCTTCTCCCTGGGTAACCACTCGTTGCCGCTGTAGGCGGCCGTCGTGGAGCAGTCCCGAAGGAGGGTCCTTCCCTTCTTGGACCCTTCGGCCTCCCCGGTTGGGGCGGCCTTCCTTTTCTTGTCTTCCTCGGCTGGGGGGAGAACTTTCCTCTTCCTCCTCCTCGTTTTCGTGGGAGGAGGGCGCGTCGGAGTTATGGGACGATGAGTCTGATATAACCTTGCGCCGGAGACCCTTTCGGGTCCCCGTGGCCTTCTTCTTGGCCTTCTTCACCGGCACCTCGTAAGGCGCCGGAACCAGCATCTCCGTTAGGAGAGCATCTGTAGGATCTTCAGGCAGGGGGGCTGGGAAATATTATTCTCTCTACGGTGGTATGTGGAACTTGTTTTGCAGAGCCGGACACTATTCTTGTGTTCAAAATCTTCTATGGAGTATTCGGAAGAAGAACCCGCCTTGCAATGCCGAAGACAAATCTGCGTGCCGGACTTATCGTCATTGAAGCCTGGTTCAGGGGCTACTGAGGGAGTCCTGGATTAGGGGGTCTCCGTACAGCCGGACTATATCCTTTGGCCGGACTGTTGGACTATGAAGATGCAAGATTGAAGACTTCGTCCCGTGTCCGGATGGGACTTTCCTTGGCGTGGAAGGCAAGCTTGGCAATACGGATATGTACATCTCCTCCCTTCTAACCGACTCTGTGTAACCCTAGCCCCTCCGATGTGTATATAAACCGAAGGGTTTAGTCCATAGGACAACATACAATCATACCATAGGCAAGCTTCTAGGGTTTAGCCTCTATGATCTCGTGGTAGATCAAATCTTGTAATACTCATATCATCAAGATCGATCAAGCAGGACGTAGGGTATTACCTCCATCAAGAGGGCCCAAACCTGGGTAAACCTCGTGTCCCCCGCCTCTTGTTACCATCCGCCTTAGACACACAGTTCAGGACCCCCTACCCGAGATCTGCCGATTTTGACACTGACAGGGACCATGAGCCCCTTAATGGTTCAGCGAGGGGATGAGCACATTGCACAAAGAGCAGAGAAGCGTAACACAGCATGGCAGAGATCACACGGGCAGTTTACCCAGGTTCAGGCCGCCACGAGGCGTAAAACCCTACTCTTGCTTTGGTGGATTGATGTGGATTATGGTGGAAGAAATGCAGCGCTGTAACGCCGAATATGCGACTATACTCCACACATGTCGAGGCACAACTTGGGGCATAAGCACATATTGGTATGGTCGCAAGAGTGGTTGTATCTTTGCGCATCTCATGTACTGAATAGATAGAATACGAGCTTTGGCTTACAATTGCCACAATGTCACACAAATATCATCAAGTAATACAATCATTCAAGATGAACAGATGGTCCGGCTACAGACAAAATCAAACAAATAAAAGACAACCACCCAAGATAAGTCCCGATTGACCCTACCGGGCACCCCTACTGATCGTCTAGATAAGTAACATAGAAACGCCCAAGATTCTCATCAAACTCGCACTGGAGCTCAGTCGCATCTCATGATGTAGGGTGGAACCCTATACGGCGATCTTTCACGAAAGGAGTGGATCCCATGATGAACATGAAGAACACAAGGGGAAATCACAAAGGGAAACACAAGAGAATCACTCAAACCAACGAGATTAGGTCACACATATGCTAGATCCTTGAAACACAAAAGGAGATACAAGATCCATGATCAATAAGGGATGATACAAAGGTAATCGGTTCTTCTCCAAGAGGAGGTCTTGAGGTCTTCCAGTTAGGGGTCTTGAATCCAAGATGGATCTTCTTTGAAGAGGTAACGGTCCCTCGCAATGGAGTAGATCCGGATGGATGAGCGAAGCTCTATCTCACATATGAGCTAACACAACGCTAATCCTAGAAAGAGGGAGGAGGATGAGTATATATAGTCTATGGGGCGAAGGGGTACATGGGCATCGGCCCTACACTGTGCACAGACAGGGGAGGCCGAATGTCGAGCGTTGGGCCGGATGACCAGGCATTCGCCTGGTGCCGGATGTCCGGGCTGACGGGGTCGGTCTTGATGCATTCGGGATGGAGGGCGCCGGATTTCCGGGCTTGGTCCAGATTTCTGAGCTTGGCCGGATGTCCGGGGCCTGTAGGTTCTTCGCGGCTGTCGTGGTGGATACTCCAGGGGCTAGATGTTTGGGGTCATGGCCGGATGTCCAGGTCCTGGAAGCTTCTCTGGACTCCTGGTGGTTCTCTTCATCCGTGAACTTGGGGACTTGTCCATCTTCACTTGCATCCTCGGGAGGTTCCTCGTGGTACCTAATCTTGCACAACATTCCGGAATTAGGTAGAAGCCATGTCTCGAGTGGATCATATGTGATATCACTAAGGAAGGAAGTCACCTCGGTCTCAAGAGCTCTTGCTCTAGCTTGTGTCATAGGTCCTCTTGGTACTTGGTTAGATGATGATAGGTCCATGGGGATGACCATACGATGATCCGCATCATCTCCCCTCCCTTGGGAAAGATCCGACCTCGGATCGAAATCTTCATCACCATGGTAGGGAGAGAGATCTTTGACGTTGAAGATTTCGCTCACGAAGTACTTTTCTCGTGGAATGTCAATCTTGTAGGTGTTGTTGTAGTAGCGTTCAAGCACCTTGAAGGGTCCATTCGCTCGTGGTAGAATTTTGGACTTGCGTTCGTCGGGGAAGCATTCCTTGCGAAGGTGTAGCCACACAAGATCTCCAATGTTGAATACCATGGGGTCCTTGTTGAGGTTGAGCTTGGTCGTTAGTCGTTGTACTTGGCGCTCAATGGTGTGCCCGGTATCTTCATGCATCTTCTTGAGATAGTGACTCGGGCAGTCGCATCCATGTTTGTGTGCTCTTGTAGTGGTAGGGGAAGAATGTCCAATGGGGAGAATGGGTTGAAACCATAGACGACCTCGAAGGGGGACTTGCCAGTAGTTGAATGCCTTCCTCGGTTGTAGGCGTACTCGGCGATGGGTAGACACTCCTCCCACTCCTTGACGTTCTTCTTGATCAACACGCAAAGTAGAGTGGAGAGTGTGCGGTTGGTCACCTCCATTTTGCCGTCGGTTTGTGGATGGTATGCCATGGAGAAGAGTTGCTTGATTCCGAGCTTGGCGCATAGGGTTTTCCAAAAGTAACTCAAGAACTTGATGTCGCGGTCCGAGACAATCGTGTTTGGTACTCCATGTAGGAGCAATATTTCCCTACAAAAAAGATTGGCAACATGTGAAGCATCGTCTATCTTGTTGCAAGGAATGAAATGAGCCATCTTAGAGAATCAGTCCACAAAAACAAACATGGAATCCTTTCCATTTCTAGTTCAAGGCAAACCAAGCACAAAATCCATACTAATATCTTCCCATGGGTGATATGGAATTGGAAGGGACATATAAAGGCCATGAGATTGTTCTTTGGACTTAGCTTTGTGATATGTAGAACATTGGTTGGTGACGCGTGAGACGTCGCGGAACATCTTGGGCCAAAAATAGTTCTTAGAGAGTGTAGCAAATGTCTTGTCGCATCTAAAGTGACCCATTAGTCCTCCTCCATGAGACTCTTGCAAAAGTAACAAATGAAGAGAGGACTCGGGGGTGCATAGTTTGTTAATTCTCATAAGATAACCATCTTTGATGTAATAGTGTTCCCAAGATGTATGCGTCAAACATTTGGCATATGGAATAGGATCATGCGCATACAAGTATTTTATGTGCTCAAAGCCAATGACATTCAATTCAAGTTTGGTGACAAGCATGCATATGCGGGAAAGAGCGTCCGCCACAACATTTTCCTTACCTTTTAATGTGCTTGATGACATAAGGAAATGACTCAGTGAACCTACTCCATTTAGCATGACACTTGTTCAATTTAGTTTGACCCTTAAGGTATTTGAGCGTTTCATGGTCGGTATGGATGACAAATTCATGAGGGTGAAGATAATATTCCCATTCATGCAAAACTTGCACTAAAGCATATAGCTCTTTATCGTAGATGGGGTAATTGAGTTGTGCTCCGGAAAGTTTCTCAGTAAAGTAAGCTATGGGGCGCTTCTCTTGCGTTAACACAACTCCTATGCCATTACCACTAGCATCGCAATGAATTTCAAATGGCTTGCCAAAGTTTGGTAATACAAGCATGGAAGCATGAGTAAGCAAATTCTTAAGCTCATTGAATGCGCTATCTTGAGATGGTTCGCAAACAAAGGGTGCATTGTTCTTACTCAAAGCATGTAAAGGAGAAGCAATGGTGCTAAACTCCTTAAAAATCTACGATAGAAACCGGCTAAACCAAGGAAGCTACGCACTTGTTGCAACTTGGTTGGTTGGGGCCAAGTTTTAATAGCATTGATCTTAGATTCATCTATATGAACACCCTTAGAAGACACAACAAAACCCAAGGAAACAAGCTTATCAACACGAAAAAGTCATTTCTCCATATTAGCATAAAGACGCTCTTTTCTAAGAGTTTGCAATACGGTTCTAAGATGGGTGACATGGTCTTGGAGAGATTTGCTAAACACAAGAATATCATCAAAATAGACCACAACAAATACACCAATATAGGGTCTAAGAACAAAGTGCATGACTCGTATGAAAGTACTGGGTGCTTCGGATAAGCCCATTGGCATAACAAGCCAGTCATATAGGCCAAACTTGGTCTTAAATGCGGTTTTCCATTCATCACCTTGTTGGATGCCTATTTGATAGTAGCCACTTTTAAGATCAATTTTAGAGAAAATGGTGGCCCATCAAGCATATCATCTAGGTGTGGAATGGGGTAACAATAACGAACGGTAATAGCATTGATAGGACGACAATCGGAACACATGTGATATGTACCATCTTTCTTGGGAAAAAGGATTACCGGTATGGCACAAGGGCTCAAACTTTCTCGAACATGGCTATTGTCGATGAGTTGTTGTACTTGCCGTTGGATCTCATTAGTTTCCTCGGGGTTGGCGCGGTAAGGAGCCTTGTAAGGAAGGGGTGCTCCGGGGATGAGGTTGATTCGGTGCTCGATTCCTCGTAGTGGAGGTAGACCTGGAGGTAGCTCGTCTGGGAAAACATCTTGGAATTCCTGCAATAGAGAAGATAACACTAAAGAAAGATTGTGAGAGGTGTTAGCTTTCGGTGCCTCGTCCTTGCACAAAATGACATAGTGCATGACACATGATGGGTTCTCACACACTTCTCCCGTCTCACTTTGGGTGGGAAATAAGACTTGATTTTTCTTGTCGCTCATCATGGAGGCACTCAATTTGTGCTTGTGGCGCTCACTCTCTTTTTGGTGGTTCGCTCTCTCACTATTCTCTCCACGATGGGTGGCTTGCTGATCTGCGATCACTTGGTTTGGAGATAAAGGTCAAAGTACATACTCCTTTCTTTTCATCTTGAAGCTAGATTCATTCAGCCATTGTGGATGACACCCCGATCAAATTGCCATGGTCGCCCAAGAAGGTGGCAAACGGACATTGGAACAACATCACACTCCAAAGTGTCTTCGTAAGCTCCGATTTTGAAGGAAACTTGTACTCTATGCTCGACATGGATAGTGCTGGAGTCGCTTAGGCATTGAACTTTGTAGGGATGTGGGTGCTTCATCCTGACCAATTGGAGCTTGGAGCAAAGTTCTTCACTTGCCAAGTTATGAAAACTCCCTCCATCGATGATGACCTTGACGGACCTTCCATTGATGCGGGCCTTGGTATGAAATATATGGCATCGTTGGACTTCTTCTTGTTGATGTTCAAGAGTCAAGACCATGGAGACAATGAGAGCGGGGCTTGAATCTTTGTCACAAAAGACTCGATCCTCTTTGTCTTTGTTCACTTTCTGGTGCATGACCACTTGCTCAAGTGCTTCCATTTCTCCTTCACTCATGGAGTCGTATGTACTATCGTTGTTAAAGATCATGGTGTGCTTGTTGTTACACTCAAAGGACTTGTGGCCTCGGCCTCCGCATGTGAAGCATTTGAAGGAACTTGTCTTGATGGTCTCATTGGTCGGAGTAGATGATGATGAAGCTCTCGGCTTGAAGTTGCTTGTAGTAGGAGGATGACTTGAGGTTGTTGAAGTTTTTTGTAACTAGACTTGTTGCAGTTGCCTGTGGTAGCTTTGGTTGAGGTAGAAGGTGTTCGAGTCGTTGAAGCTTGGGTGCTGGAGAAACCGTAGCTCTTTGATGAGAACTTGGCATACTTTGTCGGGTTTCGGGTTCCGGCAGACCCTTGAGGTTCGAACATTGGGGTGCGCGCGGAGATCTCTCCCCTACCGATCTACGTCTGATCCTCTCGTGCGAACTAAGATGAAAATGATGAACAACACAAGAGACACCAGGTTTATACTGGTTCGGGCCACCGTTGTGGTGTAATACTCTAATCTAGTGTGTGGTGTGGTGGATTGCCTCTGAGGCTGAGGATGAATAGTACAAGGGAAGAACAGCCTTGCGAGAGGTGTTCTTGAGCTGGTGCAATGAACTGCTACGGTGAGTTCAGTCGCCTCTTCTCTCTTTGCTATGGTTCTACCAGATTTCCAGCCGTCTCCTCCTTCTATGGTGGCTAGCTCTATTTATACAGGCCCTGGGCCTCTCCCCAAATAATGATCGGGAAGGGCGCCAACAATTGGCCATTTTGAAGGGGAACATCTAGTACAAGTTATTCTGACCAAAGGTGGTCTTCGGCTGCCAAAAGCACTGGCGATGACGCCGTCTTGGGCTCCACGATGACCTCCGTCCTGTCGTCTGGCTGGTCTTGGTCTCGTTGCACCGGAATGGTAACCTTTCCCTGATGCCTTGGCCTGTGCTTGCCCCTTTGCACCAAAGGGGAAACAAGGACACTGCGCAGGCCGACGCCCGCCTGGCGCCCGCTTGGTCTCGATCATCATGGCTTGCGTCACGGGTTCCTCGCGAGGTACCCCTGCCTTGATCTCTCCGCCTCCTCGCGAGCCTGCCTGATGAGGCTGCCTCTGAGGAAGCTTCCTGTCATCCGCCCCGCAAGGCTTGGCCCCTCGCGAGGGTCTTGAGCTTGAGCTGATGAAGATGGGCCGTGCTGGGCCCCCGCTTGAGCCACGCCGCAGGCCGTAGGTAGGCAAGTCTGGGGACCCCCATTCCCAGAACGCTGATAGTAGCCCCCGGGCCCAAGGCGCGCGCGGGCTTGGCTTAGTAGAGAAGCGAAGGGACAAGCGTGAAGCGCCACGGGCCCTAACAGCCTGCGGCCTTGGGTGCTGCGTGGCGGTTGATTGGGCGTGGACGTTTGCACTTCCCATGACGCCTTGCTACGCGCCCGGCTAAGTGGACTCGTAGTTGCACACAGTTGTTCCTCCTTTGGTTGCCCGCTCGCCTCCTACCTTTCCTCTTCTCCGAGCTCCAACTTCCGCCGCCAATCCGGCTTGAGCTCTTCCCTTTCCCCAACGCCATGGCGCCGACAAAGAAGGGAAGGGGGAAGAAGCCCGCGCCTTCATCCTACGCACTTCCAGCGGTGGCCCCCGCCGTCGATCGGACAATCATACTCAACCCGGAAGCCTTGGACAAGGTCCACTCCGCCCTCGCTTCCATCTTCAACGAGTGCGGCTGGACCGCAGTTTGGCCCGCTTCCCGCACCTTTCTTGCTAGGACCGTCATGGAGGTCCGATTCTTCACCGACGCCCTATGGGCGGGTCTGGTTCCCCCCTTTTCTGCTTTCTTCAATGATGTGCTCTCCCATTATCAGATCCACATGATGCACCTCAGGCCAGAGTCCATTAACCTCTTGGCCGTCTTTGCTTTCGTGTGCGAGGCAATGATAGGAATCCCTCCTTCCGTTGCCCTGCTGCGCCACTTCTTCTCCTTGCGCCTGAGCGATCCCACTCAGTGCTCGGGGTGTGTGAGCTTCTTCGCCATGCCCGAGACGGCTGCTTCAGGGCTTGACTTCGGCGTACCGCCTTCTCAGACCAGGTTCAGAGAGTGGTGGCTCTACGTGGACGTCGGGGTGCCCAGCCCCTTGCTCTCGCACCCGACCTTGCCTGTTGTTCCCAACCCAGGCTAGGGTCATGAACCGCTCGCGAACCCCCGGCTCGCTTTCGTCTGGCGCCGCTTCAAAAGTTTGAGGGCGCACAATGTGACAGCGCCCAAGGTGGTGAGGGAGTTCCTTCTGTGTCGCATTGCTCCTCTCTAGCGCCACTCTCGTAGGATGTGGGACTTTGCGGGGCGCAGAGACCACATGCGGCTTCCGGAGGAGGATTTGGCGCCCGAAGTCCTCCGGACGGTGCTTCGGGTCTTCACTGGTGTCCCTTCCCCAGGCAGCCTACGGAGCGGTGGCGTCCTTCTGTACCTTTGTTCCGGCAGGGCCGATTTCGTGAAGCAGATGCCCAGCTTCGATGAGTGGGGGCTGCGCCCGACTGGCCTCACAGGGCCGCGCGAGAACCCAGTTGTCGTGGTTGCTCCCCCCGCCGCCCATAGCGGTCCCTCCCCAGGCGACAAAGCGGGAAGAGAGCCGGCGGGAGCTGAGGTGGCTGATGTCGAGGTGGTGGCGCCGCGTGAAGCCTCGAAGGCGGCGTCTCCCGAGGCTCGCCCTGGGGCGGCGGTTGATGTAGGGTTTTGGCCTTCGGCTCCTGAGGCCGGGGCTCCCGAGCCCCCAGCCATTCTTCGCGAGGCGACGCCTGACGGTGCCCCAAAAGCTGACTCCTCCGGCGCCGACAATCCTGAGGCTTCTTCTACACCCCAGGCCGACACCCGCCCCAGGCGGTTGGGTCGGTTTCGTGTAGACTTCGAGGCCCTTCGCAAGAGGAAGGAGGCCTCAGGCGGCAGCGACCGCCCTTGCCACTTGTTGAAGCACAGGCAGTACTTTGCCGTGGACGAGTAAGCCTTCTTCTTTCCCTGCTCACTTGCTTTGTTATCCTTGTGGTTGATCGTGGCCCTTCAGGTCCCGCCTTGCTGAGTCCGTCGAGTCAACCCAGGAGCCAGCTCCCGCAGCTTCGCCCCCTTTGCTGGCTCCGGGTCCGTCGAGCTCAGGTGGCGCCCTCGCCACTGGACCGGTTGGTGGAGTGATCTGCTCCATAGGGCGCCTCGAGCTTGCTCACCCGATGCCCTTTCTTCGCGAGTCTTCTTGGGGCGTGTCAGGCTTGCCCCGTGCCCCTTCTCTGGTCGTAGAAGGCGAATGGCTGAGGTCTGTCCTTGGCTCATCCTCCGTGGGTGGACCGATGCCGAGCCGGACTCTCTAGGCGGTCCATCCGGCGACGGCTGGGGCGGCAGCCCCCTGCCCCACGCTTGGAGGGGGCTTACTGCCCCGGGGCCCTCTGCATGCTCCAGCGGAAGAGGGTGATGTGGAAGAGGTGCTCAGGCATGCTCGGGAGCGTCGTGCCCTTCGTGAAGAGTTCCTCCAGGGGGCGGCGGATGCGGTGAGTCGGATCGGGGCAGAGCTTGCTGACGAGGATGCGCGCCTCGAGGCCGAAGGATTGCGCCTTGCTAAAGAGAAGTGCAAGCTAAAGGTCGCTGTAGCCCTCGCGCATCATCAACGTGATCTTGACAATGCGAAGGCTGAGGCGTCGCTGGCAGCTTCGCAGGAGGCCTGCTCCCTGGCCGTTGAGGAGGCTCGGGAGGCAGACCGGCGGTGCAAGTATGCGGAGGAGCGCGCACGGGAGCTCCAAGCCTGGAGCAACTCCCTGGAGCAACAAGTGGAATTGCGCCAGGCGGCCCTTGAGTCAATGGGGGCGGCCTCTGTCGACCGGGTGGAGCTTTTGAAGTGCGAGGAGGTGCTGACGCTGGAGGCCGCCGAGCGCAACCTTGACCTTGAGCGGTTGGAGACGAGGGAGCGCCTGGTGGCCCAGGGGGAGGATGACGTTGCCGCGCGCAAAGCCCGAGCCCAGGACGAATTCGATCGCCGCGTGGCGGAAGCTCGCTCGGCCCTCGAGCGCGAACACGAGACGAGGTTGGGGCTGATCAAGGCCGAGGCCGAGGGCAGGACGGCAGCCCTCAGGTCCAACTGACCGAAGCAACGCGGCGTGTGAACTCCTCCGCAGCCGCCCTCGGCGCGGCGCAGGCGGAGCTGTCCTCTTCCCGGGCCGAGCAGCTTCTTCTTCAACCGAGGGTCGACGACGCCGAGGCCGTCACGCAGCGAAGTGAGGATGAGCTCCGTCGGCGGCGGGTTCTGGAGCATGTGCATGCCCCCATGCTTCTAATGCTCCGAGAGAGGGCCAACACATCTTTGTGCTATGTCTGCGAGGCTGCTGCTAGGGAGCCGCACGAGGTCAACTACGCCAACAACCTCCAATTTTTCACTGATGTGGTGGCACTTCTGGAGAATCGGTCCGAGAGGTCCCGCTAGCTTGTCGAAGAGAGGAGCCGAGCCTTGCTCGTGCGTGCCTTCTCCCGTGTCTTTAGCTATCTGCAGGACAGGGATCCCCACTTCGACTTCGAAGCGGCCATCGCACCTGTGCCCATCGCCGTCCGAGGTGACCTGGCGTGGTGGGTGGACGACAACGTGGACGCCCTTGTTAGGGCCTTCGCGTCTGATGATGACGACGTGGTCGTGGGCTCCAATGAAGGTGACATTGTGGACGATCCTGGCGATGATGGGGATGCTGGTGGCGGTGGTGACAATGTCGACGACGCCATTGATGCTTCCGAGGGCGCCCCAGAAGATGTGGTGAGTGATATGTCCGACTGACCGCATGTCTCCACAGTTTATCCTGCATGAAGAAGACTCGGGCTTGGCCCTGAAGAATATAAGAGCATTTTGGGAGGGGAGGCCCCTCATGTAAATATTTGTAATCCATACTCTGGTGAGGACAACGTTATGTGTGAGTTTAGTAGCTAGCCCGGTGATGGTTTGGTTGATTCGTTCACCATCCGGCCCTGGCGTGCCCTGAGCGGGCCTGCGGGGGGATGCTACGCCTCCGGCGTCCCTCGATTAACCTGCTAATCCTATCATGAGGACCTCCGGAGAGGGTGCGGAGACAATGGTCCTAGCTGTAGGCGTGCCTGGCCCGACCCAGCTCACGAGGGGCTCGTGAGGGGGGCGGTTGACGCTAGCTTGGGGCGTAAATCCGAAACCAGAACGCGAGAGATTGCTCGAACGAGACTAAACACCACCTCCCCGAATGCACGCAAGCTTCAAACTCAAATCCAACATAAATCCAAACCAAAGAAACTTCCCGACAAGGAAGAAGCAAAAAAGAAAAAAAGCCTCGTCCGGCACCTAGTCTAGTCTTCGATGTCTTCTCACCAGCGCGGAGCTAAGTGCTGCCACTGGGCGTGGGCGGGAGCCCCAGGGCCTGAGGCCGGCGCTCCTGAGACTCCGGGGTGTGTACAACCCCACTCATTATTATGTGAGAGTGTCACGGGGCGGCGAGCTTCACAGGCACTGGGCCTTCTTCACAGGTACTGGCCTTGCTTCATATCGCCAGACGAGGGCCCCGCCTTGCGCCTCACTCTGCCGCCATTGACGGCGACTGGAAACCAAGGACGACGCCAATGGGGTAGAGCGGTCGCCAGCAGTTCCCCCGACGACCACGGGTCCTCCGCTGGTGGTAAGCCATGGGGCACCTCCCCGGCAGAGGGCCTACCTCCTAAGAACATCTTGACCCGACCGCCATGAGGGTGAGCCCAGATCTCGGCCCCTTTCATGCAGCCCCTCCCGAGGGAAAAGAGGTTGCAGCGTTGGGGCAGCCATCCGCTACGGCGACCTGTACCTCCTGTGAACCATGGTTAGCGTAAGCTTGCTCCTGAGGGATGAGTGGTACCCGATAGTTGTTGCTGTCGGCGCGATTGTCGATGCTCCCTAGGGGTTCCTGAAAGAGCTTGGCTTCCGGCGCCTCCTCGTCCCAGCCGGGCCCGAGGAACGAGCCGTGACCTTCTTCCAGCTCGCGCCCTTGATCCACCATGCGGGGTACATAGGCCTCCGGGGCGACCACTTCGTGGACCTCGCTGTAGCACCCCGCATGCCATGCAGTCTGGCTTGGGGCGTTGCCTTGTATGTGATGAAGCGGTGGTCCGCCGAGGCCAAAGGCCGCGGCGCGCATCCCTTCATTGGCCTGGGGAAGGGCCAGCGTGATCTGCCGCCCGGTGCCGGCGGAGGTGTTGGCGCCGGACCGGCCCTGGGGCCTGCCTGAAATCGTGTGGGTGCGCATAATGCCATCATGCGTGTGACGCCCCGAGACCGATGTGCCAGGTGTCCTCCAGTTTTTCGCTGTCGTTGCCATGTCATTTGCTTTCGTGTTGCATCTTGCCATGTCATCATCTGCATTGCATCATCATGTTTTCGAAACTTGCATTCGTCCGGGTTCTCCGAGTTCTCTCTGTTGTCCGTTCTGAGCCCAACCACACTGGCACGCGCCCCCGGCATGTCCGAAATATTATTTTATTAGTGGCCGGAAAATGTTCTCAGAATAGGATGAAAGTTGGCGTGCGGTGTTTTTATGTTGTAGGTAGGCCGCCTGTCAATTTTTGTCGCATTCGGAGTTCGTTTGATGCCCCAACGTTTAACTATAGCGGCAATATAGTCGGTCTATCGTCAGACGTTTTCGGTCTCCGGAAAAAGTCGCCGGGTCTCTCTCTCTCTCTCCTCTCTTCTCAGTCTATCTCTCTAGCACATCCCACCTAGCCCTCCACTCTAACCGGTGCCATCGAATCGTGATCCGAGGGTCCGGAAGCCCCCCAAACCCCTCCTAACCCTAATCCTAACACCCCTTTCCTTATATAAACCCCCTTCCATCCAATTTTGGACAGCCTAGTCGAATCCACCTACCTCTAGCCTTCCCCCTCCTTAGTTTTTCGCGCCCAGCCACAGTCCCGCCGCCATTTGGCACCGCCCAAATGGCCAGCCGCCGCCGGCCAGGCGCTCTCCACCATCCCCGTCGCGCCATGTCACCCATCAACCTCCCTGCACCGCTCGGGCCCGTCGAAGCCCGTCCGCAGCCCGCTGCGGACCGAATCTGGCCCGACGCTACCCTGCAAGCAACCGCGTCACCCCGCTCCTCCCACCTCTCGCTCGATCCCGATGGGATTGGGAGCGCTCGCTGCCGCCCACTGCACGACGCCATCTGCCGCCGCCATCGTCGGAGATGAGTACTGGTGACCCCGCACCCTCCTTCCTTTTCCCCGAGCTCTCTCTCTAACCTCTCCCTTGTTGTTCTCTCTCTCTGCCAGGAATCCCGTGGACCACCACCGCCGATCTGCTTCACCCTCGCCGGATCCCTTCGACCATCGCCGGAAATGGGGCCGCCACACCCGGATCTGGTCTGCTCCGGCCGCCGGTGCCCGTCCCCAACCTCCTGGACCTGCGGCCTCCACCTAGTTCAGCGCCGCCATGACCTCTGCGTTGTGCGCGGGATCAGACGGACGACCGCTCAGCCTCGCTCGCCTCCTCGCTGGGCCACTAGTTCCTGCATCCCTGGCCCAGATCCAGCGCCCGTGTGGGTCGCAGGCAGGCCGTTCCAACCGCTGCCTAAGCCGGCCTCCTCTTCTCCGAACAGGTCGAGGCCCATGGGTGAGCAGCCTTCCCCAGCACCTATTTCGGTTGGGCCAGCCAGATCCGGCCCGCTATGTTTTTTTTCCTGTCCAGTGATTTTAGTAATTATCCAGTTGCTACCTGTTTTGAAGAAAAGTCCCCCTAGATCATGCATATAATTACTCATAAACCGTGCATCGGATTAAAATGTTTTAAATATGTAAAATGTCTAGAATTTTGTCTAGTTTAATAATATGCAACTTTCATTTATGTTTAAAATGTTTAAAATGCGGTTTGATTAAATTTGCCCCTATGCCAAGTTAAAATGATTTTTTTCATAACTAAATAACCGTAACTCGGAATTTAATAACTTTATATGTAAATGGGGTAGAAAAATGTCTAGTTTAACATGGTGTACTTGTTTTGCATGTTTAACAATTCTAAAATATGGTTTAGGGCAGAACAGCACCAAATCTAAAATATGCATATGGGGATTTACCGGGATTTGTTGTTTGTTGTTCCGGCCTCATTTAAACTTGCCTAGATAGGTAGTTTTCATTTGCTTCACTTCTTGCCATGCTAACAACATTTAATATTGTTGGGTACATGAACAAGATCGAACTAAATACGTTATGTGGTGTTTTGGCAATATGCAACTCCGTTGCATATTGTGCTCCACTTAATTTGTAGGGTTGCTTGTGCACTTTGCCATGCCATGCTTCATTAAACCGGACATGCATCATAATTGTTTGTGCATCATGCCATGCTTATGGGGTGGTTGCTTACCATGATTGGTTGCTTCTTTCCGGTGTTGCTTCTTCGGGTTGGTTCCGATAACATCGTGATTGTGAGGAACCGTTCGTCTACGTCCGTTTGTCTTCTTCATGGACTCGTTCTTCTTCCTTGCGGGATTTCAGGCAAGATGACCATACCCTCGAAATCACTTCTATCTTTGCTTGATAGTTGCTCGCTCTTTTGCTATGCCTATGCTGCGTTACCTACCACTTGCTTATCATGCCTCCCTATTGTTGAACCAAGACTCTAACCCACCTTGTCCTAGCAAACCGTTGTTTGGCTATGTTACCGCTTTGCTCAGCCCCTCTTATAGCATTGTTAGTTGCAGGTGAAGATTGAAGTTTGTTCCTTGTTGGAACATGGAGTTGTTGTTCCTTGTTGGAACATGTTTACTTGTTGGGATATCACAATATATCTTATTTAATTAATGCATCAATATACTTGGTAAAGGGTGGAAGGCTCGGCCTTATGCCTGGTGTTTTGTTCCACTCTTGCCGCCCTAGTTTCCGTCATATCGGTGTTATGTTCCCGGATTTTGTGTTCCTTACGCGGTTGGGCTATTACGGGAACCCCTTGACAGTTCGCCTTGAGTAAAACTCTTCGAGCAATGCCCAACATTGGCTTTACCATTCGCCACCTAGCCTTTTCTTTCCCTTGGGTCCTGCAGACGCAAGGGTCATCATTATTTTAACCCCCCCCCCCGGGCCAGTGCTCCTCTGAGTGTTGGTCCACCTGTCAGCTGCCAGTGGCCACCAGGGGCAACTCTGGGCTGGCCTACCCATACCTAAGACAATCTGAGTGTGCCCTGAGAAAGAGATATGTGCAGCTCCTATCGAGATTTGTCGGCACATTCAGGCGGTGTTCCTGGTTTAGTTTTACCTTGTCGAAATGCCTTGTAACCGGGATTCCGAGTCTGATCGGGTCTTCCCACTAGAAGGTCTATTCCTTCATTGACTATGAGAGCTTGTGATGGGATAAGTTGGGACACCCCTGCAGGGATTTGAACTTTCGAAAGCCGTGCCCGCGGTTATGGGCAGATGGGAATTTGTTAATGTCCGGTTGTAGATTACTTGAACCTTAACATAATTAAAATGAATCAACTGAGTGTGTTACCGTGATGGCCTCTTCTCGGCGGAGTCCGGGAAGTGGACACGGTGTTGGAGTTATGTTTGACGTAGGTTGTTCTAGGATCACTTCTTGATCATAGATTCTCGACCGTGCTTTGCCTTCTCTTCTCGCTCTCATTTGCGTATGTTAGCCACCATATATGCTAGTCGCTTGCTGCAGCTCCATCTCATATCTTTTACCTTACCCACAAGCTTAAATAGTCTTGATTGCGAGGGTGCGAGATTGCTGAGTCCCCGTGACTCACAGATACTTCCAAAACCAGTTTGCAGGTGCCGATAAGACCGTGCAGATGACGCAACCAAGCTCAGGAGGAGCTCAATGAAGATCTTGTCCTTTGTGTTGTTCCGTTCTAGTTAATCAGTAGTGGAGCCCAGTTGGGGTCGATCGGGGACCTTTGTCGCATTTGGGGTTCTTCTTTTATTTTGGTTCTATAGTCGGACCTTGATTGTATTTGGATGATGTAATGCTTTATTCATGTAATTGTGTGAAGTGGCGATTGTAAGCCAACTATGTATCTCTTTCCCTTATGTATTACATGGGTTGTGTGAAGATTACCTCACTTGCGACATTGCTTTCAATGCGGTTATGCCTCTAAGTCGTGCTTCGACACGTAGGAGATATAGCCGCATCGAGGGCGGTACAAGTTGGTATCAGAGCCTTCCCCGACCTTAGGAGCCCCATTGCTTGATCGAATTAGCGGACGAGTGAGTCTAGAAAAATGTTTTGAGTCATTTAGGAATTATATATCGGAGAGTTTAGGAATTCTTTTTACTCCCCAGTCTCCTCATCGCTCTGGTAAGGCATCCTGACGTAGAGTTTTGACTCTTCTCTTCTCAAATTTCACTAAAAAAAATTTTAGGATCACGCGGGTATCTTGGAATCGTTCCGATGGTTTTGTGACGAGAACATTGTCTTGGTGCCTCCTGTCACGGGTTTTGTGGAAGTGTCCCGGGGAGTTGAGTTCCGAGGTGTTGTCGTCATAATTTCATCGTTGCAGTTCTGGAATACCTGAGTTTAGTACGCCGACATCGAAAATCTCTTTTATGCAGTTGTTGGTGAGATAACCTCGACGCCACCCAGTACTGGGGCGGGAGTTCGGGAGTATTGCCATAACTTCTATAACAGATGCTTTTCGAAGGTTGAGGTAGACGATTTCCGAAGGTTTCTTGGTTATGTGATGAAGGATGGATACAGCTGGATGTAGGATTTGCTAGTTTTGGGTGAGATATTATGCTTCCCCTGTATCCCCAACACCTGATTGCATAACCAGAAAATTTCGGGAGTTTATAAGTGGGAATTCAAGTAGTTCTTATGATATCTTTCCGACAGATGTATGATTTGAAATTGGGGTTCGACGTCTAGTGGTCCGCCTATTCACGGTCGATTTTACAGTGGTCTCGTTGTGTCTTAAAGAGTCCTTGGCTATGCCGACTCGGGGACGCTTCGTATGTCATGTGCACTGCCTTGTAGATAATGGTGCTGTACGATCGAGCCCGTGTAGGCCCTACCACGAAAACTTCGGACGAAATCTCTATCATATGTTTGTTCCGGCTTATTCTGCAAGCCAACCCTTTGTTTTTGTTTTGAGTTGTGGTATTCGAGTTGCTTCGAAGTCAAATGTTGATTCCATACCTTTTCCATGTGGTGTTCTCATATTCCTATGTGAATACCAATCCTTCTCGATCATCGAGTTTGTCACTTCAATTTCTTTTCAACTGGCGTATTTCTCGTCAAGTGGATCCGATCATTGCAACATCTAAAAGATCAAGTATCAGTTCTTATCAATGTTGTTTGTTTCATCCATCTCCAAGTTGCCTTTGTTTTTTCCCGCACTCCCTCCCTTGTTTTTCTTTAAGGACTCAGATTTCTTAATAGAGTATCCATCTTATTGATGTGAAGCCTCTCCATTCGTTTCCTTCAATATTCTTATCCGGTGATTCTCATGAAGATTCTAGCGGAGCCTCAAGTTTATCATTCCTTGTTCTTTTATCTTCTCTGGTGGATTCAATTCAAGCTTTCGGTGTTTGATCATATTCTTTTCTGTATTTCAATGCTTTCTCATGCCAGTGCAATTCTTAATCGTTCATCTCTCGCTATTCTATTGTCCCAGAGTGCTCAAGATATCCCAAAAGGCTCGTCGTGTCTTTCAAGATCAGTTCAACCTATTTCGAGGTTGTTACCTCATTCAAGCCATTTAATTCAACCAGCGCAATCTATCTTTTAAATCATTTCAACGGTGTTTCTTTTGAGTGGGCCCTAACCCACAGGTCTTTTCCCAGGATCTTACCTGACTCTTCTATTTTCCCGGAGCTATCCTAAATTCTTTTGAAGTTGGACGTAAGAATGATTTAGCATTAGTCAGATGCCCTTATCCAAGATCTTTCTAATTCTTTTCATCGTTGGCTCAACTTTTCCATTCTTCATTCCGGTGTGCCTTAATAATTCTTGGTGGTGTACTCGTCGTCATTCTCGGATGTTGAAGACCGAAGAAGAGTTTCTCTTTAATCTTGCTCTTTTCTCTTCAAGATTCGTGATTCTAGCTTGTTGCCATCCTCTCGTAATTGTCTTGATCGTGAAAATTCTTTTCACCTATCCAGAGTAATTCAAGAGTCTTATCAGTTTGTTATCTGGAGTCCATCAATTCAGGTTTATTCATTCTCAACTGTCAGTTATCATTCTCCTATCTTACCGGTGCATCAATCAAATATCCTCTAATCAGTTCTTGATCTCTTCGTTCTCTTATATATAAATTCTCTCAAGCATCTTCTGTCATTTGCTAATTCTTCCCGGTGTTTCTTTATGTTTTATTCGTTCTTTTTAAATTCTTATGGTTGTTCATTCAAGATTTCTCTTCCTTTGTGATCATATCAATTTAATTTGATGTTCCAATCCTACCGGTGGTTCGTTGACGACCTTCCCAAGTTTATGTTATATCTCTCTTAATCCTTGATACGAGAATAAGTAGTGTGCCAAATCCGTTGATTGTCATCAATTTAATTGGTGAAGGATAAGCATAATGTAATTCTTATTCTTGTTTCATCGAGTGAATTCAATTCCTTATTCCGGAGGCTCTTCAAATTCTCGGTTTCATTTGATTCATCCTTCTTTTCCCGAAGTTCCAAGCTCTCTCAATTTTCTCGTCATGAAGATCCATCTAAATCATTGCAAGGCTTCACCTTTTGTTTTCAACTTATCTTTCTTTCTATCATCCTTTTGTTACCGGAGTTCTTCAGGGAGGTTCTACATGATGGCTCAGCTATGTTTTAATTCATTCTCGAAGTGTTCATTGAGATTCTTTTCTAAGGAGCTCAAGCTTTCTTCATATTGTAATCCGGAGTGCATTTCTGTTTATCGTATCATTGGAGGTGGTATTACGTCATTCTTGATAATCCGAGTTCATGCTTCATGATTCACAGATTGTTAAGAATGAGGTATGTTAAATCCATCAATCTCTTCATTGGAATTATCTTGGGTTATATTTCACCAAAAGCTTTCCCTAAGGAGTAATGCTATTAATGGTGATAATATATGATCCAAGTTTGTCATTTATCCTCCCGGTGAAATATTTTCTTGTCTCCTTGTTCATACCAATCCAATCTATCGTTTCCGTTAGTGGAAGATTTTCCCCTCTTGGGTTTTGAGATGTTTTCAACAAGCCCACTTCAAGCATATCTTTTCATTGCTGGGTTTCCAACAACTCCATTCGACCCCTCTCCTAAGGATGTTTTCCAAGTTCATTTGTGGTAGGAGTTGTCATTTTCTTCTCCGTTCTTTTGTTCTGATGATCTACCTTTGATTCTTTCATCCGGAGGCATTGTGATGTTGCTCTTTTCAACTCCTCATCTCGATTTGTCAAGATCATGTTCAATTTCTTCCATTTACAGTCGAAGTGTTGTCCAAATTATATCAGTCTTATTCCTTCTCTATCTTGTTTAACCGGAGTGTCGTGTCCTCTGCTCAAGTTCTTTTCATTTTATCAAGTTTTTGACTTCCGTTTCAACCGGAGTGTTGTCCGAATTTGTTCTTCCTTGTTCCTCTTTACTAACGGAGTGTTTTCGACTTCGTTCTTCTTTGTTGTTTTACTTCTTCCAATTTGTTCAACCTCTCAAGGTTCTTTGGTTTCACTCATTTGTCAAAGAAGGAACTTAGTTATACCTCTTCTCTTTCTCTTCCGTTTTCCCTTCGGTGCCATTCTAGATCTCGGGACGAGATCCTCTCGTAGTGGTGGAGTGTTGTGACGCCCCGAGACCGATGTGCCAGGTGTCCTCCAGTTTTTCGCTGTCGTTGCCATGTCATTTGCTTTCGTGTTGCATCTTGCCATGTCATCATCTGCATTGCATCATCATGTTTTCGGAACTTGCATTCGTCCGGGTTCTCCGAGTTCTCTCTGTTATCCATTCTGAGCCCAACCACACTGGCACGCGCCCCCGGCATGTCCGAAATATTATTTTATTAGTGGCCAGAAAATATTCTCATAATGGGATGAAAGTTGGCGTGCGGTGTTTTTATGTTGTAGGTAGGCCGCCTGCCAATTTTCCTCGCATTCGGAGTTCGTTTGACGCCCCAATGTTTAACTATAGCGGCAATATAGCCGGTCTATCGTCGGACGTTTTCGGTCTCCGGAAACAGTCGCCAGGTCTCTCTATCTCTCCTCTCTTCTCAGTCTATCTCTCTAGCACAGCCCACCTAGCCCTCCACTCTGACCGGTGCCATCGGATCGTGATCCGAGGGTCCGGAAGCCCCCCAAACCCCTCCTAACCCTAATCCTAACACCCCTTTCCTTATATAAACCCCCTTCCTTCCAATTTTGGACAGCCTAGTCAAATCCACCTACCTCTAGCCTTCCCCCTCCTTAGTTTTTCGCGCCCAGCCACAGTCCCGCCGCCATTTGGCACCGCCCAAATGGCCAGCCGCCGCCGGCCAGGCGCTCTCCACCATCCCCGTCGCGCCATGTCACCCATCAACCTCCCCGCACCACTCAGGCCCATCGAAGCCCGTCCGCGGCCCGCTGCGGACCGAATCTGGCCCAACGCTACCCTGCAAACAACCGCATTGCCCCGCTCCTCCCACCTCTCGCTCGATCCCGATGGGATTGGGAGCGCTCGCTGCCGCCCACTGCACGACGCCATCTGCCGCCGCCATCGTCGGAGATGAGTACCGGTGACCCCGCACCCTCCTTCCTTTTCCACGAGCTCTCTCTCTAACCTCTCCCTTCGCTGTTCTCTCTCTCTGCCAGGAATCCCATGGAGCACAGCCGCCGATCTGCTTCACCCTCGCCGGATCCCTTCGACCATCGCCGGAAATGGGGCCGCCACACCCGGATCTGGTCTGCTCCGGCCGCCGGTGCCCGTCCCCAACCTCCTGGACCTGCGGCCTCCACCCAGTTCGCCGCCGCCATGACCTCTGCGATGTGCGCGGGATCAGACGGACGACCGCTCAGCCTCGCTCGCCTCCTCGCTGGGCCACTAGTTCCTGTGTCCCTGGCCCAGATCCAGCGCCCGTGTGGGTCGCAGGCAGGCCGGCCCAACCGCTGCCTAAGCCGGCCTCCTCTTCTCCGAACGGGCCGAGGCCCATGGGTGAGCAGCCTTCCCCAGCGCCTGTTTCGGTTGGGCTAGCCAGATCCGGTCCGCTATGTTTTTTTTCCTGTCTAGTGATTTTAGTAATTATCCAGTTGCTACCTGTTTTGCAGAAAAGTCCCCCTAGATCATGCATATAATTACTCATAAACCGTGCATCGGATTAAAATGTTTTAAATATGTAAAATGTCTAGAATTTTGTCTAGTTTAATAATATGCAACTTTGATTTATGTTTAAAATGTTTAAAATGCGGTTTGATTAAATTTTCCCCTATGCCATGTTAAAATGATTTTTTTCATAACTAAATAACCGTAACTCGGAATTTAATAAACTTTATATGTAAATGGGGTAGAAAAATGTCTAGTTTAACATGGTGTACTTGTTTTGCATGTTTAACAGCTCTAAAATATGGTTTAGGGCAGAACAGCACCAAATCTAAAATATGCATATGGGGATTTACCGGAATTTGTTGTTTGTTGTTCCGGCCTCATTTGAACTTGCCTAGATAGGTAGTTTTCATTTGCTTCACTTCTTGCCATGCTAAAAACATTTAATATTGTTGGGTACATAAACAACATCGAACTAAATACATTATGTGGTGTTTTGGCAATATGCAACTCCGTTGCATATTGTGCTCCACTTAATTTGTAGGGTTGCTTGTGCACTTTGCCATGCCATGCTTCATTAAACCGGACATGCATCATAATTGTTTGTGCATCATGCCATGCTTATGGGGTGGTTGTTTACCATGATTGTTTGCTTCTTTCCAGTGTTGCTTCTTCGGGTTGGTTCCGATAATGTCGTGATTGTGAGGAACCGTTCGTCTACGTCTGTTTGTCTTCTTCACGGACTCGTTCTTCTTCCTTGCGGGATTTCAGGCAAGATGACCATACCCTCGAAATCACTTCTATCTTTGCTTGCTAGTTGCTCGCTCTTTTGCTATGCCTATGCTGCGTTGCCTACCACTTGCTTATTATGCCTCCCATATTGTTGAACCAAGACTCTAACCCACCTTGTCCTAGAAAACCGTTGTTTGGCTATGTTACCGCTTTGCTCAGCCCCTCTTATAGCGTTGTTAGTTGCAGGTGAAGGTTGAAGTTTGTTCCTGGTTGGAACATGGAGTTGTTGTTCCTTGTTGGAACATGTTTACTTGTTGGGATATCACAATATATCTTATTTAATTAATGCATCTATATACTTGGTAAAGGGTGGAAGGCTCGGCCTTATGCCTGGTGTTTTGTTCCAGTCTTGCCGCCCTAGTTTCCGTCATATCGGTGTTATGTTCCCGGATTTTGCGTTCCTTACGCGGTTGGGCTATTACGGGAACCCCTTGACAGTTCGCCTTGAGTAAAACTCTTCCAGCAATGCCCAACATTGGCTTTACCATTCGCCACCTAGCCTTTTCTTTCCCTTGGGTTCTGCAGACTCAAGGGTTGTCATTATTTTAACCCCCCCCCCCCCGGGCCAGTGCTCCTCTGAGTGTTGGTCCACCTGTCAGCTGCCGGCGGCCACCAGGGGCACCTCTGGGCTGGCCTACCCGTACCTAAGACAATCTGAGTGTGCCCTGAGAAAGAGATATGTGCAGCTCCTATCGGGATTTGTCGGCACATTCGGGCGGTGTTGCTGGTTTAGTTTTACCTTGTCGAAATGTCTTGTAACTGGGATTCCGAGTGTGATCGGGTCTTCCCGCTAGAAGGTCTATTCCTTCGTTAACCATGAGAGCTTGTGATGGGCTAAGTTGGGACACCCCTGCAGGGATTTGAACTTTCGAAAGTCGTGCCCGCGGTTATGGGCAGATGGGAATTAGTTAATGTCCGGTTGTAGATAACTTGAACTTTAACTTAATTAAAATGAATCAACTGAGTGTGTTACCGTGATGGCCTCTTCTCGGCGGAGTCCGGGAAGTGGACACGGTGTTGGAGTTATGTTTAACGTAGGTTGTTCTAGGATCACTTCTTGATCATAGATTCTCGACCGTGCTTTGCCTTCTCTTCTCTCTCTCATTTGCGTATGTTAGCCACCATATATGCTAGTCGCTTGCTGCAGCTCCATCTCATAACTTTTAACTTACCCATAAGCTTAAATAGTCTTGATCACGAGGGTGCGAGATTGCTGAGTCCCCGTGACTCACAGATACTTCCAAAACTAGTTTGCAGGTGCCGATGAGGCCGTGCAGATGACGCAACCAAGCTCAGGAGGAGCTCGATGAAGATCTTGTCCTTTGTGTTGTTCCATTCTAGTTGATCAGTAGTGGAGCCCAGTTGGGGTCGATCGGGGACCTTTGTCGCATTTGGGGTTCTTCTTTTATTTTGGTTCCGTAGTCGGACCTTGATTGTATTTGGATGATGTAATGCTTTATTCATGTAATTGTGTGAAGTGGCGATTGTAAGCCAACTATGTATCTCTTTCCCTTTTGTATCACATGGGTTGTGTGAAGATTACCTCACTTGCGACATTGCTTTCAATGCGGTTATGCCTCTAAGTCGTGCTTAGACACGTAGGAGATATAGCCGCATCGAGGGCGATACAGTGCGACCTGTCCTGGATCTGGGCCGCAGCTGGATGCAGAAAGGGGGCGCTCCTGAGGCGGCGGCGGCCAGGAGATCGGCCACTCGCTCCAACAACACGTCGCGGCCGCCTTCCAGCAAGCGGCACCGTAGTAGCTCTCGGGCCACCGTGAGCACGGCCCTGGAGTTCGCCTACTCCCGTCGGGTGTATGGCGTCGTGGCAGCGGTGTGGTTCGAGGCCCTTGCTGCGGCCCGCACCTGCCATGGGACGCAAGGTTGAGGCCGCCTTGAGACGGCGACACGGCATGGGTGGGCCACGCCGCCCAGCGGTTGGCGTTGGCAGCCGGGTCACTTAACATCTGGGTGGAGAAGCGGCGGAACACGACGTGGAGGAAGAAGGACTCCGGCGCACCCCTACCTAGCGCACCAAATGTTGGGTTTCGGGTTTCGGCAGACCCTTGAGGTTCGAACACTGGAGTGCGTGCAGAGATCTCTCCCCTACCGATCTACGTCTGATCCTCTTGTGCGAACTAAGATGAAAATGATGAACAACACAAGAGACACGAGGTTTATACTGGTTCGGGCCACCGTTGTGGTCTAATACCCTACTCTAGTGTGTGGTGTGGTGGATTGCCTCTGAGGCTGAGGATGAACAGTACAAGGGAAGAAAAGCCTCGCGAGAGGTGTTATTGAGCTGGTGCGATGAACTGCTAGGGTGAGTTCAGTCGCCTCTTCTCTCTTTGCTATGGTTCTACCAGATTTCCATCCGTCTCCTCCTTCTATGGTGGCTAGCTCTATTTATAGAGGCCCCGGGCCTCTCCCCAAATAATGAGCGGGACGGGCGCTAATAATTGGCCATTTCGAAGGGGAACATCTAGTACAAGTTACCCCGACCAAAGGTGGTCTTCGGCTGCCAAAAGCACTAGCGATCACGCCGTCTTGGGCTCCACGGTGACCTCCGTCCTGCCGTCCGGCTGGTGTTGGTCTTGCTGCACCGGAATGGTAACCTTTGCCTGATGCCTTGGCCTGTGCTTGCCCCCTTTGCACCAAAGGGGAAATAAGGACACTGCGCAGGCCGGCGCCCGGCTGGTCTCGATCGTCATGGCTTGCGTCATGGGTTCCTCGCAAGGTACCCCTGCCTTGATCTCTCTGCCTCCTCGCGAGCCTGCCTGATGAGGCTGCCTCTAAGGAAGCTTCTTGTCATCCGCCCCACGAGGCTTGGCCCCTCGCGAGGGTCTTGAGCTTGAGCTGATGAAGATGGGCCGCGCTGGGCCCCCGCTTGAGCCACGCCGCAGGCCGCAGGCAGGCAAGTCTGGGGACAACCATTCCCAGAACGCCGACATACTTGAAGTCATCTTGTACTTGATGTTCCGCCTTGGTAGCTTGATGCACTAGCTCGATGAGGTTCGATTATGGTTGGAAGTCGGCGATCTTCTTGATAAGATGATTGAGTCCATTCAAGAAACGTGCCATAGTTTGCTCATCATCTTCCGTGACATTGGCTCGTATCATTGCAATCTCCATTTCCTTGTAGTATTCTTCAATGCTCATGATTTCTTGCTTTAGGAGTTGGAGTTTCTCGAAGAGGTCACGGTTTTAGTAGGTTGGCACGAAACGTGCTCTCATGACATCCTTCATTTGTGCCCAAGTACTGATGGTTGGTTCACCTCTTGCCTCTCGATGCTCAATGACTTGTTCCCACCAAATGAGGACGTAATCTTGGGACTCAGGGAATGCGATCACGATCTTCTTTTCTTCCTCATAGTTGTGCAAGCGGAAGATTTTGTTAACCTTCAATGCCCATGAAAGGTACTCTTCGGGATCATTGCTTCCATTGAACTTGGGCATGGTGAACTTTAGTTTGCCGTATCATTGCTCTTCATTGTGTTGGGGTCGAGGGTGATGACATTCTTGACGAGGAGGATTGTCTCCCTCAACTTGCTCTTGTCGTGGAGGATTTCCATTGTCTTCTTGCTCTTGGTGAACTTGGGGTTCTTGGCGAGGAGGTTGTGGAACTTGACGATGCACTCGAGCTTGATAGTTCCTCTCTTGAATTTCTTCACGAAGTGCTTCTTGGTGCTCATGATTTTGTCGGTTGCACGTGGGTACGGGTCGACTTGAATCTTGGAGGGCATGTTGCGCCTCAAGTGCTTGAGATTCCCGTAGTTGTTGTTCTTGACGTAGTTCCTAGGCATCTTGTGAATCTTGGTGTTGTCATGCTCGCTCTTCCTGTTCTTGATGGTGTTGGCGTTGCCGTCCTCGTGCTTGCGCAAAAGTAGCATGGTTTTGACGGTGTCATTGCTCTTGAGAGTCGTTGTCGTGTAGAGGTTGCGGTTTGCTTGATGATCGTGGCACACGACACATCAAAGAGTATTCGATGTCGGAGTACTTGCGGAGATAGTGTCATCAGAGTGTCGACTTGAGCGGCTCCTTCTTGAGTAGGACGACGAGGTAGAAGAGCGGTTGGCCATCATGGTTTGAATATCCTCCTTGAGAGATGCCATGGATGTGTCAAAGTAGTCTCTTGTACGTTGCTCGGTGAGTCGCAAGTCGGTGGCATGGTTGTCGATGCATTTGGTCATTGCTTGTTGCTCTTCATGCAAAGCTCATTGTGCACCAAAGAGGTGTCTCTTTGTGACGTAGGAGGACATGTCGTCGTCTTTCTCGATGAAGAGTGGGTTGGTAGAAGTACTTGGCCTATCCATCATTCCAAGCAAAAATATGTGAGTGGGAGAAAGAGAAGAACTTATACCAAATGTACCTTGACCAATGTTGAAGATGGATCAATGATCACTCAAATGTGGAACAAGGAAATAGCACAATTGGTACCAATTCTTGTCGGTTTCTCACACCTACACAAGTAAAAGCTTATAGTGGAGCTTGGTTAGGATGGTGGCACAAAATTTGATGCAATTGTTAGTGAGCTTCAATAATGTTGGAAAATATTTGCAAATTTGCAAATGGAACAAGTAGACCAATAGCAAAATGTGGTACACAGAAACACACACGCAAATAGATAGATGGGGTCGTGCAACCAAGGGATGAGCCAAACTTTGGAATCCATGAAAAATGCTCTTGTTGCACAACACTAGAGAGACACTAGCACGCTTGCACAATAGGCAGATACGAAGAGTTGTGCACAAACTACTAAGCAAAAATGCAACGACTTCTATCCCAAGTATTCTATATGTGTGGTATTTCGATGGTATGATCCAAAATGATCGAGTATGACAATCTTAATGTAGTATGATGCTATGGTTCTTGCTTAAAAGCTCTTTGCTTATCTTTCTCTTTTGCTTAAAAGCTTGTTTGGCTCTTTCTCTTTGGAGCTCTTCTCTCATGCAATGCTTCACGAACCAAGATAGCAATTGTGCATGCAATAACAACTTTGTGACACAAAAGATGATACCAAGATATGTACCAAAATGATATGGTAAGTATGTAATGTGAAGTATGACCACTAATGTGCACAAGTGATGTTGCCGACAATACTCAAAGGGTAGTCTCGATGGGTAAGATATGCAAAATTGGGGTATGGTGGTTATCAATGTAATGTCAAGAATACCAAGATGAGGTTACCGATCTTGCTTATGGTATGGTGTCAAAATGATGGAGTGGTCGTTGTTCATGACGCGTCCATGGCGAAGATGAGCTGCGGTGATGTTGATGTCGAACCGTACCTAAATAGCCGAAACACAATAGCACACGGAACCGCAACTCAAATTTTCGAAGCAAAACATGGCAAAATTGTCGGAATTGGTAGCGGTTAAGAGATGGTGGAGTTTGCAGCAAATGGGGGGTGCTATGCGGAAATGATGGTGGTATGCGGAAGTGAATGTGGGCACAGGAGCAAAATTTGGAGAAAGTCAGGCGGGAAATGGGGCGTTGGATGGAGATGTTGCTGTCGGGGGCCAGATGTGTGGGGTAGCCGGATGTCCGGGAGTCAGGCCGGATGTCCGGGCTCTGGATCCATGGACGAAGTCGAGGAACTCCGCATGGAAGAGGCAAATTCGGGGCAAAATTCAGGAGATTTTGTGGATGGAAATTGGGGATAAGATGGGGGAAAGCTAGATCTACATGCAACACATGAAATCCGTGGATGAAATCCAACAAAACTTCATCACACCAACAAATCAGAAAAAAAATTGGGGGCTATTTTTGTGGGAAATTTTTGAATTTAGGACGAAATCAACAAAACTAGGGTAGAAAACAAAGAGGGGAGGCTCCAAAATCATGATCAACGTGGCTCATGATACCAAGATGATGTAGGGTGGAACCCTATATGGCCGATCTTTCACGAAAGGAGTGGATCTCATGATGAAGACGAAGAAACACAAGGGGAAATCACAAAGGAAAACAGAAGAGAATCACTCAAACCAACGAGATTAGGTCACACATATGCTAGATCATCGGAACACAAAAGGAGATACAAGATCCATGATCAACAAGGGATGATACATAGGTAACCGGTTCTTCTCCGAGAGGAGGTCTTGAGGTCTTCCCCTTAGGGGTCTTGAATCCAAGATGGATCTTCAATGAAAAGGTGACGGTCCCTTGCAATGGAGTAGATCCGGATGGATGAACGAAACTCTATCTCACATATGAGCTAACACAACGCTATCCCTATAAACAGAGAGGAGGATGAGTATATATAGTCAAGGGGGCGAAGGGGTACATGGGCCTCGGCCCTACACTGTGCACTGACAGGGGAGGATGGATGTCAGGCATCGAGCTGGATGTCCGGGCATTCGCGAGGTGCCGGATGTCCGGGTTGGAGGGGCCAGACGTTCGGGCTGATGGGGCGGTCTTGATGCATTCGGTATGGAGGGCGCTGGATTTCCGGGCTTGGCCGGATGTCTGGGTCTTGGAAGCTGCTCTTGACTCCTTCCGCTGGTTCTCATCATCCGTGAACTTGGGGACTTGTCCGTCTTCACGTGCATCTTCAGGAGGGTCCTCTTCGTACCTAATCATGCACAATATTCTGGACTTAGGTAGAAGCCATGTCTCAAGTGGATCATATGTGATATTAGTAAGGAAGGAAGTCACCTCGGTCTCGAGAGCTCTTTCTCTAGCTTGTGTTATAGGACCTCTTGGCACTTGGTTATACGACGACGGGTCCATGGGGATGACCGTACACTACAAAAAAATACACTTCCGTGATGATACATGTTTGTCAAAGTAGGTTACGTTTTCTGTCATGCATGTACATCCATGACAATTTTATGACAGAATCAAGATAGTCATACCTGTGTTGTCGTAGATGTGTTACATGACATTACCAAATTTATCATCACGGAAGTGTCCACTTCCATGACGATAAATCGCGCGTCACAGAAGTGCTTTCGTCAAGGGTGACCGACATGTGGCATCCACCGTAACGGAACGCCGTTAAGCTATCAGGTCCGGTTTTGGATCCGATAACCCGCTAACAGCCCCGACCAATGGGGATTTTCCACGTGTAAAATCATCATTGGCTGGAGGAAACACGTGTCGGATCACCGTTGGGACAGATGTCATCCACTCATTGGACTGAAGGCGCCTATGATACGTTGACACGTGGCATGGCCGAACAGAGGACCATTCCAGTGAAAAGGCCAACCCATTTGGCTTGGTCAAAAGGTGACGGGCCGGCCCACGAAAAGCCTGTTAACATCATGTTCGCATATGGCCCATTTACAGCCCGCTAACCCAGGGCCCGTTACGACCTATCCGAATTAGGTCTAGTAGCGTCATCTGGGCCGTCCAATATGATTCCAGTACATTTTAAGTTCCGGCCCATCTATGGCCCATGACGTCTTTCGGCCCATATGAGGCCCTTTGTAACTCTTGGCCCATTAACGGCCCGTGGTGAAACTGGCCTGTACCGAACAGTGTATCACTTTATACCCATTAACGGCCCATTAATCCACTGGGACATTTGAGCCCATGTTATCTTTCGGCCTTCTCAGGGCCCATTTATTCTTGGGATCATTTCCAGCATTCGGTTACTTACGACCCATTACTGCCATTTTCTGCTTGTGGGCCAAATTCAGCTCTTGGTTACAGTCGGCCCGTTTGTGTCCTGTTAATACATTGGGCCATTTTCATAGCATCATCAAATATGACCTATTAACGACGGCCCATTATGGTTGGCCCATGAACGGACGACTCCAACTCTAGCCCGTTCGCGGCCATAATGCGGTCTGTTTTTGGCCCATGTTTGGCTAATCGATCATACGGCCCGTCTAAGGCCATTAATGGTACGACCTGTAGAAGGCCCATTGTTTCTAGGGCCCGTAGAAGGCCCATTGTTTCTATGGACCGTAGAAGGCCCATTGTTTCTACGGCCCATAGGAAGCCAAGTGTCACTAAAGTAAATATGTAGCCCATGGCCTATTAAAGGCGGGAAACTACTATAGGTTTAGACCTGCTAATGGCACAAGATGATTATAGGCCCACGTTTTGGCCCATATGAGTAATGGGCCGGCCTGAAGACCGACAACGCTGAGATCCACTGAACCTTCCGGCCTAAATTACAACATACCGACCAAAGAATAAACCTAGATTATACAACAAAGAAATTACGGCATATTACATCCACTAGGAATCTAAGTTCGCTACTAGTGATAATAAAGCGCAACATGACCGCGGATTACATACACTGGGCATCAAAGGTCACCACCGGTGCATATAAACGCGCTGACATAAGAATATACAAAACCGAGAGCACTTCAGAAGGCAATAGACCTGGCAAGCTCGGGCCCCGCAAGGAGCCGAACAAGCTGATGAGACCTCAGTTGTGTCAACGATAGATGCTTCATCCCTAGTTGTATGGCACCATAATGCGCAAGGCAGTCCCCTGGCATCTTCATTACATCTTTGACTTCAAGTCGGAGCTGAGCTGATGCAGGCCTTTCTGCTTTAAGTTGAGACTGAAGAAGTCGAACTGATTGAGGCAGTGACTGCATAGAGGTTGTCTCATGCCTACTGGTGAGTAGCTTCAACTCACTATCTTCATCAAGACAGGACCTTGGGGTCATCTCGCTGTCCTCAAGATGGTTTGGCTCACTATCTTTCCTAAAGTTCTGCGTGGCATAAGAGATACGACTCTGAAAGATAAACAAGGAGACACGTAACAGATTTCACAATTATATAAGCAAATAAATGGATCTGTTCTGCATAAGGAACATGTTTTTACAACTACAATTTAAAACTAGTAGTTGTTGCAAACATCCAGTCAGATGTAAACAGCAGTGGAGGAAATGATGCCTATCCAAATCTATACTAGAACAAAGTTTGAAGGCTTGAGAGGGATGAACTTACATTACATGTTAACACGGGCTCGACAAAGCCCTTCTCCATGTTGATGGAAAGATAATTCAATAAATTCCCCAAAGAAAATTCTTTATAAGCGTTGCTATTATTCTACATTTTGCAAAGAGTAAATATAGATCAAATAATATTGGAAGAAATAGAGGATAATGAAGCTCAGGTGCAGACTGATGATACATAATCAAATAGGAATTAATTAAGTGCAGTGTTACAAGGCAAAAGGTACTAACAAGAGGAATGCAGACATCAACATGTAAAGTGGCATTGGCTTTATTCAACATTTTGGTAAGAGTAAATGTAGATATGATAATTTGGAGAAAGTGGAGGGCAGGGCAGATAAGATGCAGAGTAATGCTAGGCAGTCAACTATCTCACGATGCATGTACAGTAATACCACAACCATCCATTATTAGTTGTCGCTCAAATGGATGTATCTAGCACTATTAAGTTGTAAATACATCCAATTGATCAATAATTAATTCGATACAGAGGGAGTACATGACAACAGGTACTTACAAGAGCAATCCAACACTTCATAACCATTGTGTTAATTCTACGTTTATCTAAGAGTATATATAGATCTTATAATTTCAAGAAAAGGAAGGATAAAGAAGCGAACATTTACAGTGATGCTACATAATCAAACAGCAATGATTGTAAGTATGCTGACAAAGGGCAAGAGGTACTGACAAGAGCAATGCAGAGCCCAGTATTTTCATGAGATCCTATGATCCTTTGAGAAAGGAGATTCATCTGAAATTAGTTTTCATACAAGATAGAAGGTAAGGCACATGTAGAAATTTAGGTGTTCAAATTTTGAATTGATATCATAGACAGTACCTGACGCTTGAATGTCAGCAGTTCTAATAGGGGTTTGGCCACTAGAGTAGGGGTAAAATCTGTTACAGTTGGGCCTGTGTTTTCTGTGGTTGCTGATGTATCTGATTTAACAGGTATCACTACCTTTTCCAAATACCTAGTTTGTACTCCTTGAGGATCTACAATCACCCTCTTCCTTTTGGACATATATTACGAAAGAACAACATTTGACTGGAAAAATGTAGTGTGACGACACATGGAATAGGTACAGAAAATGGTTAGGTACGGGATATACTCATATATGATGCTTAAACTAAGCAGATGGTGTAACAAACTAGAAGTAATGCAAGAGGTCAGATGCAAAATATGTGCGACCAATACAACCTTGCCAAGTTAGAGCATGCACCTTGATGGGTGAATGAGATAGGCCATCCTCCACCATGCCAAGTTTGTTAGCCAGTGGATTGTTCCGCAATACCTCTCGTGCGCCCATTCTCATATTCATTTTGATAATGTTCAATACTTGACATGCATGAAAACATAAAAACAAGTGAGATTATCTTTGTAATGCAGAAGTGATTCTAATCCAATACTTCCTCCCTGTAAACCCCTTTGTGCTATCTCTGCAATTCTTCTAAGAGGTGTCATGCATGCTATAATTTGGTGTGTGCATTAATATAATGTGGCCTACTACTCAAAATATGAGAGCTCCAAAAGTGATGATACTTCGTAGATGATAGCATCAACATATAGTAAGGAAGAACAAGTCAACCTAACCTGACAGATTCAAAATATATGAAGGGAGAATAGCTCGACCTGACCAGTCGACCGCAAGAGAAGAGGATCATCTTAAAGAAGAGCAGAAGAGCAAGAAGATTGAAGATATTACAAGTCTTTCTATACAATGTTGGTTGGCCACCCATGATGAACCAGAGCGCACAGTGAAATACTATTCCTTTCAGTCTCTCCATATTGTGGCTCACATGCATTTCGAAACTAAAGTAGGAACATTTAGCTGACCAATTAAACATCTCTTAGTTTTACTAATATCAGCATAATATCAGATTTGAATTTGTACAACTAAGCTTGTTTAGCTCGATGGGTGGAGCAGTGTTATTACGACACAAACCACGTAGGCTGATCGTGGTCATCATAAAATGGGGAAACCATAAGCCTGATGAGTATAGTGTTGAACATGCAATGGGATGGCAGACTGAAGCTACAAACCACGCAAAGGGTAGTTAGCAACCGATATTTGCTTTGAAATAACAACTAATATTTGGTATGTATAAGAAAGTACAGTCAACAAGTGACAAAGAAATGCAATTCTGCTGTCTCTCTATATGTCGCAACATGCATTTGGAAACTCAAGTGGGACCTTCAGCTAACTAATTAAATGTGTCTGTTAACTAATATCAGTACCATATCACAATCATATTTGAACAACTAAGCTTTGGAATTTTGAGTGTTGTGTTGTTTAGCTTGAAGGGTGGAGTAATGATAGTATGACAGAAAGCACCTATGCCACTACTAGGAAAAGGCCTAGTAATGGCGCACCTGTTTTGGCTACTAATGGCGCACTACAGGTGCGCCATTAGTACCACGCCACTAGAATATTTTAGGAATGGCACAGGTGCGCCATTAGTATCTGGTATACTAATGGCGCACCTCATGGAAGTGCGCCATTAGTAACAATTTTTATTTTTTATTTCGTTTTTTATTAATCTCAGGTCACTATTTCACATATGAGATATCCAACACACATATATATACAACAAGCATCCATATAACAATCATATCCAACACACAAGTTTCATCATATATACATACATAGCCAACACATAGTTCCATCGTTACATATTACAAAAGTTTCACATTGTTCATCCAACACCGTTATCCATCAATTCACAAAAGTTTCACATTGATACAAAATAAAAACACAAATGGAAAAGAAGCACTCCATCCATGCAAGCTTCCGTGAATTAAATCAAATCTGCAAAATGATAAACAAGAAGTTAGAAGAAGAAGAAGAGAAGAAGAAGAGAAGAAGAAGAAGAAGAAGACTAGAAGAATACTAGAAGAAGAAGAACACAAGAAGAATACTAGAAGAAGAATAAGAAGAATAAGAAGAAGAATAAGAAGGAAGACTATAAGCTTATGATGTAAACTTGATCATTTTGTGCTAACATAAGTAATTTTGGAGCTAACCTATAGGAAACTAAGCATATAAGCTCTCTAAGTTAGCATATTAGTGCCAACTTAGGTAAAATGAAGCTAACCTATGTCATTTTGGAAAAGAAGAAGAATAAGAAGAATAAGAAGAAGACTATAAGCTTATTATGTAAACTTGATCATTTTGTGCTAACATAAGTTATTTTGGAGCTAACCTATAGGAAACTAAGCATATAAGCTCTAAGTTAGCATATTAGAGCCAACTTAGGTAAAATGAAGCTAACATATGTCATTTTGGAAAAGAAGAAGACTATAAGCTTATTATGTAAACTTGATCATTTTGTGATAACATAAGTAATTTTGGAGCTAACCTATAGGAAACTAAGCATATTAGAGATAACATAGGTAACTAAGTATATATATATATATATATCATTTTGGAGATCTGACATACCTGACATAGTTCAGTTCTCATTGTTCTTCTCCTTCTCCTTCCTCAGCCTGATGCGCCAAGAGCGGCGAGGCGGTGGAGGTAGCTGTGGGATGTAGTCTTCTACCACAATTGGCGTGGTCATTGTCAGGCACCACCACCATCGCGAGGCCACCTTCAGGCAGGACGGGCACGACCATCGCTAGGTCATCGTCAGCCACCACCATCTCTTGCCCATGGTCAGCCACCACCATCTCTTGCCCATGGTCAGCCACCACCATCTCTTGCCATTGGTCATCCACCACCAGCGCTAGGTCATCCTCAGCCTGATGCCCATCGTCATCCTGCAGCTCCTCATCCCCACTCTGCTCCTCTTCTCCCGCACTCCAGTACGGATCATCCTTCTTGTTGTATTTGCTGCTGCCAGAATCGCTGCTACTTTCGCTAAAGCCAGAATCGCTGTGGCTTTTGCTACAGCCATAATCGCTGCTGCTTTGGCTGTAGCCAGTGTCGCTGCTGCTGCTCCCATTGCCTGTCCAAATGCAACAATGACCGTTAACAATCGATCTGAGACAAAGCCAAATGTAGAGGAATAAGAAGAGGCAGAATGCACTGGCATCTTCGTCGTCAGCATAGCGCATGCGACACATAGTCGCGTTGAAAACCTTCACGATGAGCATTGTGGCGTCATCGTCGTACCTGAAGAGAAGAAAGTACCCGGTCCGCAGGTCGTAGGCACTGTAGAACTTCTCCCAGCCACGGCATAGGTACATGTGGCCCTCCTCGATCACCAACTCCATGCCCCACAGCCTGCGAACCCCATTGCCGGCCTATCGGAGCTTCACATTATCTGGTGGATCTTCACCCAACATGTTCATAAAAGTGTCAGGAAGCCTCTGCAATTTGGGACAAGGAGTGATGTAGCAAACAACAGAGTTATCATAATGAGATGGGTGAAGGGGAGATCTCTCGTTTTATATACCTGCCTTGTGGCTGATACTGATGTCCCAAGTATGATACTGAAGAACTCGAAAGCATCCAACTCGTACTCCGGTGAGGCAGAGCGGCGGTGGCTACTTCCCCCATCTCTGATAAGCAGCAGAAGAGACCAATTAGTACCCTTACAACATTATCATACAACATTATAGCAGCATAAATTTTGAGCAGAAGATAATCAACTACACCAATGCACATCCGAAGTTCCCGCTTCCCACCCATGATGTTGTTAAGCGAGGACTAGTGCCAAATGCATTTTCGGTACGAAAATACATCACAGGCTACTATGTTATTTAATATCATTCTTCTCGAAGACTAATGATTGCTACATCCTACTAAAATGATGTTCTATCCTTAGAGATGTCTCGTCGCTTATGAGGAAGCAGCAAATAAACACTTGAAAAAAGCTCTCGTCCTCCAAGATGCATTCTTGGTTATATTACCGTTCTGAGTTATGTTGTTCTGTTATTTTATTTGAAGACATGAAGGGTTACTTATTTGAAGATGCTACTCCTAAGAAAGGTCAACTTTTCGATCATCGGTCTCTACAATTAAACAATGATGCATTCTTCCTTTTCCTTTCCATCATCTTCTTCTCCACCTCTCTTCTTTTCTTGTTCCCCTTTTTCTTTCTTCTCCTTCCTCCTCCTCCTCTTCTCCTTCTTCCTTTCTTGTTCTGTTTTTCAACTTTCTTCTTATTCTTCTTCCTTTTTTCCTTTTTCCACTTCTTCTACTTCTTCTTCTTTTTTTCAACTTTCTTCTTCTTCTAATTATCTAAACCTAAATCTAGCACTAACCTAAGGCAACCACTAACCTAAACCTATCAATAACCTGATTAAACCTAAACAGCAAAGAAAAACAGTAGAAAAAAACAAAAAAAATGCTCACCTTGGCTCAGGGGGCAGGGGGTGGTGGTGGACGGCCGCGGTTAGGGCAGCGGCGGCGGGCCTGGCTCCGAGGGGGCGCGAGGCGGACGCAGGGGCCCCGCGGCGAGCCTGGCTCCAGGAGCGGCGTGGGCGCAGCGGCGGTGGCGAGCCTGGCTCCGGGGGCGGTGTGGGAGCATGGGCCGATGGGCA
>NC_041386.1:308789088-308912222 GCF_002162155.2 Triticum dicoccoides
TGGTGGGTGGCGGCGGCGGCGGGTGGTTGGGACGGTGGGGCGACGGGGCGAGGGGAGGTGGGGCAAGGGGGCTGCGAGGGGAGGGGGCGACGGGGCGAGGGGAGGTGGGGCTCGGCATTACTAACATTTTTTTTCAAAACTACTAATGGCGCACGGTGGGTGTGGTGCGCCATTACTATGTCAACTAGTAATGGCGCACTGTACCACGGTGCGCCATTAGTAACAATTTATTTTTATTTTTTTAAAACTACTAATGGCGCACCACACACCAGGTGCGCCATTAGTAATTAGTAATATATTACTAATGGCGCACCAACACATGGTGCGCCATTAGTATATAGTAATGGCGCACCACATGTCTGGTGCGCCATTAGTGGCCATATCATCTATAGCCCTTTTCCTTGTAGTGCGTAGATCATAGTAGAGTAGATAAAAGGGGAAAACCCTAAGCATCAAGAGTAAAATCAGGAAAGTGGAACTAGTTGGACCAGTGGGTGGCACACATGCTTTTCAAAATGAATATAGGAACATTAGGTCACCAATTAAATGTTCTCTATTTTAGTAATATGAGCATCATATCAGATTCGTATTTCAACACCTAAGCTTTGAAATTATGAGTGGCATGTTGTTTCGCTTGATGGGTTGAGGTCTTGAGGAGCAGTGCTAGCACGACACGAAGCAGTGAATCACCTACGATGATGGTAGTGAATATAAAGGGGGAAACCATAAGCTTTACGAGTATAGTGACCGTGACATGGCAGATCTAAAGGTGCAAACCGGACAAAGCTACTTCGCAACCAATGTTTGCATTCAACTAGCCACTACGATTTGGTACGGATAAGAAAAGTACAGTAAACAATTTAAGATCTATTTTCCGGGTGAGATCAATTACTTAAGCACATATGGAAGAGTACCACCTCTCTTGCGACGTCGTGTAGGCCCCTGCTGATATCTTGAGGGTGTTGCGGGTGCGATGGCTGTCGGCGGCGGGGAAGAAGACTTTAGATGGCAGACGGCTGGGTTGGGGGATAAATCCTATTGTCATGGACGAGGCGGTCATAGAAGCGTCAACGGCAAAGTGGACGACGGCGCCGATGAAGCGAGACGACGCGATGAAAGGATCCTGGTCCGGCGCCATGGATGAGAGACATCCATCTCTTTCAGTGGACGACGGGGTAGGGGTAGCGGCTCTGGCAAGGTGGATGATGGGGTGGCGGACGGAGGAGGCTGGCCGCAGTAGGGAGGTTGTCGTGGCGCCGACGGTGTATGAATGGGGAAATGGAGGGGGAGGGGGGATCTCAAACTTTGGGACGCGCTTGTCTGAAATGTGGGAAAGTTACGAATGTATCCCCCGTTTAAAATTTCGGACATCACGTCGGTTGGTGATAGGACGGTAATCTTGCATCTCCCAAATATTTGCCGGTAATGATTTCGGGCGAGGAGAGGGTGTTTTGCCGCCCACGGTTAGCGCCCATGGTGTATGAACAGGGCTGACAGGTAGGGCGGTTGTGTCACAGCTGAGGGAAGTTACACATCTGCCCCTATTTAAAATATTAGCCTACATCGATTTCAGGCGAGGAGAGTTTGTTTTGCCGCCCACCGTGGATGAATGGGGAAATAGAGGGAGAGACACATGTCTTTCGGACGAGCTTGAATCAAATGTGTTTTGCCGCCCACGTTTGGCGCTCACCGTGTCTGAACGGGCTCATAGGTTCTCGTGTCTCGTCTGCTTGAAGTTACTAGTCCACCCCTATCGACATCAGTGTAAATACGGTCGATAAGGATGTCAAGTGTTAGGGGTAGATAGTAATTTCCATCTCGCAAACACTTGCTTCGGGCAGCCCACAAATGATAGTGGGTGTTTAGCCGCTTCGTTCAAAACTTGGGAGAATTAGCATTCACGTTTGCCCTGGGCCCTGACAACTAAATCCAAATCCAATTTTTATTCGATTACGAATATCCATAGATAATTCTACATTTTGTTATTTATTTCTTAAAAACCACAACAAAGATTTATTCCACCTTTATATATGATTATGATTTATAAATGTCGTGATCTTCGAATTTAGTAGGTTGGATACACTTTGAGTCAAATAGTTATTTCATCTGATACAATATGCTCACACAAAAAATAGTTCACCTTATGTCAATCATACAAGTACCGAGGATTACCTCGCCTAAAAAATTCAGATCATTACAACACATGGACAACATAGGGGGTCTTACAAAATAATCCATTCATAGACATGACACAACATGCAAGTACAATAATCTAATGACAATTTCAACTGCTATCTAAAGAAGAACTAAGATTGCCCTAGGCTTCAGATAGCAGAAGCAGCAGGACCTCCTCCGTCTTCAAATGCAACATTCTTACTTCCTCAAATTCTTGGGTTGCTTGCATAATGCGTGCAGCTAATTGCATAATTTCCAGCTTCAAGATCGAGATTACCTCATTCATGGTAGCAACACCATCTCTTTCTGCCTCTAGTAGAGCCTCAAGAACTATAATATCTGTGCTCAGACTTCTCTCCAGCGGTGTTGCGTTTGAACTGCTACCATTTGGTAACATGGATGGCGCACTGCTTCCACAAATAGATTCTCGGGTTGTACATTGTGTCCTAGTGTGAACGACATCTTGAAAGGTTTCCGCTGGACATAAGTAAGAGATAGTTATCACATGATCCAGGTAGTAAGCTTACATGGTAAACGACATAAAAATTATTGCCGAGCACGGCAAGGTATATTTAAATGGTTCGAAGGAGCATCAGCCGAAAATAAATTAAAATGGTAAGATGAAACTAGGGATGTAAGTGGCAAATAAACGACATCCGCCACTCCCATCTCATTACTTTTTGCTAGCTCCCTGGTTCATTTTCCTCAAGAAACAAAAAACTCTTTTGAACTATCATACCACTGGTGGACTTTAATCGGGATTAAATGGGACCCAGTTGACATCCCTAGTTGAAAGGGTGTGTACCACCGCTATATTTAAGTTGCCAAGGCATCTAAGCAGTTGAAATAATCTGAGACAACACTTAATAGTGCGGCCTCATATAAACTACGAAGACAGTCTTGTGATGAAGTTCAAAGGAAAAGTTAAGGACTGAAATGAACCAGGCATGCATTTCTTTATGATAGTATAGCAGGCACTGCTGACATATTGGCCAACTCAGGCATAGCGTAACAAGCAACAAACAAGCATTCGAATCAAGCAATACAACAAAGCAGAAAACTAAACTATTTGTTATTCTATAGGATTACAAGTTGAGGGCACAAGCCAAGAAAGCAGCCCACACGCATTACATTTCACATGTACTAAACACACTGGCTTACCATATGTTGCCGTGAAGCCTCGCTGCTGTTGCAACGTTCTTTGAAGATATCGTCAGCATCCCCTGGTTGCAAATCTACTTGTTGTAGTTTATTCTGCACCCTCTATTTAGGTAAAATTAATTTTAATCGCATGCACTGGTTCGAATTGATCATCAATGGTTCATCTAAACTAATGAAAGAAGGGTGTGTGCATACACGACAATATATCTGCTTCCCTCTATTTTTATGCTTGTTTGAGGTGTCAGCCCCAAAAGAATAAATATTTTGCTTGATGGGGTTGGCAGCTCCATAATTAATAGAAGCATGAAATTAGTCACGCAACTTGGGAAGATCAAGAACACACAAAAAATTAATGAACAGAGGCTCATAGCAGTGATGTAATAGCTAGCATCAGAAAATGTAGGGTAAAACAAACAAAAACTAGCGGAACCACACGCTAGTTTGCTGATGTGTAATTAAGCATAGAGAACATGAAGCAGTCTGATGGAGCCAACATGTGGCATCAGAAAAACACCATTATCATAAATGTAGCATGCAAGAAGTAAAATAGTAGGCAGTGATATCTAGGAAGTACAGTAATACTTAGGACAAAACTAAAGCATATTAACTATATGTGCACTGGTATGTAATTTAGCACATGTAACGTGTTCACTGCCAGAAGTATGGCCCTCCAGGTGCAAGCAGAATAACGCGTCTCATGAAAAACTGAATGATGCCCTGAAGAAATTCAAAGGTGCGGTGCTTATGCTAAGAAAGTGAACGTAGGCGCCGGCCATTGGATAATAGTACCTGATTCTCGGCTGCGTATGGGTATCGTTGGCATACTTGATAGCTAAGGATCGTCGATGGTGCTCGTGTTGCGGTTGAGTTTGGGCCGGCTGTCGCCGTCGCTGAAGCGGCTCCGGTGCTACGGTTGCAACGCCTGTCGACATACAAGAAAGCTCATCTGTGGTAAGTGAACAGTTGCACGATAAAGAGAAAAACCAAAGGAGTACAGATGGAAATAACCTGATGAGGCTGTGGCGTCGGTAAAGCAGGGCCGGTGGAGTTGAATATGGCATCTGTGGAGCGGGTCCGGTGCAGTGGACGAAGGCTTCGGTGGGCACGTTGTACAGTTCTTTCGGTGAGGCGGATCTGTTGTAGTGGACGAGGGCTTGTATGAAGGGCCAGCGAAGGGACGGACGAGGGAGTCAGTGAAGGGCCTACACTGTGGTGGACGAGGGCGCCGGTTAAGCAGATCCGGTGTGGTGGACCATGATGGCGGTCAAGGAGATCTGGAGCGGTGTACAAGCCAGTCGCTGAAGCGGCTCCGGTGAAGTGGTGAGTTGGCAGTCGGGGGTTCCAAGGTGCGAAAGGTAGATCTGTCGGGGTGTGACGTCCACCGCTGCAGCAGAGGACTAGATTCAGCGGCTTGCCATGGTTGGGGGGTCGGGGAGGGGACGGGGAGGGGCTCTAGGGAAGAATGTTGGGGGCAAAGAGGGGAAAACAATGGAGTTACCAAAGCAACCCTTTTCCGTTCATGTGGCAGGGGTAAAATAGGAATATCGTAGGGCTAAATGTTCAGGCGCGAGATATTTCGAAGTGAGTGGGAATTTGAAAGCTTTTGACGCCTCAAATTATATTCTGCTCTTGTACGGCCGACTATGATATCATGGCCGAGAATTTGTTTGTTTTGCACGCAAAAAAGTGCAAGTTTTGAAAATCAATGTCTCCAACTCGAAACTTACATTGTCCATTCAATTCAAATATGGATCATTGAGCTACTACAAGCAAATACCATCATATGGTCCAATTCAAATGAAATTCCAAATGTGTTTATCTTAAATATGATGACAAAAGCAAAAATGTGTATGTGTACGAATAAAGTGGATGATTATAAAGTTTGAACATGCCCGTATGTGTATATCTCTAGGTTTGATATATGAATTTGAAATCATGAAATCCCGGCTTAAAAATGTACCTCCATTTAAATGAATTACAAAAGCTAATGATGGAGTCGAATTCCAAAACTCCAATCTTAGGTTTGTAATTCTGGTACATCAAAGTATATCACGCATGTTCAAAAGTATCTTATCTCATAGTCCAAACTTTGAAACAAATTGGTCAACCCTAAGTGCACACACTATTGACCATGTATATCTCAATTACGCTAAAGTCCTCAAATATAGAAACCTCACTCTTTATCTGAAGCCAACCCCCCCCCCTCGTCGCCCCCCACACACAAAGAAGTCATTCTCTAACCCAAACACCAACACACGAGCACATTAACACCCCTCTCTCTTCTAAAGTCCGGACCCCAATATAGGTCTCTATCACTTTGTCTCTTGGGCATGCACACATCTCTTCCCCCACTCTCTAGCTAGGTCTCCCGGCATCTCTCTTTCCCAAGCACATGCACCATGTAGAGTGTATCTTTCCCATACACACAAAACATCGCCCCCAAACGTCTATCTCCCTAGTTATGTGGTTCTCGTACACTCACCTCACACACCAGCCCCACTTCAAAACAAGCACACTTTGTCTCCTTGTAACCACTCTCCTCTTTCTATCTCTCCCACATGCGGACCCGCCCCAGCTCCTCCCTGTACCTGACTCTTTCCATAGCTCCCTGGTGTATCATCATTCTCGATCTCGCACATTGTTCTCTACACCATCTATTCTAGATCTCTCATGAAGTCCCTATCACACACACGATGACTCGCTTCCCTTGCGTCTCCATACATAGGCCAATTTCAAACAACATCAACATTGTCTCCCTATCTATATGCCATTTATGGACACAAACGCCCCCTCCCTCGCGCCCTCTCTTCCTCTCTCTCTCCATCGCTAGCTCTCTCTCTCTCTGGCTCGCTCTCACACCCCTCTACCAGACACAATCGATATCTCTTCCAAATAGTATGCTCCCCCCGACCGCACTCATGCTATCCCGCTACTACACATGTCAGACCATTCCCCCTTCCCTTATACTAGGTTTACATCATTAGTGGTCTCTCTACTCCACATACACACACTCCCTCTCACACACAAACGCGTGCACAAACACCCATTAATCTGGATCCTCATAGCTCCCCATGTCTGCATGTGTATCTCGCACACTCACTCTCTAATTATTTATATGTGTCTCCATGTTACACAACACAAAGCCCCATGTACATGTCTCTCTCTCTATCCTCCACACACATAGACACAAAGAATCTATTATCATTGCCTCAGTCTCTAGACATATCACACATGCACACTGTATCTCTCTCACGCAAACACGCTCAACAAGGGTTTCCCCGTGAATAACTTACCTTCTATTCATCAAAGGTCGTGGAAGTACGGTGAACATGAGACATGAAAAGGAATAAATCTACACATGATTAGACCACCTAGTATGACTACTAGTACTAGAGCAAGCCAAAAAGCGTGCCGCCGTCACCCCTCCTTATCGGCGATGGGAAAACCTTTGTTTTACACAGTCGAGAAGTCATTGTGCTAAGGCCTCACATGATGAGGCGTTGAATAGAATATAGATGCTAGTTTACGGAAACAAGTATCGATAATATGTTTGTATCTCCATACTTATATTTCTTCTCTTATAAAAACCGAGTTGGTGATGACGGTACGTGTGCCATCTTGCAATATAGACCGTCCGATCTATATCTGACTGATGGAAATTAAACTAAAAGATACCCGCACCCCTCTCCACATTTGCAGACAAGGCCTTCCCATGTTCATCCTTATCTCTAACAACCTTATTGTTGAGCAATTAAGAAAGAAGATTATGGAACAAACTGGCCTGGTGGCTGCTACCGGCGTCGTCAATCCCCATGCCTCCGCTCAGTCCGACCACCAATCACCACCACGCCCCACTCCTCTTCATCTTATATCCTATTTGTCGAGATATCATTAGTTTTTACACATGGGTTTACTCCTGCATGGGTCAATCACAACGAGTGTTTTTATAAAAAAATGCATCATGATGTTCCGTGCAATGCACAGATCTTGCTAGTACTCCTACAGAAGACTAAGTTGGTGATGATGGTGTGTCGGCCATCCGTCGTTTGTGACCATTAGATCTACATCTAACGACTGTGAGGTAAGTTGTTGCCTTTTCTCACAAACATCACACTTGTCTACCAATTTGCAGGAAAACCCATAATTAGTATCTTAAAACCAACCACATCCCTCCCTGACCTCACCAAAACAGCCCAAGGAACATATTCTAATTGAAACATAATATATCTCTAGTGATATATGTATATCAAAATTAGAGTGTTTTTGTATCAAGTTTGTGAATAAGTATTATTCCAATTATGATTTGTTGCAACTCACATGAACATTGCTAGTATTTCCAACCATGCAATTTTTCCCCTAGTATTCCATAGTTTTGAGTTTTCCATCAAGATATTAGTCACTCATGGTTGATATTTACTTTAAATCATGTACACATATGCACTATGTAACTAGCCTTGCTTATTGGGTTCCAAAGCTTAACTTCCACTCCTACTTACAATGTAGAGTATTTAACAAAAAACTACCACTTTCAACCAGCCCTAGGAAGAATCTATTGTACAAAAAATAGCAAAAACATACCCAAAATTTCTTAATCCACGCCAAAAACTACTACCTACCGATTAGGTTAGTTTAAACCCATTTATGACAGGGTTAGCCCACATGTCCGTGCCAACGAGGCAGCTTAAACTAACACATTTTGTTTGACCGTTGACATGAGGGACACGCATCTGACCTTCTATCCTGTTATTCCCCCTCAAATCATTATTTTTCCTGAACGTTACTTTAAACAGTACTCATGCTTATTTGTCGGTGGCGCCGGTGATGAGTGAGTTGGCCGCCGCTCCGCCAGACGGGCCGGACGCCGCACGGGCCTCCGCACGGGTTGCCAGGCTGGCCCGAGCGTGACTCACGAGCGAGCAAGCCACCGCACAGGCCTTCGGTCGAGCCAAATGGCTGGCCTTAGCATGGCGCATGCGAGCAAGCCGCCGCGCCACCGTGCCAATCTAGCTAGAAAACCTTGCAGACAAGCAGTTGGACGGAGCTATCTTGGCTAGCTAGCGGCCGCGAGCGCCGGACGGAGCTGGCATCCGGGCTACCGCAAGATGGGCTCTGCACCGTCGGCGGTTTTGACCTTGCCTTTTGCCAGCAGCGGTAGCTGCGTCCCATGGCCGAGGATGACTAGGTGGACGGGCCGGAGGTAGGAGGTCACTCGGGGATTTTTGTGCAGACTGCCATGTAGGTCCCACAAGTCATAACGCCCGGTCGAATAGAAGGTGTTGACTTAATGGGCGACGTGGGCCCTATTTGAATACTCTAAGTCAGAGGTTAGATTCTAACCCTGAACTAACGCTAACCAGAGTGGTGTTTGGATGGCAGGGTTATATTGACAACAAATGTATCCAAACAGGGCCATGGGTTGAAACGTGCCTACAATGGCACTTTGTAGAGTAGTCGTTTCTTGGTAGGGCTGGTTGGTAAAAGCATGTACAATGGTTGATAAGGTAGTCTTATCTTAAGTCTGCCACATATGCAAGTAGTAGTAGTTTCTTGGCATTATTAGTGGTTTCTTGGATTATTAGGGGTTTCTTGTAAGGAACAATCTACTACTAGCGACAAAATGCGATTCTAGGTTACATTGTACTCCAACGAGTACTACTAGTGGTCGCGGGAGTGTATACCTCGTTTGGTGGGTTCTATCCCGGCCGAACGCACGGCGGCCTTTTTTTTAAATAGTAACTTTGCTACAAGCCAATATTTTACACGGGTAGTTTGAGTTTTGAAGTCAAACGGACTTGCGGCACCATAATCTGGGTGCACTGGATAGCCTAGCCATGTGAACGGGGTTTCCTTCCTAGCATCTCGTGGCTCACATGCTCGCCCTAGCCGCACCTTGCTTGCAGCTTCCTCATCAGCTAGTACTAGCATATTTAAACTAGCGCCTCCCAATTAAGCCCTAGGAGTCGGAAAAGCCTGGCGGGGCATTGGGAACTGTGCAATATGGCTCTGTACGTAAAGTGCTCTACTACTACTACTCTGTCGCTTGTGGTGTTGCACGCATGGACTTCACTCCATTATCGGCTCTAGTATAAAAGAAATTCCTCTTGACGTGTTTTTTTGAAACGGAGGCAAAAGCTTTGCTTCATCTCATTCATAAAGAAGGAACTACTAACAAAGTTTGATGAGATCCATTACACCTCCACAAATGGAAGCGAAAAGCCTAGTCTCGCTGTATCAAATAACAAAAATGTTCTGCCCCATAGTAACTATCGCTGATAAACAGGTTGCTAGTGTGTGCGTGAGAGGAGTGGCTGAGTAGGCCAGCTACGTGAGAGGAGCGGTTGAATTGAGCACGGAGAGTACCCACTAGGCCACTATGTCGGTGTACTTTCCCCGCATTGATAGCACAGCGATGGTTCTAGAGAACAATACGTGGTACCCTCCACTTCCAACTGTAGCTCCTTGGCCCTGAGATTCAAGAGTTCAAAACTGGTGCACTATACTAGAAGTACAGTACATCGCACTACTAGTTGAGAAAGTAGTACTAGTACTGCTACAGTACGAGTACATACTCTTCCGTCACATAATGCAAGACGTTTTTTGACACTAGTTGGCGTGGACAAAAAATAGCAAAAACATACCCAAAATTTATTAATCCATGCCAAAAACTACTAGCTAGTGCCAAAAATTTCTTACTAGTGCTATTATTTACAGTATAATGCAATCCCATAACATCCCATAATGCTAGTACTAGTAGTAAATAATAGCCTCACCCCTTTGCTAAGGAACGATCTACAATTGGAAGGGACGAGGCCCTGTGGTTACTACGCTCTTATCACCTCCTCGCCAGTTCCCCTCCCCCCGAAGAGAAGGCAGTTCGTCACTGCTCCCATGGATTCGCCAGGCGGTTCTCCTCCTTGTCGGGGCTGGGAGACCTTTGACGATGATCCTTTGGGAGAAATCGCACGCCGCTCCAACGTCCTCACTGCCGTAAGAGTCGGTGCTTCCTGCACCAACTTTTTCAAGACGGTGCTTAAAAAGGCTTGGGAAAAAGCCATGCTTGTTGGTCTTCCAAGCGTCCTCGAGGAGAAGGTTCTTCTATGGGACAATCCTTCGAACAATCCACCGCTCCCTGGCCATGGTTGCACGTTGACTCCGCTAGAGTTGCCGATGTTGAGAGGTAGTCGGATTTTGTCCGATGAGTAGGTCAGTAATGGAGTTTGATCATGTAGTACTTAGTTATTCCATTTTCATCCCGTAATTTCTCCGCTGCCCACCGTCTTATATATAGGTCTGGGTCGGTGCCAACGAAGATTGGCTTGCATACCACTGGACGGATACCACCATCATTTTGCACAACATCCATAGCAGTGCGGCCGTTCGGGTAGACCCCTTCTCCACCATTGGGATCGGCCTTCTGGATTGGCTGGGCTCGAATACGTATGATGATGCCAACATGAGTTTGAAGAAGATAGCAATTGCGGACTCGCCGACAAAGCGACACGGCTACGACGATTACTGTCTCATCGCGGTGTTCGACATTAGGATTGCCATCAATGCAAGAGGCAGTAACGGCAGAGGCTGGCGCATGTTGGCGGCGGCAGATTTGTACCCCTACACGTTCAAAGACGTCGTGCGCCATCTAGGCCGCATCTTCGCGGTGACAAGCCAGGGGACTTGTTTCATCTGGTTGTCATCCTACGGTACAGGACATTGCAAACGAAATGCACAAACCATCATTTGCATCCCTAATGGTACTCTATTATTTTGCAAGGACCAGTCATCCTGCGATCAAAATAAGATCACCGATCATGGATGTGCATTTGCATCCTCTGTTCGGTCGAACCTGTAACCTTGTAGCTGACTTTGGCATATTGGGATCAACTATCTTAGCAGTGGTTACCCATGGTACCACTGATGTGCAACATCATCACACAATCTACCATGATCGGACCGTCACCATCTACCCAGGTATGTATTTTTTAACCCTCTCGCCTTCTCTTTCATTGTTGTACTAGTACTCTACTTACGTACTAGTAGGAGTACTTTTTACCTTGGAGTACTTTTTACCAACTAGCTGCCACCATTTTTTTCCATGTCTTACTATCTCATCCATGTAGCCAAGAGTGGCTATATATAATAAGTCAGTTATTTTACTTCCTATATACCGGAGTAGTACTATTTGCTACACAGTATTACTGTCCGCCATATTTGAGAACAACATTATTATGCATGGACCTTGACTATGTACGTCACCGTGTATCCAGATCTAAGATGCCATGTGTACCAGATGAACGGCGCCGAGTTCGACCCCCGTGATGCTACGTGGGTGCCGAGGAACACTCTTGGAGAGTACTCGCTTTTCATTGGGGACAGCTACCCCATTGTGAAGCGGATGCCACCTTCCGTGCACGACACAGAAGGCCTGCCGTTCATGAAGCATGGTTGTGTCTTCAGTGCGCACCGCCGGATAAACGACATGCTGGGAGACGCTATCCCTGATTTATGCCGCTTCAGCTTGGATGAGTCTCCATCGTGTGGAACCGGACTAGAAAGCTGCGACAATGATTCCCGTTGCCCACCGCTATGGATCGTGCCATCCATGAAGAACACCTGGGACTGGAACCTGGAGGAGGACATGTAGCCCATCTATAACGTGTAAGTGGAGTAAAGTAAATTGTGAAATGTAGCGCTGTGAATATATGTAGACTAGTCGTGCACAAATTTATCACATGAATTGGAGATGAACTTGTGTGACATACTGGCATTTGTCCTTTAGAATTTATTACTGGTAAATGTGTTATATGTACGTGCAACTTGCGTGGTTGTTGCACAGGCTCCAACACGCTCTTTGAGAAAAAAAGGTGCCACAACTTTGGAGATACGTGACGTGGCGGCATTATACAGTAGCATCATTCGCTATAGTTGTAGTATGCTCCTACTAGGACGACAACTCCAATAAAACCTTGCGCTTGGCTCTTTGCCTCTTCGGGAGGTTCAACAGTTCGTACTCGTGTGAACCTTGCACTTGGCTCTTCGCCTCTTCGGAAGGTCCAACAATGATGATACTATTGTACACATTATGCTTCTGGCAATCCGACACCGATTGAACTGCTGCACCTCCACCGTGAGGGAGAGGGCAAGGGAGAGGGAGAGGGTGTTGTAGTCAAAACACTCTCCTCGTCCTGCGAACCACCGCATGCATGGGCGAGGGAGAGGCGTAGTAAGCATGCTTCTCCTTGTTCGGCGAGTTGACGGGACACATCAAAGCAGTACTAGTACTAGTCCATACTATGTCCTTTCTGGTTAATATGGCTTATATTGAAACTAGAAAAATACACTGGCGGTCAACGTATGTAACAATACGCTCTTTACGGTCAATATATATAGTTTTGCGGTGATTATACGATCACTAGCTCATCATAGAGCACCGTATTGCACCCTATTGACCGGCCACATAGTCGACGTGGCATGTTGTTGACTGGTTAAATTGTCACCAGGTTTCTGGGTCCCACCTGTCAGTTGGCAGAGCAAAGAAATTTGCTAAAAACAATGAGTGTAGTACATCTACACTTCCAATGCATTTAGCCTTTAATCTAAATTGATATTGATTGACTAATGCACCAACTTGTGCTCTAGGTATAGGCTACATGTCTATCCTTAATTACAGCATGCAACGACCTTCATTTAATCTTTTTCTCACAGTGGTCGCATGCACACATAAGTCTGCTACTTTTGGGCATTAATTATGCGCTAGTCAATGTGTAAATCTCTAAATGTACAGTCTTTCGCGGACGTAGGGAGTAGGTTGAGCACTTGAGCGTGAGTGTGTGTGTTGCGTCGTGTGCTGTGTGCCGCATGGGTGCGTGAGTGTTGTGTGCGTCCATGTGTACGTGTGAGTGTTGCATGTTGCATGCATGCATGCATGGGGCTTACTCCCTCCCATTGACATGTTCATATTTCAAGCTTCCTCTGTTCCCTCCTTATGGTGATACTCCCTCTGTTCCCAAATACGGAGTAAAATCCTCCCTCTATTCCCAAATATGGAGTAAAATCCTCCCTCTGTTCCCAAATACGGATTATTTGTCTTTCTAGATATTTCAACAAAGTGACTACGTACGGAGCAAAATGTGTGAAGTGAGCATAGAGGCATAGGGATAATGTAGAAAGGAAGTCTTCACGATCCATTATTCCCCATCTCGGTCAGAGAGAACTATTCAACTAGTCTTCACAGTGAAGTGACAATACACGCTGCAGCAGATGGGACACTTAATTAATAAGCTGAGCCAACGTGTTGGTGTTACTAAATCAGCCTTACCCAGTACTGCCATCATGTTTTCCAGTAGAGCACGCTTCTGTCCTCCATTAACTGACATATGGGCCCTCTTGTGGTAGACACATATGTCATCGGTGTAACTATTTCCACTCTGTAGGACGATATATCCAGGTAGTAGTAGTAGAATTGAGATTTAACGCACTTTCTTCCCCGTCTTCCACTCTTATTCCTCCTCTCTTCTTCTTCCTCCTCTCTTCCCCATTGTTTGCCGCACACCATTTCCCCTGCTCTCTGCTCGCCCGCCCACGCTATCTTCTTGCGCGTACCATATCCCCCCGCTCACTGCTCGCCCACATGAGGACAATCTTCTTTGCTCGCCCGCCCGAATCCACTTCCCCGCTAGCTCGCAGGCACCGAAAACCCCAATGGCAGAACCGACTGACACGTAGAGCCGCGATTGGAATTCCCTCCCCAATGTTCTCTTGGAGCAGATCTGTAATCGTATGGACCTACTCAGCACCGTCCATCTGGCCACATGCTCGGTGTCTTTGTACCGTCTACTCGTCTGCAACCGGCTGGCTATTTTCAAGACACCTTGCTTGTTGATGCCCGATCCTCGCAGGTGGTCCAGACACCGAGTTGACGATCCTACGGAGGTTGCCGTGCTGCCCCTCGACATACTACCAGTACCCATCCACCTGTCCTTCATTCGTGGCCACTACTGGGCGGGCATGAAGGCCAACTGGATCGTCCTCATCCACCAATCCGGTAGTCCGTGGCATCTCATGGATATCTACACCCAGCGAGAGATCACCCTTCCATCTTTGGATACCGTTGCCATCGAGCCTCACGGCCCGCCGGACACTCCTGCCTACTACGCACGAGACACGCCGAGCTTTTGGCTCGACCTCTGTTTGCTGAAGGTTGTAGTCTACGAAGTGCCCACTGAGGGAGTCCTGGACTAAGGGGTCCTCGGGCATCCGACCTGTTATCCATGGGCCGGACTGATGGGCTGTGAAGATCGAAGACCATACTCGTGTCCGGATTGGACTCTACTTGGCGTGGAAGGCAAGCTTGGCGACCAAAGATTCCTTCTTATGTAACCGACTCCATGTAAACCCTAGATCCCCTCAGTGTCTATATAAACTGAAGGGGATAGTTCGGAAAGGACACCACATGTACTCATTACCATATTCATAGGCGAGGCTTCTAGGGTTTAGCCACTACGATCTCGTGGTAGATCAACTCTTGTAATACTCATATTCATCAAGATCAATCAAGCAGGAAGTAGGGTATTACCTCCATAGAGAGGGCCCGAACCTGGGTAAACATCTTGTCCCCCGTCTCCTGTTACCATTGATCCTAGACGCATAGTTCTGGACCCCCTACCTGAGATCCGCCGGTTTTGACACCGACTTTTGTGCTTTCATTGAGAGTTCCACTGTGTCGTCGACAAAAGGTTCAATGGCCCCTTCAATCATCAATAACGACACTGTCCAAAGAGGAACCTTCCTCCCCGGACATATATTCATATTCGGCGGCTTCGTACTGCGGGCCAACTTGCTTGGCAATCTGGATAGCTACGCCCCTGGCCATCAGGTCAGATTCAGAAGCTTGAATTATGTCGCCGACATCTGTGGAAATTTGATCTTCGACAGATTCGAGACCGCGGCAACCCCTCCCCATCACCTCAATGAACATGGCTTAAACCTGTCATCGGGCCGCATCCAAGAGATAGCTCCTGTAGCAACTCTGGCCTAAAATCTGGAGCTGATCAAGTTGCCTGAAGATGGGAAGCTCGACCCCATCACAGGGGTTACCGATTCCGTGGCGCTGGAGCGGCACGCAGATTCCACTTTATACAGTATCTGCATCAATGGAACCTCGGACTCGCCTCCGATGTCGAACTCTGAACCCAGTGAGCCCGCGTATACCGAACTCGATTGGTTATCGATCTTCAAGTTCAGTGCCGCAGATGTCTTCCAACACTCGCCCATGGGTGACATGCTAAACTCGCTAAAAACCTATCCCTGGCAGATGACCCGTCACTGAACTATCTTCGGTTCGAACTTTCGGCGGACGATGGAGAACTTTCGGCGGATAGGAGCGCTTTAAACGCCGGCTTATAGCCACTACAAGGAGCCTAAGAAAGAAGCAGCTACAGATTGAAGCAAGCCAAGATTTGCTCAATGGTAGATGGACCGAGGTCTTGGCCACCGAAGAATACGGCCTCAGCAGCCCAGTCAAAAGCCACCCCAAGAATAGGTGGCTCCCTCAATATGATGGTAGCACGATGGAACCCATACCACCATCAAAAAATGTGGCGGGCCGACCACAGTTCGGTCCAGACAAAGTAGCAGCCCAAGCAGAGCACCATACCAACCCATCCGACTGTCAAAACAAAACAGCTCGGGGGAATACCCGTGATATCAACCAAGACATGGAGGGTAGAGCAGGATGCACAAGATCGATGTACAGATCACGAAGATATACCCCGACCGACGATGATGGTCGCCTATTCAGATGCTATAAAGCCGACCATGCCCGATCCGAGCACCATAAACAGAGCCCTCCGGAGGTGCTTCATAGTGTGGCCCAACATAGAGGAGCCGCACACTCTCTCTCCTTCACTAATGAAGTAATGGAGCACGAATTTCCAGACGGGTTCAAACCTATTAACATTGAATCATACGATGGAACAACAGATCCTGCAGTATGGATTGAGGATTACCTCCTCCATATTCACATGGCCCGTGGAGACGACCTCCACACCATTAAATACCTACCTCTCAAGCTTAAAGGGCCAGCTCGGTACTGGCTAAACAGTTTGCCAGAAAATTCTATTGGCAACTGGGAAGATTTGGAAGACGCCTTTCAGGACAACTTCTAGGGAACATATGTCCGGCAATTATACGCCGATGACTTAAGTCACATTGTCCAGGAGCCCGGCGAGTCAGCTAGGGAGCTCTGGACTAGGTTCTTAGTCAAAAAGATCCAAATTGTCAACTGTCCGGACGCAGAAGCCCTTCGGGCCTTCAAACATAGCGTCTAGGATGAATGGCTAGCACGTCACCTCAGCCAAGAAGGACCCAAATCCATGACAGCCCATACCTCTCTAATGACCCGCTTCTGCGCGGGAGAAGACAACAGGCTTTCTCATAAAAGCAACGACGCCAGCGGCCCGGGCACTTCCAAAATCCGAGATGGCAACGGCAAGCCACGACGAAACGAACTCAACAGTCGCAGGAATATACGCGACACGGCGGTGAACGCCGGATTTCACAATTCGAAGCCCGGTGAACAGAAGAAGCCACTAAAGGCAAACCAGGATGGAGCATCCACCCTTGAAAAGATATTGGACCGACCTTGTCAGATTCATGGTCGCTGTCACAGCCCTAGAGCTTGCCTGTAACTAGTGGCATTGCATCCATGCATCATGTTTAAATTTTTGAAACTTGAACTGAGGAATTTAGAAGCCTCAAAACCCTAAATAAAAGAAGGGCAAAAACCCTAAAATCTCATTCATTGTTCCAAATGCTCTTCTTAAATGTTTGATAATTTTGGCAAAGGGTTCTGGTCCCAACCAAAATATTGAACATTTTTAAGGACTTAATTTTGGGACTTTGAATTTAAATCATTAGCTATTTGAATTTGAATTATATTCATATAACTAGAATATAATTTCAAATACCCCTGAAATATTTTTATGAGCTTTTGGAAAAGTCCATCTAGCAAAATAAAAATATTCAGAGGAGCTTTTGGCATTGTTTGAATTATTTTAAATTCAAAACAGTGGCAAAATAAATTTAAAAATAAAACAAACAGAACAATAAAACAGAGCAGAGAAAACTACCTGGCGCTCACCTGGCAGCCCAGCCGGCCCAGCTCCTATGCGGCCCAGCCCATCTGGGCCTCCCCTGTCGTCTTCCTCCCTGCCAGGAGGACGGGCACGCACCCGGCGCGCGCGGCCACGCGCCCCGGCCACCTCCTCCCTGCCTGGCTGCCTCCTCCTCCCCCTGGACGTCTCCCGCAACGCCACGGAGACGCCCTCGACCCCCTCGACCGCTATCCCTTCTCTCTGCTCGCTCTAGCTCTCTCCCTCTCTCGATTTGGAGCACCACCGAGAGCCACCAGAGGGCACCGCCGTCGCATCCATAGCCATCGGCCACCCCTCGCCCTTCCGCTGAGCTCAGGAGCTCCGCCTCGACCCCCTCTTCCTCCCCACCGATCCACGGCCCTCCGAAAGCCTTGCAACGTCGCCGCCATCGTCGTCTTCATCGTCGGCCGCCGCGGATCTCCATCGTCGACCCGTCGCCGTCCGAGCTTCCCCGAACACGCCGAGGCCACCACTGCACTCCACGTGAGATCCTGATCATCTCCCCCTCTCCGTTTTCTCTCTAGCATGCCGTAGCCGCCGCGCCTCTCTCCCCCGACAGTACGCCGCCGCACGAGCTCATCGCCGACGAGGCTTCGGTGGCCATTTGGTCCCGTGCGTGCCTCCATTGGGTTCGTGAGCTCTCATAGAACGCGTAGGTGCTAACCGTAGATCCTCCCGTGCACCGTGTCGTCGTTTTCATCGGCGCCCGAACTCCGGCCGCCGCCACAACCTCGCTTCCGGCGAACTCCGTCCACCCCGCACCCTTCCGTTGGTTCCCCTGGATGCGCGCGGCCACGGGCCACCTCCTGGTGCCCTTGGCGCGTCGATCCGTCGTCCCTGGCGCAACTCCGTCGAGCCACCGCCGCTCTGGGTCGTCGCCGTCGTCCAACCGCCGGCGAATCCGACGTGGCCGTCGTTAGCGGCTAACCCACCCACACTAACCAACCCCCTAGGCCACTGACTCATGGGCCCCACGCCCCTAATTAATCACAGCTTAACTCCTGTTTAGTTAAATTAATCACAGTGGCCCCACGCGTCGGCGTTGACCTCGCTGACGTGGCCTTTGACCGGCCCCACATGTCTGTGACTCCAGCCAGCGCTGTGTCACTGACCAGTGGACCCCACTGGTCAGTTTGACCCGGACCAGCCCCTGTTGACTCTGCTGAGGTCAGTATGACGCCATGCTGACGCAATATTCCTTTTCTGGAATTTAGTTTATTTTATAAATAATCAGGAAAATTCCAGAAATAGCTAAAACTTCAATAAATCATAGAAAATTAACCGTAACTCCAAATGAAATAACTCATATATGAAAAATTATCAGAAAAATTCAAGGAATCCATCTGTACCATTTTCATGCATGTTTGAACAATGTTTGTCCTCTGTTTTGGACAAAACAAATAAAGGGCATTTAAATAACCATATATGGAGTTGGAATTTGAATCATGTATTCAAACCAACTTCATTTAAATCATAGCTAGGTGCAGTAGCCCAAAACACATTCATATTGCCATGTCATAGCATGCATCATATTGTGCATTACATTGATCGTGTTTCTTCTGTGTTTGCCGGTGTTGTTCCCCCTCGATAGACGTTGTACCGGCGATGTGATCGATGACACCGATGAAGAGCTATATTATCTTCAGAAGTGCCAGGCAAGCAAAACCCCCTTGTTCATTCCGATACAATCCTACTCTCTCGCTCCTGCTCTCTTTTACTGCATTAGGACAACAACGATTCATCTGTTACTTGTTGCGGTAGCTGAACCCCTTTATCCTCTGCATGACCTGTCATTGCCACAGTAAATAGATGAAACCCACTAGTATGAGTAGGAGTTGCTTGAGCCCTGTTGTGCCTACTCATTCATGTTTGTTTGTCATGCCTGCTACTGCTTAGAGTTGTGTCAGGTATGATTCATCGGGAATGAATCAGAGGTGTGTGAATATGCCCTACTGTGTGTGAGCTAAGTGTGTGAACACGATTTGGTAAAGGTAGCGGTGAGAGGCCATGTAGGAGTACATGGTGGGTTGTCTCATTGCAGCCGTCCTCAGGAACTGAGTTCTGTGTTTGTGATCCATGATTCAGCTACTACCACGCATTGGGCCCAAAACCAATGGACCCTCTCGGCTTCTTAATCACCCTTGTCCTCTGTCCAGGAGTTGCAAGTAGTTTCTGGTGTTTGTAGTATGCTGGAGGCCGTGGGCAGCACTGACCGGAGGGGTGGGCTGTGATGCGGTAGGCACGTGGCTGGGTATACCGGGCGCCCGTTTGGCGTCACGGAACCCTGTTCACATCGTTTGGGGCTGTGAGCGAAACTCCGTCCGGATCTCCTCATGGATGGAACCCGAATAGGCGATAAACTTGGACTAGAGACTTGAGTGTTTAGGCAGGCCGTGGCCGACACCCACGTTGGGCTTCCTCTTGAAGGTTGCCGAGTACATGTCGTGTAAACGGCGGTAAGTGGTGAGAGCGTGTGTGAAGAAGTACACCCCTGCAGGGTTAACATCATCTATTCGAATAGCCGTGTCCATGGAAAAGGACTTCTGGGTTGCTTATATCAGTTCATAGACAAGCGAAAGTGGATACTCTAAAATACGCAAGATAAGCGTGAGTGCTATGGATGGCGTTCTCGTAGGGAGACGGGAGCGGTTCCATAGTGGTGTATTGGTTGGTGAACATGTGGACTCGTGTGCGTCACCTCAAAAGAGTTACTTGCAGTCGTAGTTTAGGTTAGCCACCGAGTCAAAGCTGGCTTGCTGCAGTTAAACTCCACCATCCCCCTTGTTGATAATGGTGCATATGTAGCTAGTTCTGATGTAAGTCTTGCTGGGTACATTTGTACTCACGTTTGCCTATTTTATGTTTTGCAGAGAGACGTCAGTCTCGCTAGTAGTTCCACGTGGGCTTCGACGTTTAGCTTGTTACCTCAGCTACGATCTTGTGCCCTCGGCAGGATCTGGTAGATAGTCAGGCTTCTCAGCCTTTTTCATTTATAGTTGTCTGTACTCAAACATGTTAAGCTTCCGCATGTGCTTTGACTTGTATGCTCTGATTGTTGGGTCATGAGACCCATGTTTGTAATTTCCCGCTCCTCGGAGCCTAATGAATAAATACTTGAGTCGTAGAGTCATGTTGTGATGCCATGTTCTATTTGCACATATCGAGCATATTGTGTGTATGTTATTGAAATGCTTGGTATGTGTGGGATCTGGCTATCTAGTTGTTTATCCTTAGTAGCCTCTCTTACCGGGAAATGTCTCCTAGTGTTTCCACTGAGCCATGGTAGCTTGCTACTGCTCCGGAACGCTTAGGCTGGCCGGCATGTGTCCTTCTTCGTTCCTGTGTCTGTCCCTTCGGGGAAATGTCACGCGATGAATACTGGAGTCCTGTTAGCCCGCTACAGCCTGGTTCACCGGAGTCCTGCTAGCCCAGTGCTACAGCCTGGATTCACTCGCTGATGACCGACACGTTCGAGGCTGGGTCATGGATGCCTGTCCCTGTAAGTTAGTGCCATTTTGGGTTCACGACTAGCCATGTCAGCCCGGGTTCTTTGTCATATGGATGCTAGCGACACTATCATATACGTGAGCCAAAAGGCGCAAACGGTCCCGGGCCAGGTAAGGTGGCACCCGTGGGAATACCGTGCGTGAGGCCGCAAAGTGATATGATGCGTTACATGCTAGATCGGTGTGACTTAGGATCGGGGTCCTGACAGCGTTGGTATCAGAGCTTGACTTCCTGTAGGATTACCAAGCTAAACTGGTCGAAGTTGAGTCTAGAAATTCTTTAGTTATATAAGGGAATTGATTGTGGGATGGAACGTAAGGCTCTTTTTACTCCTTATACCTCATGGCCTTCTGATCTGAGTCAACCTCTTCTCTTCTACGGGATTAAGAACTAGGCTATCTCTTCTTTCTATCAGGATCACGTGTTACTAATCCGTAGACTTATAGAATTGTTGGAATTAAGTCTCAGTTCAGTTTCTACCTCTGTATGTTAATTATTGATCTCGAGACCTTGATATTGTGCTTCTGAGTGGCTATGCCACCATTTTTGTAGCATGTCTCAAATCTTTTTGAGCATTTATAGCCGTTATGCTGTCTGAGTCATCCCAGGTTTCTAAATAGTCTGATGCATTTGCAAATCCCTTCTTCCCGTTCCCGATGTCCTTTTGGTCAGATTAATCACACAAATTAGTGAGTTAAGGTACTTTATTGCCTCGACATATATGTTGGAGTTAATAATTATAACCCTAAGTGCTTAGGGGATCATCTAGTGGTCTAGCCATGATCTGTGTTTCCAGTGTGATGATTCTGGCCTTTATTCTCGAAAGCATCCCGTGATGCTACTTAGTAGTAGGTATTCTATTCCTGGGTTCTTGAACCCGAGATTCACTCTACTTACTTCATGTTGATAGTGTTTGCTAGCTCCTTTAGGATATTAGTAACCTTGTGATAGTCCTCGAGGTCCGTGGTATTTCCTTCTTCCAAATACCATGAACCATTCAGGCAGAAGTTATTGGATCAAAAGATCTCAATTAGAGTACTCTTGAGGAGTTCTCCATTCATAAATCGTGACTCTGCCAGTCCTACCTCTCTGCAGGGGTTATCCGGAAGAAACATGTGGAACTTGGTTCGACATACTAATCTATGCATCCACAACTCAGAAAATTATATGTTCTTTGAGTTGTCCCTCTTAGTTGTCTTCTGACCCTCGTCTATCATTTGATAGTCAAGAGTATGCGTGCATTCTTATTATTCTTGTGGTCCGTCGAGCCATTCTATTCTGGAATGACTAGGGGAAACAAACTCCAGTACCTTGTCCATCTCCAGGATTGGGTCAAAATAGTCGTACTCCACAGATCAAATTGCTAATCTTGCTTTTGCTCTGTTCTACCTTAGAGTATTACCATCTTTATATCAAGAGTGTCATGGGAATTGCACATCACCCTATGAACTCTTGGTACAGTGATACTTCTTGCCATCATTGTTCATTCCTCGGTTCCTGTGTTATTGTAACCGGAATGTCGACAAGTGAATCGTGATGTGTGAAATCAATACTCCTAGCAACCTTGTTGCTGGTAGTTAAAGGACAATAATCTCATTCTTAGCGTGTTGGTTCTTGAATCATCCTTCTAAGACTGATCGTGCTACCTAGTCCTTATTTTGGTGCACCCTTCGATTGATGAGTTAGGATCTTGTCAAGTCCTCACTCATTTGATCATATAGTCTTGCCCTCAATTGCAACATAGTTCTCGAGCTTAGTAACATACCGGTGGTTCGTGACTTTCCAAATATCTTCTTGGAAGTGTTACCGGGTTGTTTCCTGACTGTTATGTTGAGCTCGTGATCAAGTTGGTTTCTTGTGAACCACCTTTTCCCCAAGAATCGGTGTTGGATATCCCTGAGCTAGTTGGTTAAGCTAGACAACAACTTGGAGAATTGGAAGATAAAAGCTTGCCTGACTTAGTTCGTTCCAAAGGGATATTCTTGTGTAGTGTGTGTTGAAGAAAGGTGATGTCTTCATTGATTGATCCTCGCGATCAATTGCTGGACCTATCGTCCTAGCCAAAACTTTGATTTGAGTATGGGCTATTCTCAAATCAAATCAGTACCAACGATGCTCGTAATGTTGTCTTACTCGTGGTTGATCCCTCGAGCATATACCATTACATCTTTTGGTCTGACCAATACTATCACCGTGTTCACATGATGGTGGAAGTCCAGTGATATGGAAATTCCGATGAATTGTTGTTGAGCCCATTGACAACATCCTTATCTCCTCCATGATTTTGTTGAACATTAAGCTAGTGTTGGAAACTTGTGTAAGCATTATCTTCATGACTCCTTCGTGAAGCATATGTTTGGACAAAAGAAGTGAGTCCCTCTAATTCATGTGCACTTGATGCAAGTTGCCGCCATGAATTTGAGAAGGCTTGTTTTACCTCCTCTGGAATCATCCCAAGTCAGTCATGCATGTGCGAAGTATTCTATGGTCTGATAGACTGATCATCCTCATTCCATATGTATCCCCTAGCACATCAAGCCACTGATTGATTTGTTCAAGGAGAAGGAGTTCCTTCTTAAGAGCAAGACTTATGCAAGGACTTCGATATCCTCGATGATGGTTTCCCTCTTGAACTCGGTAGTGTTTTATTATAAGACTACTGTGTGGTCATGCTTGTCTCGGACAACATGTTCACATGTTATAGCAGAACCAGCTCATGTTTTGGAGCTTGCTACCGTAGCTCACTCCCCGAGAATCCCGCAACATTATCTCGTCGATTTGTGTTGCAAACTTTCATTTTTATTTCTAGACTTGATGAGTCTGGGATATCCTGACACCAACCAGATCTGAATCTCAGGCAGATATGATGGTTGGAACATTTCCCAAGAACTATAATATTGGTCTCTCGATAACCGGCAAGGTGGATGTCGTGGCCAACACACCCATCCGGTAGACCTATTATTATAGTATCTTGTTTGAGGAAGTTGGCCACCTCCCCATAAGGACTTCGTAGGATTTACCCCCTAGCTATGCCTTATGATTTTAGTGTTTCCGAAGTACGACCTTTACCTGATGTTCTAGATACCAGACCATTTCAAGGAATGGGATACGCTAGTACATCAAGGAGAACATTAGAAGCGGAGTGCTAAATGTCTCTCGGTCGATCATCCAGATTTCGTCCCCTTGGCCTCGCTAAGGTGAAATATGAGAAAGTGTTATCCTCCTTTGCATCTGCATCGTCCATCGCTGGTCATCATGGTAGTATGTTGTGTTGTCAGCACCCTTGACATGGATGTTGGTAAAACCCTGATGATTATGGAAATGCTCAAGTTCTTGAGAGCACGCGCAAGCGCTAGGTGTTATCATCGACACTAACTGGGATGCTCTCAGTTCCCTCGACAATGCTATGACCTTTTCAAACAGTGAATTCACTCTCTATTGATGGGTTCTTCCCCAGTTACCAGAATCATTCCCAGCATTTGCATTTTGTTCCCAGCTTGCACCGCCACTGTGCTATTCTACCATGGGTCTCTTCCATTTCTGGTGGTAAGCAAAATTCATCCATTACGTTGTCTTCAACAAGGTAATCCACATCATCCAAGTCCGAGTATGCCATTCTACCGACCTCCTCCAAATGATCGATTGTGATTTGCCTTAAGCTGGTATAAAGAGTTTCAATGATCCTGAATCAAAGGTAATTCTTTTTGCCACTTAAGGGGATATATCTACGAATCACCCCCCCTCCAGGATGTCTCGCTGAGGTATCATGGCAACTCAACTCCTCGCTACGTTGACAACCGTTCACCACCTTCTTAGGTGTGCAATTATTGCCTACCTAGTGAACCTTCGCCATCTGTTCCACTCCATCCCTTTAGATGTGTGCTTCGTGTCTCAGCTTGATAGATGATGCTATGTCTTACTCCGTGACTTGATCTTGAGTTGCTCGATCTTCAAGAAGAGTAAATCCCGTCGTGTTTTCCCCTTCTTTCTGTTGTTGTGTCGAGTGAAGATCTCGAAAGCAAAGACGTCAAGACCAAAGTGATGGAATGAATCAACCTCTTTGAGAAGGGCAAATGGATCATGAAGATTATGATAGTTGTGACTTCCCTTTTCCTCTTACCTCACGTCTTGAATCTCGGGGCGAGATTCTTGTTTAGTGGGGGTGAGTTGTCACAGCCCTAGAGCTTGCCTGTAACTAGTGGCATTGCATCCATGCATCATGTTTAAATTTTTGAAACTTGAACTGAGGAATTTAGAAGCCTCAAAACCCTAAATAAAAGAAGGGCAAAAACCCTAAAATCTCATTCATTGTTCCAAAATGATCTTCTTAAATGTTTGATAATTTTGGCAAAGGGTTCTGGTCCCAACCAAAATATTGAACATTTTTAAGGACTTAATTTTGGGACTTTGAATTTAAATCATTAGCTATTTGAATTTGAATTATATTCATATAACTAGAATATAATTTCAAATACCCCTGAAATATTTTTATGTGCTTTTGGAAAAGTCCATCTAGCAAAATAAAAATATTCAGAGGAGCTTTTGGCATTGTTTGAATTATTTTAAATTCAAAAAAGTGGCAAAATAAATTTAAAAATAAAACAAACAGAACAATAAAACAGAGCAGAGAAAACTACCTGGCGCTCACCTGGCAGCCCAGCCGGCCCAGCTCCTATGCGGCCCAGCCCATCTGGGCCTCCCCTGTCGTGTTCCTCCCTGCCAGGAGGACGGGCACGCACCCGCCGCGCGCGGCCACGCGGCCCGGCCACCTCCTCCCTGCCTGGCTGCCTCCTCCTCCCCCTGGACATCTCCCGCAACGCCACGGAGACGCCCTCGACCCCCTCGACCGCTATCCCTTCTCTCTGCTCGCTCTAGCTCTCTCCCTCTCTCGATTTGGAGCACCACCGAGAGCCACCGGAGGGCGCCGCCGTCGCATCCATAGCCACCGGCCACCCCTCGCCCTTCCGCTGAGCTCAGGAGCTCCGCCTCGACCCCCTCTTCCTCCCCACCGATACACGGCCCTCCGGAAGCCTTGCAACGTCGCCGCCATCGTCGTCTTCATCGTCGGCCGCCGCGGATCTCCATCGTCGACCCGTCGCCGTCCGAGCTTCCCCGAACACGCCGAGGCCACCACTGCACTCCACGTGAGCTCCTGATCATCCTCCCCCTCTCCGTCTTCTCTCTAGCATGCCGTAGCCGCCGCGCCTCTCTCCCCCGACAGTACGCCGCCGCACGAGCTCATCGCCGACGAGGCTGCGGTGGCCATTTGGTCCCGTGCGTGCCTCCATTGGGTTCGTGAGCTCTCATAGAACGCGTAGGTGCTAACCGTAGATCCTCCCGTGCACCGTGTCGTCGTTTTCATCGGCGCCCGAACTCCGGCCGCCGCCACAACCTCGCTTCCGGCGAACTCCAACCACCCCGCACCCTTTCGTTGGTTCCCCTGGATGCGCGCGGCCACGGGCCACCTCCTGGTGCCCTTGGCGCGTCGATCCGTCGTCCCTGGCGCAACTCCGTCGAGCCACCGCCGCTCTGGGTCGTCGCCGTCGTCCAACCGCCGGCGAATCTGACGTGGCCGTCGTTAGCGGCTAACCCCCCCACATTAACCAACCCCCTAGGCCACTGACTCATGGGCCCCACGCCCCTAATTAATCACAGCTTAACTCCTGTTTAGTTAAATTAATCACAGTGGCCCCACGCGTCGGCGTTGACCTCGCTGACGTGGCCTTTGACCGGCCCCACATGTCTGTGACTCCAGCCAGCGCTGTGTCACTGACCAGTGGACCCCACTGGTCAGTTTGACCCGGACCAGCCCCTGTTGACTCTGCTGAGGTCAGCATGACGCCATGCTGACGCAATATTCCTTTTCTGGAATTTAGTTTATTTTATAAATAATCAGGAAAATTCCAGAAATAGCTAAAACTTCAATAAATCATAGAAAATTAGCCGTAACTCAAATGAAATAAGTCATATATGAAAAATTATCAGAAAAATTCAAGGAATCCATCTGTACCATTTTCATGCATGTTTGAACAATGTTTGTCCTCTGTTTTGGACAAAACAAATAAAGGGCATTTAAATAACCATATATGGAGTTGGAATTTGAATCATGTATTCAAACCAACTTCATTTAAATCATAGCTAGGTGCATTAGCCCAAAACACATTCATATTGCCATGTCATAGCATGCATCATATTGTGCATTGCATTGGTCGTGTTTCTTCTGTGTTTGCCGGTGTTGATCCCCCTCGATAGACGTTGTACCGGCGATGTGATCGATGACACCGATGAAGAACTATATTATCTTCAGAAGTGCCAGGCAAGCAAAACCCCCTTGTTCATTCCGATACAATCCTACTCTCTCGCTCCTGCTCTCTTTTACTGCATTAGGACAACAACGATTCATCTGTTACTTGCTGCGGTAGCTGAACCCCTTTATCCTCTGCATGACCTGTCATTGCCACAGTAAATAGATGAAACCCACTAGTATGAGTAGGAGTTGCTTGAGCCCTGTTGTGCCTACTCATTCATGTTTGTTTGTCATGCCTGCTACTGCTTAGAGTTGTGTCAGGTCTGATTCATCGGGAATGAATCAGAGGTGTGTGAATATGCCCTACTGTGTGTGAGCTAAGTGTGTGAACACGATTTGGTAAAGGTAGCGGTGAGAGGCCATGTAGGAGTACATGGTGGGTTGTCTCATTGCAGCCGTCCTCAGGAACTGAGTTCTGTGTTTGTGATCCATGATTCAGCTACTACCACACATTGGGCCCGAAACCAATGGACCCTCTCGGCTTCTTAATCACCCTTGTCCTCTGTCCAGGAGTTGCAAGTAGTTTCTGGTGTTTGTAGTATGCTGGCGGCCGTGGGCAGCGCTGACCGGAGGGGTGGGCTGTGATGCGGTAGGCACGTGGCTGGGTATACCGGGCGGCCGTTTGGCGTCACGGAACCCTGTTCACATCGTTTGGGGCTGTGAGCGAAACTCCGGCCGGATCTCCTCATGGATGGAACCCGAATAGGCGATAAACCTGGACTAGAGACTTGAGTGTTTAGGCAGGCCGTGGCCGACACCCACGTTGGGCTTCCGCTTGAAGGTTGCCGAGTACATGTCGTGTAAACGGCGGTAAGTGGTGAGAGCGTGTGTGAAGAAGTACACCCCTGCAGGGTTAACATCATCTATTCGAATAGCCGTGTCCACGGAAAAGGACTTCTGGGTTGCTTATATCAGTTCATAGACAAGCGAAAGTGGATACTCTAAAATACGCAAGATAAGCGTGAGTGCTATGGATGGCGTTCTCGTAGGGAGACGGGAGCGGTTCCATAGTGGTGTATTGGTTGGTGAACATGTGGACTCGTGTGCGTCACCTCAGAAGAGTTACTTGCAGTCGTAGTTTAGGTTAGCCACCGAGTCAAAGCTGGCTTGCTGCAGTTAAACTCCACCATCCCCCTTGTTGATAATGGTGCATATGTAGCTAGTTCTGATGTAAGTCTTGCTGGGTACATTTGTACTCACGTTTGCCTATTTTATGTTTTGCAGAGAGACGTCAGTCTCGCTAGTAGTTCCACGTGGGCTTCGACGTTTAGCGTGTTACCTCAGCTATGATCTTGTGCCCTCGGTAGGATCTGGTAGATAGTCAGGCTTCTCAGCCTTTTTCATTTATAGTTGTCTGTACTCAGACATGTTAAGCTTCCGCATGTGCTTTGACTTGTATGCTCTGATTGTTGGGTCATGAGACCCATGTTTGTAATTTCCCGCTCCTCGGAGCCTAATGAATAAATACTTGAGTCGTAGAGTCATGTTGTGATGCCATGTTGTATTTGCACATATCGAGCATATTGTGTGTATGTTATTGAAATGCTTGGTATGTGTGGGATCTGGCTATCTAGTTGTTTATCCTTAGTAGCCTCTCTTACCGGGAAATGTCTCCTAGTGTTTCCACTGAGCCATGGTAGCTTGCTACTGCTCCGGAACACTTAGGCTGGCCGGCATGTGTCCTTCTTCGTTCCTGTGTCTGTCCCTTCGGGGAAATGTCACGCGATGAATACTGGAGTCCTGTTAGCCCGCTACAGCCCGGTTCACCGGAGTCCTGCTAGCCCAGTGCTACAGCCTGGATTCACTCGCTGATGACCGACACGTTCGAGACTGGGTCATGGATGCCTGTCCCTGTAAGTTAGTGCCATTTTGGGTTCACGACTAGCCATGTCAGCCCGGGTTCTTTGTCATATGGATGCTAGCGACACTATCATATACGTGAGCCAAAAGGCGCGAACGGTCCCGGGCCAGGTAAGGTGGCACCCGTGGGAATACCGTGCATGAGGCCGCAAAGTGATATGATGCGTTACATGCTAGATCGGTGTGACTTAGGATCGGGGTCCTGACAGTCGCCCTAATAGGCTAGCTAATCATACCAACCGAAACTGTTTGGTCTTCAAGCAGGCAGGCAAGCTTAACGCTAATCACAAGGGGAGGAGGCCACCAGGCGATAAAGACGACGGATCAGCTCGCTAGCAGAATGCCAGGGGCCAGAAATAGTTTCCCTCTGACGTTCGACCACTCCAGGAACGCAAATAGTAGTTTGTCTTCTGCCACCCACGTACTGTGCTGGCAAAATTTGCACCACACGCACATCACTATGCACTCAAGATACCATGGGCATCGGCGGAAGCACAATACGGACAACCATACAAGCATTCCCGTAACATTTTTTATCTGTTTACCTTATTTTTCTGTATCATCTGTAAAGAACAGGTGACCAGCTAGACAACATCTACAATGGACTCTATCGGTGTTTGGATCCGTATGCTCACCCAAGGGGCTACTTCTGTTAAGGATTCCCGCCCCTGAGGATGGGCGACGCAGACGTGCGACAGGAGGTCCAAACTAACTTTTTGTGGACCACACTCTTTATTCCGATCCTGTACTATGCCCTCTTTCCTCTCATCCTGACCCCGAGCATGTCAAATAGCTGGGCCTATGTTTTCTCTTTTTTTATTATACATATAAATTTATCATTGGCACATAGCTCCATTCTCAATCCACCTCGGCATACCCTGCCAGGGGATCGGCATGGGAACGAATGAGCTGCTAGTAAAAGTTCGAACAACTCTATAGCGTACTTTGGCATCGCAAGTTTGGCCTTATATGCATCAGCTCCAAATCATTGTCTTGGGTCAATAGTTGGGTTGCCCGGCTCCTGTATTTGCTACCCTATGTTCCGCTCTATCGTCTAGGGTAGTAAAGGGAGAACTACTGCGATTGTGCCCTGGCCTAAAGCGGATGAGCACCTTAGTAGAGAAAGCCGAAAACTGACTGTCATGATGCGGTGAGAGCTGGTAAACCATTTGACGACTTATTGGAATCTTTAGTGATTCTCCATGTAACACGAGGGATCTTTTTCAGATCAGATATGTAAGGCACCACACGCCGCATACACACCAGGGGCTATGTCATAGACCCACCATAAAACTCCTATGGTTAAGTGAAAGTGTTAACGCCTTATAGTCCGATTGCCTGGTTCGCCGCATTATCACCTCCTTCATGGACCAAGACATTGGGTAAAGAGTGATTAAATGCTTTCCGAACACCCCCGTACTTCCTATGAGGGGGCTGAAGCCGATGACTAGAAAACTTTCAGATTATATTAAAACGACCGCACAGGAGGAATTCAAGCTTTTTGAGCAAAACATAAATAGATTAACTATAAAATTGTCATTTACAATCATCATACACCTCACTCGAACATTATGTTTTTCGAGCATTGACCCTCTATCAAGCGGGCGGCCTCCAGGATATCTTCAAAATAACGCTCCGGTCCAGGACGGTCCTTGCCTTCGGGCGGACCCTTCGTTGCGACGCTGATGGCCTTCATCTTTCCCCAGAATGTCTTGACTCAGGCAAGGGCCATCCGCGCACCTTCAACGCATGTTGATCGCTTCGCATCATCGATTTGCGGCACCACATTGACAAGCTTCTGCACCAAACCGAAATAGCTACTTTGCGTAAGCTCGGTTGGCCACAGCCGGATTATAACATCCTTCATGGTAGTGCGAGATACCCTATGAAGTTCGGCCCATTGGGACATCTGTTCATTAAGCAGCAGTAGACGCTTCGACGCACAGAACTGTAACAAAAAAAGGTTCCCCGTTGCATATCCAACTCGCGCTTGGTAATACCACGCTGCATCGGACGAACTCTTCGGCAAGTCCAAATACTTGTCCGGAGAACTCCACACTTGGTTCAGCTGAGCATAGTCTGGGTCGCCGAACTTAGTCTGTAGCAGAAAAGGCTTTCCAGCCACTATCTCTTTTGCCTGCCGAACCTCCTCACGGAGTGCTCTGGACTCTGATCGCGCTTCTCTTGCCTCCTGTCGGGCCTTGTCCAGTTCAGCCGTTAAGGCTTTATTCTCCTTCTCAAGAAATTCGCAACGGCCAGTAGCATTCTCGAAAGCGAGTGTCATCACGGATACCTTCTCCTCACCCTGGCATCGCGCAGCTTGTTCGGCCTTTAGTTCAACCGATGCCCCTTCAGCAGCAGCATCACTAAACCGGGCCCGCTCATTGGCCCGGACTAGGTCCACCCGAAGAGCCTCCATGGTGGCAGCACCATCTGCATTTCGTGCACATTTCACATAAAGCTCTTTCCCGCGTCAAGCACACTGGTGTAAAGAATGCTCGAAATACATACCTTGCGAGTCGTCAAGACGCCTGTTGATCAATGCAATGTCATCCTCCGCAATATCCATCTTTCACTGTAGTTCGGCCACTTCCGTATTCCGGGGAGCCACAGGTGGGGAAACAACCTGTATTTCAAATTAAACCAAAGTTAATACGTAAGCATATCTCTTCGATCCTCCGATCGTTCCCTTCGGAAGACAATCCGAGACTCAGGGGCTACTGCATATATAGCAGGTGCATTCTGTCAATAAAATTCAATTGACAAAGCTACATCACAAACCTCAAAACCTCTTAGAAGGCTCGTGAAGGCCTTGTTCAATCCACTCTTCGCGGATAGAACCCTTTTGACCATCGTAGCCATCAAGGTACGGTGCTCTTCTAAAATGGATGCTCGATGTAGCAAGCCCGTCAGCATTTCCGGCGCTCCTGGGTCTTCAGAAACCGCCGTCGGAGTATGGCATTCCTATGAAGGAACCCGCTTACTTGCCTCAAGAATCATCTCTAGCTGTAAAATGGACGGTTCGGGGACGCCAATCTTGATCCCGGAACCCCGAGCGACGGAGACACCGCCTTCGGGTAACACCTTCTTCGTTTCCTGTACTACTTGGTGTTCGGGAGGAGCCCTTCGAACGATACCTCGGTATCATCCCCCCTATTGGGCGATGAGGCCGGAGAAGGCTCGTCACTCTCCACCATCTCCGGAAGAAGATCTCCTCTCTTGGAAGGCTTCCCCTCCTGATCTTCGGAGGCGGCCCTCTTCTTGCCTTGGAGGGTTCCCTCTGCACTCTAACCCTTGGGCAAAAGGATTTCAGTTTTCCCGAACGCAGCCACCTGGTACGGTGTGGGAATCAACATTCTCGTCAGCAGGGCGTTCGCAGGGCCTTCGGGAAGAGGCGCCGGACACCAGATTAGCACCACTTTCTTTATCCAGTCCTGTACAGGGACGGATTGTTCAACATCTTGTTAAGAGATGCCTGAATGGAAGGTGCTTGGATATTGAGTACTTATCGAAGTGTCCGGATGATTGCAGTCAAGGCCAACGTCTTCGCGACCATTGCTCTCGTTCCCCGAAATATAATTTCCACATTCCTTCATGCGTAGTGCCGAAGAAGTGCTGTAGAGTCCGCCACCCTTCTGGGTTAAACTCCCACATACGGAGTGGCCGCCGCTGACACGGCAGGATCCGACGGACTAGCATTACTTGAACGATGTTCACAAGATCGATGCCCTTCTCGGTAAGGCTTCGGATGCGACTTTGCAGAGTCTGCACTTCATCAACAGATCCCCAGTCCAATCCCTTATTGACCCATGAAGCGAGCTGAATAGGAGGACCGGGTCGGAACGCAGGTGTAGCTGCCCACTTGGGGCCCCGCGGCTTGTTGATATAAAACCACCCCTGCTACCATAGGTCGGAAGATTTGGCGAAAGATCCTTCAGGCCAAACTGCGCCGGCCAGCTTGCCTACTATGACACTGCCGCACTCTACCTGCTCCTCCTCTGCCACCTGCAGCCTCACATCAAAGGTCTTGAGCCGCAAACCAAAGTGCGGAGGAGTCCGGAGTAAGGCCTCACATGTGACGATAAATGTCGAGATGAGGAGAACAGAGTCCGCGGCCAGATCATGAAAATCTAGCCCATAATAGAACATGAGCACCCGGACGAAGGGGTTAAGCGCGAACCCTAACCCGTGAAGGAAGTGGGATACAAATACTACCCTCTCGATAGATCTGGGGGTCGGTATGACTTGCCCTTGTCCCGGAAGCCGATGAATGATTTTAGGGGTCAGGTACCTCGCTACGCAGAGCTTCGTAATATCCTCCTCTGTGACAGAAAAAGCCACACACCGGCCCTGACGGTTGGATCCAGACATGACTAGGGCTGGTGGCGATTGGAACCCGAGGGTTGGAACTTGGGTTGGTTGGGGTTGAGGAAGGAGCAAGAGCAAGGGGTGAAGATGAGACTGGGTCTCTATATAAAGGCCCCGAATACTAGGCGTCTCCCCCGGGGTCTCTAAACTTAGCTATCACCAAGGAGTTGTACCCAAGGGGCGGTTGGGTTACCCACGCCTGCATTAATGAAAATCCGTAAATAAAGGGACACGATCTCTGCCTTGACGAGACGTGCCAGTAAAACCGGGCCCCGAGACGTGGGGCGGCTCGCTAGCCGATGGTTGGAAATAGTAACCGGGTAGGCATGATACGATGTTATTGACATTTATCAATGAGTTGGGCCCGTGGGACATTATATTCTCTACAATTATATACACAGGTCCGGATATACTTACTTCGTCCGAAGACTATTCTGAAGGAGGGAACCCGCCTTGCAATGCCGAAGACAGATCTGCGTGCCGGACTCCTCATCATTGAAGCCATGTTCATGGGCTACTGAGGGAGTCCTGGACTAAGGGGTCCTCGGGCGTCCAACCTGTTATCCATGGGCCAGACTGATGGGATGTGAAGATAGAAGACCATACTCGTGTCCGGATTGGACTCTACTTGGCGTGGAAGGCAAGCTTGGTGATTGAAGATTCCTTCTTATGTAACCGACTCCATGTAAACCCTAGATCCCCTTGGTGTCTATATAAACCGAAAGGGATAGTCCGGAAAGGACACCACATGTACTCATTACCATATTCATAGGCTAGGCTTCTAGGGTTTAGCCATTACGATCTCGTGGTAGATCAACTCTTGTAATACTCATATTCATCAAGATCAAACAAGTAGGAAGTAGGGTATTACCTCCATAGAGAGGGCCTGAACCTGGGTAAACATCGTGTCCCCCGTCTCCCCTTACCATCAATCCTAGATGCACAGTTCGGGACCCCCTACCCAAGATCTGCCGGTTTTGACACCGACACCCACACCATCAGAAGAATACATGGATTACAAGCTCATTGTCGTGTTCAACATGGGATTAGTCTATCTGGAATCCCATTGCCATACATGGTTATGGCTCATCGTCGATCCTGTTTACCCAACACATCTGTCTGATGCTATAGTGCATGATGGCATCGTTTGTGCGGTCGACGCACAGATTGGCTGCCTATACTGGTGGAATCTATCATCGTGTAATTGTTCTATCTCATCTAATCTTTACCTTAAGAATACGACTTCCTATTCATTGTTATGAATTTAGAATATATAGTATGTCTATAACCACATCATTGCTATATGTTCCTCTCATTTCCTAGATTTTTATGACCACACATGTTATTGTTAGAGTTGATATGAGAACAATTGGTGTCAGGACCCCGACTCAATGCCACATCGATCTAGCATGTAACACCTCATATCACTTTGCGGCCTCACGCACGGTATTCCCACGGGTGTCGCCCTACCTTTACCCGGGACCGTTTGCGCCTTTTGGCACACGTATATGACAGTGTCGCTAGCATCTATATGATAAGGAGCCCGGGCTGACATGGCTAGTCGTAAACCCAAAGTGGCACAAACTTACAGGGACAGGCATCCATGACCCAGCATCGAACGTGTCGGTCATCAGCGAGTGAATCCAGGCTGTAGCACTAGGCTAGCAGGACTCCGGTGAACCGGGCTGTAGCGGGCTAACAGGACTCCGGTATTCATCGCATGACATTTCCCCGAAGGGACAGACACAGGAACGAAGAAGGACACATGCCGGCCAACCTAAGTGTTCCGGAGCAGTAGCAAGCTACCATTGGAAACACTAGGAGACATTTCCCGGTAAGAGAGGCTACTAAGGATAAACAACTAGATAGTCAGATCCCACACATACCAAGCATTTCAATAACATACACACAATATGCTCGATATGTGCAAACACAACATGGCATCACAACATGACTCTATGACTCAAGTATTTATTCATTAGGCTCCGAGGAGCGAGATATTACAAACATAGGTCTCATGACCCAACATTCAGAGTATACAAGTCAAAGCACAAGCGGAAGCTATCATGTTTGAGTACAGACAACTATAAATGAAAAAGGCTGAGAAGCCTGACTATCTACCAGATACTGCCGAGGGCACAAGATCGTAGCTGAGGTAACAAACTAAACGTCGAAGTCCAAGCGGAACTACTAGTGAGACTGAAGTCTCTCTGCAAAAACATAAAATAGGCAAACGTGAGTACAAACGTACCCAGCAAGACTTACATCAGAACTAACTACATATGCATCATTATCAACAAAGGGGTGGTGGGGTTTAACTGCAGCAAGCCAGCTTTGACTCGGTGGCTATCCTAAACTACGACTGCAAGCGACTCTTTTGAGGTGGCGCACACACGAATCCACATATTCACCATATCAATACACCACTATGGATCCGCTCCCGTCTCCCTACGAGAACGCCATCCATAGCACTCACGCTTATCTTGCGTATTTTAGGGTATCCACTTTCACTTGTCTATGAACTGATATAAGCAACCCAGAAGTCCTTTTCCGCGGACACGGCTATTCGAATAGATTAGGTTAACCCTGCAGGGGTGTACTTCTTCATACACGCTCTCACCACTTACCGTCGTTTACACGACATGTACTCGGCAACCTTCAAGCGGAAGCCCAACATGGGTGTCGGCCACGACCTACCTAATCACCTAAGTCTCTAGTCCAGGTTTATCGCCTATTCGGGTTCCATCCATGAGGAGATCCGGCCGGAGTTTCGCTCACAGCCCCAAACGATGTGAACAGGGTTCCCGAGACACCAAACGGGCGCCCGGTACACCGTGCCACGTGCCTACCGCATCACAGCCCACCCCTACGGTCAGCGCTGCCCACGGCCTCCAGCATACTACAAACACCAGAAACTACTTGCAACTCCTGGACAGAGGACAAGGGTGATCAAGAAGCCGAGAGGGTCCATTGGTTTCGGGCCCAATGTGTGGTAGTAGCTGAATCATGGATCACAAACACAGAACTCAGTTCCTGAGGACGGCTGCAATGAGACAACCCACCATGTACTCCTACATGGCCTCTCACCGCTACCTTTACCAAAACGTGTTCACACACTTAGCTCACACACAGTAGGACATGTTCACACGCCTCTGATTCATCCCCGATGAATCAGACCTGACTCAACTCTAAGCAGTAGCAGGCATGACAAACAAGCAAGAATGAGTAGGCACAACAGGGCTCAAACAACTCCTACCCATGCTAGTGGGTTTCATCTATTTACTGTGGAATGACAGGTCATGCAAAGGATAAAGGGGTTCAGCTACCGCAGCAAGTAACAGATGAATCGTTGTTGTCCTAATGCAGTAAAAGAGAGCAGGAGCGAGAGAGTGGGATTGTATCGGAATGAACAAGGGGGTTTTGCTTGCCTGGCACTTCTGAAGATAACATTGAGTCTTCATCAGTGTCAACGATCACATCATCGGTACAGCGTCTACCGAGGGGGAACAACACCGACAAACACAGAAGAAACACGATCAATGCAGTGCACAATATGATGCATGCTATGACATGGCAACATGCTGGTGTTTTGAGCTAATGCAGCTAGCAACAAAGTTAAATGAAGTTGGTTTGAATCCAAGATTCAAATTCAAACTCCATATGTGATTATTCGAATGCCATTTAATTGATTTGACCTGATCAGCAGGTATAAGTTGTTCTAACATGCATGAAAATGGTACAGATGGATAGATTGGATTTTTCTGATCATTTTTCATATATAATTTATTTCATTTGGAGTTACGGTTGAATTTCTATCATTTTTAGAAGTTTAGGACATTTTCTGAAAATAATAAATCATTTAAGAATTATTTAAATTCCAGAAAACATTTACTGCGTCAGCAGTGCGTCACCGTGACGTCAGCAGGTCAGCAGACGCTGCTGCTGGTCAAACCTGACGTGTGGGGGCCACACGTCAGTGACACAGGGCTGTTTAACTCACTGACAGGTGGGACCGGTCAACGGCCACGTCAGCTCGGTCAACTCCGACGCGTGGGGCCACTGTGGTTAACTTAAACTAAACAGGGGTTAAACCGTGGTTAGTTAAGGGCGTGGGGCCCATATGTCATCAACACGCGACACTGACTAAATGCGATTAGCACCTAAACTAATGGTGCCACGTCAGCCACCGGAGACCAGCCGGCGGCGACCACAGGACACGGCGGGGGCACGCCGGACTTACGCTAGAGGCGTCAGCTTGGCGCGCTGAGGGCACCAGGGGATGGCCCTTGCTCTCGCGCATCCAGAGGACCAAGTGGGAGGTCGTGGGGTCGCCGGAACTCATGCCGGCGACGAGCTTTGGCGGCGATGGTGTTCGGTGGTGCTCGGGCGCGTGGCTACGGTGCATCAGTGAGCAAATGGAGAGGCTGGGCAGCACCTGCTAGACATGGGGAGCACTAAGAGCAGCACAGTGAGGCCAGGGGAGCACGGAGGCTATGCGTGCAGCAGCAATGGCGGACGGTGGCTTCGGTGCTCGTGGGGAACGGCGCTACGGCACGGAGGAGAGCATGCTGAGTTAGGGGAGAAGGTCAGTGGCTCACGGCGATGACGAGGGGACGCTCGACGAGGTCGGGGACGGTCCGGAGCCGACGAATTTGACGAAGATGGCCGGCGGTCCCGAGGTTGAAGAAGACATCGAGGGCGGTGTTGCGGCACGTCCGGGGCCTCGTGGCTCGTTGAGGAGGTAGAGGACGAAGTGGCAGAGTTTCTGGGCGCGTCGGTGAGGCATGGGGTGGCCGGTGGCCGTGGTGGCAGCGAACGGCGGCGTCGGGTGCGCTCGGGTGTGGTGCGGCAGAGAGCAGAGGAGGGGGGAAAGAAGCACGGGAGGGAGTGAGAGGGGTCCAGGGGGTGGCGTGGCGCTGCGGGAGACGTCCCGGGGGAGGAGGAGGCAGCAAGGCAGGGAGGAGCTGGCCTCCTCGGCCGCGCGCGTGCGAGCACGCAGCTGCTCCCACTAGCAAGAGGAAGACGACAGGAGGGAAAGCGTTGGTGGGCTGAGCCGGCCACTTGGGCTGCCGGCTGAACAGGTAAGCGGCCCAGGTAGTATCCCTTTTTATTTCTTTTCTATTTTTCTGACGTCTGCTTTGATTTAGTAGTAATACTAAATCAATTTATTACCGTATGCCAATTTTTGTAGGAACTAATGGCATTATTCCAGAGCTCCCCAACAAGTGGCATAATTTTTGGACATATATTAATATATATAACTAATATATTTCCAATGCAAATGTTTATGCATTAATTCCAAATGCCCAAAATAAATACTTATGGGCTCCTAAAAATATTGGTTTGATTTTTATCTCTGTCCAATATTTTCAGAGAGCAACATGAGCATTTTCTTGGACCTTTTTGGAACAATTTTTATTTGGGTCATTTCCAAAAAATGATTCTGAGGGTTTCACAATTCCCCATTTCAAATTTAAATGGAATTTAAACATGATGCACACATGACTAGCTAGCCCTGAGTATACCAAAACTAGGGATGTGACAATTGGCATCTAGTGATTGTTAGAGTAGATATTATGAGTATAACCTCATGATTGCTATATGTTACTCTCATTTCCAGGATTTTTAGAACAACGCATGTTATAAAATAGAGTTGATATGATAACTGTAGTAAGTGCTATGGTAGAATATGAGTAGGCCCTATCATATATGTTTTCCTCTCATTGTTACATGATGTTTGAACCATGATATATTGCTAGAATATGAAATACATTGGCTTATTTTTTTAAACTTGGGGTATGATTATGACCACGACATTGCAATTCTCTGTCTATGATATGTGTCACTATTATAATAATCTTAATTCCACAGATACTCTGAACATGATTGTTTATTTTTGTCCTTTTGGTCTCCAATTTGAATTGTTGCAGCAGACGCAAATGCACTGGCCTTCATGATTCCAGGACCTGGAATCATACCAGCCGATGGGTGGTGGTTTATCGCTTGTTCAGCTAACGATGGTCATTTGATGCTCATTTGCACATACCAAAATGACCAAACCATTTCATCAAACCACATGCAGTACAATGCCTAGGGCATTCGTGACATTGATGGCTATGGCTGCTTCGTGTTCGAGAAAGATCCCAGCTCCGTTGGGCCAGGCGTATTCAGCTGAAGGCGGGTTTACAGCCTCAGCAACCACTCCATGTTCCTCGGGCTCCATTATCTGATCATCCAACGAATCATCGATCATATCACCGGCGATGATTATCGTGCTATGCAACTTCCATTCGCCAGGGGGACTGTGTTTACACATCATACCATGGGTTTCATGAATCACCATATCCAGAGATTCGTTGACACAGCTTGTTGCCAGATAATCTTCGGTGTGTGAAAGGCATCAAGCTTCCATGCGATGGATGGCTTTTGCAAACCCGACATGCGGCGATGTGGTCCATGCCAACAGCAAATATGCACAACTTGATTCGTACTGATATGTAGACTGAGCCATGTATTCTGCTGCTGTAGCACGACCCTCTTTTATTGGATATTATGTACTATTGTTAGTTTCACGCACTCCTCTGATTTGAAGGATAGATACCTTTCTGGGATCAAGTGCATCCTAACTCACCTGCGCAGGATGTACTGATAATGATGATGGAGATGTTGTGTAGTATATATATATATCACTTAGGCTTCAAGTGCATACTTGTTAGTTAAACCTATGGTTAAAATGTGACACTAAATACGATTGTAAGTAGTACAGTACCAGTTCTAGTATACGTCGGTCAAATTATTCATCATGTCCACACATTGAATTGACATGACAACAAGCTGCGCGTGAGGTGACATAAGAATCCCGACGGCATGTTCGGGTATTTTGGACTTCAGATTTGGAGTACCACTTATCTGTCGAAATCTTTCATCATTCACTTAAAACAGTCGATTGATCATACATTGAGTACCATATAACTAAATTAACCCATGCAAGTCGAAGAAGGATTGGCCGGTGCTGCCAGCTGGCGTCAAGTTCGATCCCACGGATCAGGAGCTGGTCGAGCACCTTGAGGCCAAAGTGAGTGCTGACAGCTCGAGATCTCACCCTCTCATTGATTTGTTCATACCAATCATCGACAGCGAGCACGACATATGCTACACCCATCCTGAGAAACTTCCAGGTAATACACCGATCAGCCATCTACTTGCACAAACATATTCCTTTGTTTATAGCTCTATTCTTCGTTTTAGACACATACCTGGTGAAGCAATTACAATTTGACAGTTAATAAAAAGTGAAACAAGTGACTGCAACATGCCAAAGATGTTATGAAAATGCCAACTACATACACTAAAACTTGTATTCGACAATACTGCAGGTATCACACTAAGTGGCCTAAGCAAGCATTTCTTCCAGTGCAATTCCAGGGCATTCAAAAGGGGCATGTGGACGCGTCGCAAGATACAGTCGGAGTGCCGCATGCACGCGATGTGGCACAACACCGGCAATGCCTTGCCGGTGATGGTCTACGGCAGGCAGACAGGCAGCAAAAAGGTTCTGGTGCTGCACACCAACAAGAACTTCGACCAGCAGAGGGCCAACTGGGTGATGCACCAGTACCGCATCGAGGACCTGGAGCAAGAGAAGGAGCGGGAGCTAGTCCTCTGCAAGATTTTCTACCATATGAACACTAGGGCCAGGAGTAAAAAGATTATAAGTTAGTTTGGTATTGGTACTTGTACTACCTTGTCGTCCGCAAGTTGGTATTGTTGTTAACGATCTTTTGGTATGAACTTGGCATTTGCTTCCAACCATCATGCCGAGGGTCGACGTGGATATAAAGTTGAATCATTTGTTTTGAAACGAATTTTTAGGCACCTGATTTTTATTCGATGGGTAGCATAAGCACCTGCCGTTCGAATTCCCAGTTCTCCAAATTTTTCGAAACAAGTGCATGCTCTTATTATCACGATGAAAAAACAATATCCCTGCTGCATCCCAGTTATCAGTCTGTACTTGCATAATTCTCTCGTTTATTGAGCACGTATATTGTTTTTTCAGGTCAAGCAAGTTTCAACTGGGCTGTAGACTGCCTAGGCTTGGTTTTGTTTTTAACAGGCCCAGCCCATGACGACAACGGGGCACAAAGATCCAGCAGGTATCTACTGGCCTCTGGCCCATCAGCGTTAGTTATATTTTGTCTTACAATATCCTTAGGCACTTTTTTTATTGAATCAAACACACAACCCAGTTCTATTTTTCCTCTTGAAATGCATGTCCTACATCCATTTTCTGATCTCTAACTATAGTTTAGCAAGTTCATATACACGTATCAATATATTGAAAATACATAAAATTCCCTTTTCATATTTACATCCTTATTTTTGTTGTTGTTTTCCCTCCCAGCGCTGATTTTTTTACCACTGGTTTTCCCTTAGACCAACTCAATTGACCCACGTCTTATTTTCTTACAAAAACAAAATGATTTTTTTGGCAAATCAATAAGTTCTTAAAAAATGTTTATCATTTCGGGATTACAAAATTTCGGACTCGACCGAAATATGCAAAATAAGGCTGAAAATTTTGACCGTGGTCCTAGGTAGAAAATGGGCTGTAATAAATTACTTAAGAATTAGCAAATGGGTTGCAAATTATTAAAAATAGCAAATGGGCTCTATGTTGTCTGCCACATATTTGGAGGCTCACTTGTGGGCCTACTAAGTTCATGCGTACACAAGGATTATCAAAAAAGAAACTTAGTCAACAATTGACTCTACCAGCGTCAGACCGTTAGATGTCAATCTAATGGCAATCGTGCTTCTTCAGTCTCTGATCTTCCTGCCCCAGCCACCCAAACCAGCGCCGTCGGAACCCCCTACTCCCACCTCCCGTGGCCGGTGTGCTGCCGGGAAGGCCTCACGGCCCCATCATATACTCGCATCCCTGGCTTGTCTATCCCTCTACTCACCCACACCTCCTATTATTTTCCGGCGACGGCAGCCGAACCAGTCAAGCCTCGTACTCTCCACCGCATGGGCAGCCACTGACGTGTCTTCCCCGGCTCCGTGTTGTTCCCTTTGTAGGCCTCGCTGTCGTCCACCGCCCTGGTGCTCTCGGCGCGGCGTGGTCAACGTGGTCAACAAACGACATCCATCGGAAGTGGACTGTACGTGGAGAGGCTGACAGCTGGGTCCACGGCCGCACACAAGGAAATGCCTCCTTATTACGCGCAAAATAATGATTCCTCCACCTGACATCTGGGATCCACTGGAAGGGCCTCTGTATTTCACGAAAAAAATATTCCCTCCATTGACAGGTCGGACCCACCAACTATATCTTCGCCCGCAAGGAAGTGCCTCCTTACTGCGCACAAAAAAAAGAATACCCCCCTGCCAGCTGGGACCCACCATAGTGGGAGGCTGACTTGTGGGCCTACTAAGTTGACGGGGACGGAGGGCTTTGTCAACTTAGTCAATATGAACATTCTAGCTCTAGTGACCGTACGATGTCCATCCAACGGCCTTAGTGCTTCTTCAACCTCTGGTCTTCTTGCTCCAGCCGCGCAAAGAAGCGCCGGTCAGGCCGCCTGCTCCTGCCTCCCGTGGCCGGCTGTGTTGCCGCGGAGGCCTCACCGCCCCCACACTACTCCCACCGCTGGCCAGGCCATCCCTCCACTCACCCACACCCCATGTTATTCTGCGTCAACGGCATCCTCACACCGCAGTCAAACCAGTGAACCCTCGTACTCATCTCCGCGTGGGCATCCACTGCCATGTCTTCCCCGGCTCCGCGTCATCCCCTTCCTAGGCCTCACCATCGTCCACCGCCTTGGTGCTCTCGGCGCGGCGTGGTCAATGTGGTCAATGACCGACTTCCATCGAAAGAGTACTGTACGTGGAGAGGCTGCCAGCTGGGTCCACGGCCACAGCCCATTTTTTTTGTGATTTGCCAAGTAAGTCGCTTTGTGAGGCCTGTTGGGCTGCAAATCTTTCAAGACGAGGAGAGCTTCATTCAGCTAGCCGAGAAAATGGCCTATCAGTAATGAGAAATGGGCTATACATTTTTAAAACACATCAAACTGGCAATTAGTTTCAAATTTCTTCTTTTCATTTCGAGATTTTAAATTGCATTGATTTTTATGCGTGGACAATTTGTTGGATTTTATATTGATATACACCTATTTTTAAAATCAGTTTGAATGTGACTCGAAATTTTGGGATTAAAAACAGTTCGGACCGCACCGAAATATGCAAAATTTCATATAATTTTTTAACCGTGGCTGCAATATGGGCTGTAATGCTAACAAAAAGAATATGGGCTCCAAAAAAACCTTAAGAATTAGCAAACGGGCTGTAAATAATTGGAAATAATGGCAGATGGGTTGTATTGTGTTTCCCACAGATTAGAGGCTTTCCTAAAAAACGGTTGACGCACAAGCAGTGACTATTGGATGTCCATCCAACGGCCGTCGTGCTTCTTCAATCTCTGCTCTTCTTGCTCCAGCCGCACAAAAAAGCGCCGGTGGGACTGCCTGCTCCCTCATCCCCGCGGCCGGCTGTGCTCCGCAGGCCTCACCGCCCCACCGTACTCCCATCGCTGGCATAGCCATCCCTCTACTCACCCACACCCGCTGTTATTCTCCGGCGATGGCAGACGAACCAGTAAACCCTCGTACAGTCGTACTCCCCTTCGCGTGGGTAACAACTGCCGAGTCTTCCCTGCCTCCGTGTCGTTCCCTTCCTAGGCCTCGCGCGTCGTCCACCACCCTGGTGCTCTCGGCGCAGCCTGGTCAACATGGTCAATGACCGACATGCATCTGAAGTGGACTGTACGTGGAGAGGTTGACAACTAGGTCCATGGCCGCATGCAAGGAATGCCTCCTTATTACGCGCAAAATAATGATTCCTCCACCTGACATCTGGGACCCACCGAAAGGGCCTCTGTATTTTGCGAAAAAAAGTTACCTCCACTGACAGCTTGGACCCACCAGCTATATCTTCGCACGCAAGGAAGTGCCTCCTTATTACGCACAAAAAAATGAATACTCCCCCTGCTAGCTGGGACCCAGTATAGTTGCAGGCTGACCTCTGGGCCTACTAAGTTGATGGGGGCGGAGGGCGTTGTCAACTTAGTCAATATGCACGATTCTAGCTCTAGTGACCGTACGATGTCCATCCAACGGCCATAGTGCTTCTTCAACCTCTGGTCTTCTTGCTCCAGCCGCCCAAACCAGCGCCAGTCGTGCCTCGTGCTCCTGCCTCCTGTGGCCGGTTGCGATGCGGCGGAGGCCATCCCTACTCACCCACCCCTACTACGCCCATCGCTAGCGAGGCCATCCTTCTACTCACCCACACCCCATATTATTCTACGGCGACAGCAGCCTCACACCATAGCGAACCAGTGAACCCTCATACTCCTCTACGCGTGGGCATCCACTGCCGCGTCTTCCCCGGCTCTACGCCGTCCCCTTCCTAGGCCTCGCCATCATCCACCGCCCTGGTGCTGTCAGCGCAGCGTGGTTAAGGTGGTCAAGGAACGACTTCCATCGGACATGGACAGTACATGGAGAGGCTGACAGCTGGGTCCACGACCGTAGCAAGGAAGTGCCTCCTTATTACGCGCAAAATAATTATTCCTCCACCTGACAGCGGGGACCCATCGGACGGGCCACCGTATTTCACGAAAAAAACGTTTCCCCCAGATTGCTGGGACCCACCAGCTACATCTTCGCACGCAAGGAAGTATGTCTGAAAAAAAACGATTTGCCCGCCTGACTGCTGGGACCCACCAGCTACATCTTCGCACGGGAGGAAGTGCCTGATAGTCGGGACCCACCTGGTCGAAGCGTACGTAGCATTGTCATTCTTGTCGTGAACGTGTACGTACATACTGGTTGATGTAGAGGCACACACGTGTCGTAGTAGAGGCGCGCACGTAGCATGTACACGTACGTACAACGACCAGTGTGCAAGAAAGAAAATATGGACATGTACGTACATACGGGCAGGGTATCGAACGCCTACTTGCGCATACGTACGACCAGGGCTCGTGTACATGGCTGGGTTGGAATGGAGAAACAGCGTCGTCATCGTGTTCATGTGGAGCCAACCGGCTGGGTCGGAACGAAATGCGTTGTCGTGTTGGGAGGGCTTGGATGGAACAGCCGATGGAAACGAGGCCTGGCATACCGCAGAATGCAGGAAACGGCCTTGAGTTCGACCGGCCATGTTCGAAACGGGATCCTGTTCATCGGGAGGGGTCTGGTGTACCGCAAAACAGAGGAAACTGACCTCGTACGGTCGAAACGGGGGTCCTGTTGCCTGGGAGGGGTGTGGTGTACCGCAAAACAGAGGAAACAGACTTGTGTTGGAGCGCTACGGTCGAAACAAGGGTCCTGTTCATCGGGAGGGGTGTGGCGTACCGCAAAATGGGACTCCACGGGATATTGTTCATCTCCACCGTCGACCCCTTCCAGCCTCCACGGGCTACTGTTCATCCACCGTCGACCTCCTCCAGCCTCCACCTGCGACTGTTCATCCACGGGCTCATGTTCATCCAGCCTCCACCGCGCGCTACTCCACCGGCTACTGTTCAACCAGCCCTCTCCATGGGCTCCTGTTCAACCACCCCTCCACGGGCTACTGTTCATCCAGCCCTCCACTGTCTACTGTTCATCCTGCCCTCCACAGGGTGGTCCTGTTCATCCAGCCCCAACTGGCTCGATCGATCGGGGACCTGTTCATCCAGAGACAACACCACGGGGTCCTGTTCATCCACCCCCACCGGGAACTGTTCATCCAAACCCCCCAGCAACGCTCACTGTTCATCCAGAGGAAACACCACGGGGTCATGTTCATCCACCCCCATCGGGAACTGTTCATCCAAACCCCCAGCAACGCTCACTGTTCATCCATAGGCAACATTGATCGGCTTTAGTTAGCAGAAGTAGCGAAGGAATCGCTCGATCGGGTTCAGTTAACACCCATCGATCGATTGCTCGGGTTCAGTAACGTGTAGCCAGTGCAATCGCTGGGATTCAGTTAGAGCCCAACACCTCACTCGGGTTCAGTTAGAGCTCACCGCCTCACACACACGCGTGTGCGTGTATGAGAGAAACACGCATCGCACGGCCCCGACCACCCACCGTAACCGAGAACACCCTGATATTTTCCTCGCCCTCGCTTCTACCATGGTTTTTTCGTCATGGACGACCCAAAGAATGTCATGCAGCTGCGTCTCCGGCCCGCCCAAGACGAAAAGCCCATTTTCTGTCATGATTTTTTGTCATAGAAATAGGACCCCACCACATCTATGATGATACCGTGTTTTGTCACAATTATTGTCATAGAAGTGTCATAAGTATGACAGAAAAAAATTCCTTTCGGCCCAAAATGTCACGGATGTGTCTTTTTTTGTAGTGGTAGGATGCTCGGCATCATCTCCTGCTTCAGACTCTACATTACCTGCAACTATGTTTGTAGTATTCTGTGAGCCACGGGCACTCAGCAATCATATCACCCTTGGTATCCAGACTATCAAAGCTAAAATAGGTATGGCATGGTTAAGAGGCGAAGTTGCAGCAAGCATTAAACATTTGCATGGTGGCTATCTTATGAATACAAGAACAAGGTGAGAAGCTATGCAAAAAGTCGCAATCTACTAATGATCAAGAAGTGATCCTAAACTACTTACCTTCTGATGCGGAGCATCCTACGGTCATCCCAATGGAACGTCCATCATCTCATCAAGAGGCAAGAGGACCTATGACACGAGCTAGAGCTAGAGCTCTCGAGACCGAGGTGACTTCTTTCCTTAGTGATATTACATATGATCCTCTCGAGACATGGCCATTACCTAAATCCGATATGTTGTGCATGATCAGGTACCAAGTGGACCCTCTCGAAGATGCACATGAATATGAACAAGTTCCCGAGTCGACGGATGAAGAGATCCCATGGAAGGAGCCAAGAACAACCCCCAAGACCCGGACATCCGACCCCTAGAGGTGTCACCTGCAACAACGGACCCGTGGCCAAGTCTACATGTCCCGGACATCCGGCCTCGACCCGAAAATCCGGCCACCAGCCAACAAATCCAGACACCCCTGATCTAGAAGGCAACAAGACCGTCCCTGCGAGCCAGGACATCCGACCCCTCTAGCCCGGACATCCGGCCCATAGCCCAGACGTCCGGCCACCCCTGTTTGTGCACAGTGTATGGGCCCGAGGCCTGTGTACCCCTTCACCCACCTAGACTATATATACTCTTCTCCTACCTACGTTTTAGGGTTAGCAAAGTAGTAGCTCATTCTTTTCTCATCCATTACGGATCTACTCCACGAGAGAGACCGCGGCCCATCTTCGGAGAAGATCCCCTTGGATTCAAGACTCCCTTTTGGGTGGCCCCATCAAGACCTCCTTTGGAGAAGAACTGGTTACCATGTATCGTCCCTTGTTGATCGTTGATCATTGATCTTGTATCTCCTTTTGTGTTCATGGATCTAGCACATGTGTGATCATACTTGTTGGTTTGAGTGTTCTCTTGTGTTCCCCTTACGATTTCCTCTCATGTGTCCCCTCGTGTTATTCGTGTTCATCACGGGATCCACTCCTTTCATGAAAGATCGGCCATATAGGGTTCCACCCTACATCATCTTGGTATCTAGAGCCACGTTGATCACGATTTCGGAGCCTCCCCGTTGTGTTTTCTAGCCTTGTTTTGTTGATTTCGTCCCTAGATCAAACATTCCCCACAAAAATAGCCCCCAAATTTTTTTGTGATTTGTCGGGGTGATGAAGTTTTGTTGGATTTGATCGAGGAGCTTCATGTGTTGCCGGTAGATCTAGCTTCCCCACACCAGTTTCCCAATTTCCATCAACAAATTCCACCGAATTTTTCCCTGGATTTGACCTCTCCACGCGAAGTTCAACGAGTTCGTCCACGGATCCAGAGCCCGGACATCCGGCCCGACCACCCGAACATCCGGCCACCCCAGACATCCGGTCATCAAGCCCGGACATCCAGCCCCTGGCAGCATCACTTCCATCCACAGCCCTGTTTTTCGTCCATATTTCGCCAAATTTTGTTCCGGTGCCCACATACACTTCCGCATACCACCACCACTTTTGCATAGCACCGCCATGTACCACATACACCACCATCACTTACCACTACCAACTCCAACAATTTTTTCATGTTTTTCTTTGATAATTTGAGTTGCAGTTCCGTGTCCCATTGTGTTTCGGCTATTTAGGTACAGTTTGACATCAACATCACCACCGCTCACCTTCGCCACAGACGCGTCATTGACTATGACCACTCCACCATCTTGACACCATATCGTAAGCAAGAACAGTAACCTCGTCTTGGTATAGTGATACATCTTTCTTGCCATTACATTGATAGCCATCATAGCCCAGTTTTGCGTATCTTACCCATCGGGACTAGCCATTGAGTATTGCCAGTAATGTGACTTGTGCACATTAGTGATCATACTTCCCATAGCATACATATATCATTGTTGCATATCTTGGTATCATCTCTTGTGTCACAAGGTTGTCATCGCATACACAATTGCTATCTTGGTCCGTGAAACATTGCATGAGAAAAGAGCTCAAACAACAAAGAGCCAAACAAGCTTTTAAGAAAAAGGGAAAGATAAGCAAAGAGCTTTTAAGCAAGAACCATAGCATCATACAACATTAAGATTGTCATACTAGATCATCTTGGATCATATCATCGGAATACCATACATATAGCATACTTGGGATAGAAGTCGTTGCATTTTTGTTATGTAGGTTGTGGACAAGTCTTCGTATCCGCCTATTGTGCAATTGTGCTAGCGTCTCTCTAGTGTTGTGCAACAAGAGCATTTTTATGGATTCCACATTTTGGCTCATCCTTGGTTGCACGACCCCACTTATCTCTTTGCGTGTGTGTTTCCGTGTACCATATTTTGCTTGGTCTACTTGTTGCATTGCAAACTTGCGAATCTTTTCTAACATTATTGAAGCTCACTAACAATTGCATCAAATTTTGTGCCACCATCCTAACCAAGCTCCACCATAAGCTTTTACTTGTATAGGTGTGAGAAACCGACAAGAACTGGTACCAATTGTGCTATTTCCTTGTTCCACGTTGGAGTGATCATTGATCCATGTTCAACATCAGTCAAGGTACATTTGGTATATGTTCTTCTCTTTCTCCCACTCACATATTTCCCTTGGAATGATGGATAGGCCAAGTACTTCTACCAACCCACTCTTCATCGGGGAAGACGACGGCATGAACTCTTATGTCACAAAGAGCCACCTCTTTGGTGCACAACGTGCTTTGCATCAAGAGCAACAAGCAATGAGCGAACGCATCGACAACCTCACCACCCACTTGCGACTCTACGGGTAACGTACAAGAGACTATTTCGACCAGAAGTTCGACGACCACAAGCAAGAGAATGACGATAGAATGGACAAGATTCGTGCTTTGTTGCTCAACCGCTCTTCTTCCACTTCGTCCTCCTCAAGACGGAGCTTCTCAAGTCGACACCCCGACTACTCTATCTCAGGCTCAAGTACACCGACATCAAACACTCTTCGTCGTGCCGTGCGCCAAGATCGTCAAGCCAAGCACAACCCTCTACACGACAACAACTCTCAAGAACAACGACATTTTCAAAACCAAGCTACCTTTGCACAAGCACGAGAACGGCAACGACAACGCCAACACAAATAGGAAGAGGGAGCGCGACTTCACCAAGAAGCACAAGATGCCAAGGCACAACGTCAAGAGCAACAATTGCGAGAAGCTCAAGCACTTGAGGCGCAAAAATCCCTCCAAGAATCAAGTCGATCCGTAGCCAACCTAGGCCGACATGCTCGTGAACATCAAGAAGCGCTTCACGAAGAAGTTCACGAACAAATATATCAAGTTCACCAGCAACATCAAGCTTGACAAGTTCCTCCACAATCTCACCAAATACATCAAGTTCAACAAGAACAAGAAGAGATTGGAAATCCTCCAAGACAAGAGCGAGTTGTGAGAGACGATCCTCCCCGCCCAGGACGTCATCATCCCCGACCCGAACACAATGAAGAGCAGCGCTACGGCAAGCTAAAGTTCACCATGACCAAGTTCAATGGAAGCAATGATCCCGAAGAGTATATTACATGGGCATTGAAGGTCGACAAAATCTTCCGTTTGCACAACTATGAAGAAGAGAAGAAGATCGTGATGGCATCCCTTGAGTTCCAAGACTATGTCCTCATTTGGTGGGAACAAGTCATTGAGCATCGAGAGGCAAAAGTTGAACCATCCATCACTACTTGGCCGCAAATGAAGGATGTCATGAGAGCATGCTTTGTGCCTACCTACTACAACCGCGACCTCTTCAAGAAACTCCAACTACTCAAGCAAGGAACTAAGGGCGCTGAAGAATACTACAAAGAAATGGAGATTCCAATGATACGAGCCAATGACACAGAAGATAATGAGCAAACTATGGCACGTTTCTTGAATGGACTCAATCATCCTATCAAGAAGATCACCGACTTCCAACCATACTCGAACCTCATCGAACTAGTGCATCAAGCTACCAAAGCGGAACGCCAAGTGCAAGATGACTTCAAGTATGCCAAGTTCTCATCCAAGTCCTATGGTTTCTCCAACACCCAAGCTTCAACGACTACAACACCTTCTACATCAACCAAGCCTTCTACAAGCAACGTTGACAAGTCGAGTTACAAGAAAGCATCAATAACCTCAAGTCATCCTCCTACTATGAGCAACTTCAAGCCGAGAGCTTCATCATCATCCACCCCAACCGATGAGACCATCAAGACAAGTTCCTTCAAATGCTTCACATGCGGAGGCCGAGGCCACAAGTCCTTTAATTGTACCAACAAGCGAACCATGATCCTCAACGACGATGGTACATACGACTCCATGAGTGAAGGAGAAACGGAAGCAATTGAGCAAGTCTCAATGCACCAGCAAGTGAACGATGAAGAGGAACAAGTCTTGTGTGATGAAGATTCAAGCCCCGCTCTAGTTGTCTCCAACGTCTTGACTCTTCAACATAAACCATAAGAAGACCAAAGATGCCATATCTTTCATACCAAGGCCGACATCAATGGAAGATCTGTCATGGTCATCATCGATGGAGGGAGTTGCCATAACTTAGCAAGTGAAGAACTTTGCTCCAAGCTCCAATTTCCCAAGACGAAGCACCCACATACCTACAAAGTTCGATGTCTAAGCGGCCCCGGCACCATCCAAGTCGAGCATAGAGTGAAAGTCTCCTACAAAATCAGAGCTTATGAAGACACTTTGGAGTGTGAGATCGTTGCAATGACCGTTTGCCACCTTCTTCTTGGACGACCATGGCAATTTGATAGAGGTGTCATCCACAACTGCCGAACAAACCACTACATCTTCAAGATGAAAGGAAAGTAGTACATACTTCGCCCTATGTCTCCAAGCCAAGTGATCACCGACAAGCAAGCCACCCATTGTGGAGAGAATAGTGAGAGAGTGAACCACCAAAAAGAGAGTGAGCGCCACAAGCCCAAATTGAGTGCCTCCACGATGAGTGAAAAGAAGAACTTAGTTCTATTTTCCACCAAAAGTGAGATAAGAGAAGTGTGTGAAACCCATCTAGTGTGATACAATATATCCTTTTGTGCAAGGACGAGGCACCAAAAGCGAACACCTCTCACACTCTACCTTTAGTGTTGTATTCTCTTTTGCAGGAATTCCAAGATTTTTTTCCCGACGAGCTACCTCCGGGTCTACCTCCACTACGAGGCATCGAGCACCGCATGGAACTCATCCCCGGAGCACCACTTCCAAACAAAGCTCCCTACCGCGTCAACCCCGAAGAAACCAAAGAAATACAAAGGCAAGTAAAACATCTCATAGACCATGGACATGCGCACGAAAGTTTGAGTCCTTGTGCCGTTCCGGTCATTCTTGTGCCCAAAAGAGATGGTAGCTTTTGCATGTGTTCTGATTGTAGACCTATCAATGCTATCACCGTTCGCTATAGGTATCCCATTCCAGGCCTTGATGATATGCTAGATGAACTTAGCGGTGCCACTATTTTTTCCAAAATTGATCTTAAAAGTGGTTACTATCAAATCCACATACAAGATGGTGATGAATGGAAAACCACTTTCAAAACGAAGTTTGGATTGTATGAGTGATTAGTCATGCCTATGGGTTTATCGGAAGCACCGGGTACTTTCATGCATATTATGAATTATGTGTTTCGCCCTTACAATGGTGAGTTTGTTGTGGTCTACTTTGACGATATCCTTGTTCATAGCAAATCTCTCGAAGATCATGTCACCCATGTTCAAACCATTTTGCAAACTCTTCGAAAAGAGCGTCTCTATGCTAACATGGAAAAATGCCTTTTTGGCATTGATAAGCTTGTTTTCTTGGGTTTTGTTGTATCATCTAAGGGTGTTCATGTTGATGACTCTAAGATCAATGCTATTAAAACATGGCCACAACCAACCAACTTGCATCAAGTGCGTAGATTCCTTGGTTTAGCTGATTTCTACCATAGATTTGTGAAGGACTTTAGCACAATTGCTTCACCTTTGCATGCTTTCAGCAAGAAGAACGCACCCTTTGTTTGGGGACCATCTCAAGATACCGCATTCAATGAGCTTAAGAATTTGCTTACTCATGCTCCCGTGCTTGCTTTACCAGACTCCGATACCAACTTGTACCAGTCGGGATGGCTCTGATACCAACTTGTAGTGCCCAATATGCAACTATACTCCACCCGTGTCGAGGCACAACTTGGGGCATAAGCGGATATTAGTATGGTCGCAAGAGTGGTTGTATCTTTGCGCATCTCATGTACTGTATAGATAGAATACAAGCTTTGGCTTACAATCGCCACAAGGTCACACAAATATCATCAAGTCATACAATCATTCAAGATGAACACAGAGTCCGGCTATGGACGAAATCAAACGAATAAAACACAACCACCCAAGCTAAGTCCCAATCGATCCTATTTGGCACCACTACTGATCGTACAGATACATAACATAGAAATGCCCAAGATCCTTGTCAAACTCCCAGTGGAGCTCACTAGCATCTCCTGCATTAGATTTAACGGTACCTGCAACTGTGTTTGTTGTATTCTATGAGCCATGGGGACTCAAAAATCATATCACCCTCGGTATCAAGACTATAAAAGCTTAAAATATGTATGGCATGGTTAAGTGATGAAGTTGCAGCAAGCATTAAGCATTTGTATGGTGCCTATCATACGAATACAAGAACAAGGTGAGAAGCTACGCAAATAGTCGCAATCTAGTAATCATGAAGAAGTGATCTTGAATTACTTACGTTCAAACATAACCCCACCGTGTTCTCTTCCCGAACCTCATCGAAAAGAGACCATCATGGTTACACACACGATTGGTGTATTTTAATTGAGATTTGGTGTCAAGTTCACTACAAACGGGTATTAAAAACTCCCATCTACCACATAACCACGGGCACGGCTCTCGAAAGTTTAAACCCTGCAGGGGTGTCCCAACTTAGCCCATGATAAGCTCATGATCTGCAGAGACAATCCTCCATCGCGGGACACCCCGAGTATTCTCGAAATCGCGGTGCACAAGCTCTTCGTAGAAAGGAAAACTATCCCAAGGAGATCTCCTGTGAGTCAGATCCGTGTCTAGAGCCGAGCGCTCTCTATCTATGGACTCATCCGCCTATGCTAAGTGGACGATAGCCAAAAGACCTCGAGTTGCTCCGAGGTGGCACCGCCAACTGCTAGGTGGGTGGACCAACACTCATGTGGAGCACTAGGCCGGAGTTGTTAATTAAGAATCCTCAGGTTAATTACTCCCTATGCAAATTTTAGTTGTTATTAGGAAAATGGTAAAACCAAAATTTGGATCTCCTTGGGAAAGCTTTACTTTAGGCGAAGATATAAGGGGGGCCCATAAACCTCGACCGTGATAGGAATGCAAAATTCAAGGAACATAACATCGGTGTGACGAAAACTAAGGCAGCAAGAATCGAACAAAACATCAAGCAAAAGGACAAGCCTTCCACCCATTACCAAGTATATAGATGCATAAACAAGAGATATTGTGATATCCCAACATATACATGTCCCAACATGGAACTCCTTGCTCTGCACAAGCAACTAGCAATGCTATAAGAGGGGCTGAGCAAAAGCGGTAACATAGCCAAACAACAGTTTGCTAGGAAGGTGGGTTAGCGGCTTGACATGGCAATTTGGGAGGCTATATAAACAAGTGGTAGGTAGTGTGACATAGAAATAGAACGAACAACTAGCAAGCAAAGATAGATGTGATATCGGGGGTAATGATCATCTTGCCTGCAATGTTCTAAGTGGTATTGAATCCTTGCTCCTCGTGAACATACTCAGCAGGGTCCGCGGACACGAACTCATCTCCCGGCTCTACCCAAAGCAAGAACACAAACATTGGAACAACAACCAATAACGATGCAATGCGCAAGCAACATGATGCAAGACATGTCGTGAAATGCAAGATATGATGTGCATATGCGGATGAGGTGTTTTCGGAAGGGGTGCATTCGAGACGGAAGTATAAACAATGGACATGACACAATCTTGGTAACCCGAGCATGCCACTGGATATATTGGAAGATTTCGGGTGAAATCGATATAAAGATCACCGGAAACAGATGCGCGGTTTGAAAATGACAACCAAAACAAGATGCAATGCAATCTATTGAAAACAGCAAAATGACAACTTGGATGCAAAGTTTAAATATGCTACAATATTCCAACATGAAAACAAATGGCATGGAATAGAAGTAAATTGCAAGCACTACAAAATATGATTACTAAGCTACTGCTAAAACTCACTGGAACATGTTTAAAACAGCATGGCAAAAATGCAAATGATAATAGTTTTACACACTTAGCAGAAATTCACTGAACATGGCAAAACAGATTCAGATATCAATGTTTAGGACTAGCAAACTATATGCTACTAGTACATATTATAGAAAATAAGTTAATGGCATGCGAGTACTCAATGCCCTTAACAAAACTCCCTTACTGAACTTGTTCCAAAGATCTATAGATATGATGTTAGCATCAATGCAAAATGGATAATTATCCTAACAGTTACAGACTTGGCCAAATAAGCATGACATGGCAAAAACAGATTCATGTAAGCATGTTTGCAAGCTTGTGGCACTCATCATGGTGCACTATATGTCATGAAATAAAATCTAGGATGAAGTATACATGAAGATGAAGCTATTCATGTGCAAAACAACCACATTGCATATTTGAATTTAATGACACAAAAATGACAAAACAACAATGTAATGTAAAAAATGACATGTGTGCAAACTTGCTCAAATACAGAAACTAATGCCACCACTAGATTCATTGGATTTTTCTAGCCCAAAAACATATATAATATGTTAGGGTTATTATAGAAAATCTTCACAAATGCTCTAAGTTGAAACCTACCTAAAATGGAATTAAACAAATTTGCCAATTTCCTAAAATGGAGTGTCCAGAACTAGACTTGTCCGAATCAGAATAAGGCATCTTTCTAGAAATGGAAAGCGCTGGATTAAATGAAATAAAAAGAAACAAGAGAAGGAGGGGTGAGGATGACATGTGGGGCTACCCAGTCATACTCACACTTATTGTAAAAATTGGGGAGGTTTAAACCGCGCCCGTGTGGATCGAACCTGGGTCTCCCCTGTGCAGGCGTGCGGGGTTAACCGCTAGGCTACGACGAGATGGATGATAGGAGGGGGCTCATTTCCTTAAGAGATGGCCCAGAGTCAAGCTCCTCTGATCAGACAGAGATAACGACGATGGTGCCGCATTGGAGCTCCTATGCCGGAGGACAGCTCCGGCTCGCCTCGGCCATGGCGATCAGAAGCGAAGCAGCAGGGTGCTTGGGTGCCCTTACCTGCACGGCGGCGGTGGAGAAGAGAGAGAGGAGGAAGGGGAAACCCTAGGGAGCCTCAAGGGCTTAAAAAGGAGGGGAAGAGATGGAGCGGCCTCGACGTCCATGAAGCTCACGGCGCGGGCGCGGGCGCTCTCTCTCTGAAACAGAGATGGTGGTAGCACGAGGTAGGTAGGCGTGAGGTGGTGGGTCGCTGACAAGCAGGCCTGACGAGGGAGAGAGAGGGAAAAGGGGTGGCGTTGGCGGGCTGGATGGGCCGCAGCTGAAGCTGCTGCTGCGATCTGCTGGGGAAAGGGTGGCCCGAGTAAACCTTTTCTTTTATTTGAATTTCCTCAAACAGAAAAACAAAATGAAAAAGGGCACAAACATAGAAGAGGGATTTTGGAAATATGAAAATATTCCCATGCTCCTGAAATTGTGCTTTAATATATAAAATTTTCCTGCACATTTTTAGAGGTAGAAAAATAAATCAAGTTTGAATTAAATGCAAACTTGAGGCATTTTTTTAACCTAACCAAAACAACTCCAAATGAGCTGAAATTTGGTAGAGAGGTTGAGGACATGGTGTTAGAATATTGGGGAGAAAATAAACATTAATGGAGGAGGGTAAAGATGGCACTTGAAAAAATGGAGGAAAGGGAAGGAAGGAGAAGTGATGGTGCTAGAGACACACATGGGCATGCAACAATACAACATGCATGACTATGACAATGCACATGGTGATAATGAGAATGCAAAGATGACAGATGCACAACAACATGGCAAGGAACATGATGCACCACATGATAACAACATGAATGAGCAAATGCAAGATGACAAGTTAAGCATGGCAAAAGCTATACATAAGCAGCAAAACAAAACAAAACAAAAGAAGCCACAAGAGAAGGCCCACATGGAATTAGAAAAAGACAAGGTTGGATACATGCCAAATTGGGAAGTGTTACATATATATGGGGTGTTACAAGCGATCTTGCTCGACAGGGTTGCCTCGGGGCAAGAGTGGCTATGCGCGTATGAGTATGCGAGGGTCCGAATGCTCTCTAAGGTTGCCATGGGCCTCCTTTTCTAGAACAAAGGGGTCACCACAGTGGCAAATCAATCATTACACACTGTTTAGATAGCAAATAGTGCCATCATACCGAACTTTCCAGGCGGACAGAGTGCATCAAATGTGACATTTAGTGTCACATCATAGTGTGCCCGGCAAGCCTTGTCGGGCTGCTTTGCCAGCTTCGTGCCTGCATATTTGACACGTCTTTGGTGAGGCTGATCATGTTGGCGGTCCTCGTGAGGCTGGTCGTGCTAGTCCTGACGAGGGTCGCGGTTGTCCTAGCGGCCTCCTCCATAGCCGTAGCCACGGTCGTTGCGCTTGGGGCGGCGGCTAAGGCTCCCATCATGGAGTGCCCTGAGCTCCTGACAGTCGTTGGTGTTGTGGTTGTGTATGTTGTGGAAGATGCAGAACAGGCGGTTGCCCCTGGGAGGCTCATCATTGTCATGACCGTGCTTCATCTCGGGTTCAGCCATGAGCACGGCAGGGCCCTTGCGCTTTGCCTCCTTAGCCTTGGAATTCTTGTGTTCAAGGTTGGCCTCCGAAAGCTCGAGGAGGGAGAAGCGGACTTCTTCGGCCCTTGCACACTTGTTTGTCAGGTTGAACATCTTGAGGGCCGAGCACAAGTCGTCGTGGATGGGAAGATCCTCTTTCATCTTGACATCCCTGATGCCATCAGTAAACACCGAGATGATAGCCTTGTCCAACGCCTTTGGGATCTTGAGGCGAATATTCATGAAGCACTATATGTACTTGTGCAGAGTCTCACCCGACTGCTGGATCACACGCCGCAGGTCGTTCACTGCAGGGCGCGGTCACGGGTGTCCTGGAAGTTGGCGATGAAGCGCTCGCGAAGCTCATTTCAAGAGGAGATCAACCCCTCGGGGAGGTACATGAGCCACGAGCGTGCATCGTCCTTGAGGGCCATGGGGAACCAGTTCACCATGACCTTGTCATCACCGTTTGTCGTGTCGATGCTCAGACAGTAGAGCTGGAGGAACTCCGCAAGGTCTGGGGTGCCTTCATAGCATGGAGACAGGTCTGACTTGAACATCCTGGGCCAGACGACGCGGCGCAGCTCCGGGGTGAAGACACTGTGGGCGTTCTGGGAACTGGGGTACCCAGACTTGCTTGCCTGTGGCCCATGCCGTGGCTCTATCAATGGCCTAGTACGGCCCATCCTCAGCATCAACAATGCAAGACCCTCGCGAGGAAGATGACGCCAAGACCTCTAGAGGGAGCAGCCTCCCTAGGCTGGATCCTGAAGAGCGGAGACTTCTAGCCGTTGTGGAATCCCTTCCCGCCTTCGTTTGGGGGGGGGGGGAAGAGGACCAAGGCCAATATAAATGTAGCTTAGCCACCATAGAAGGGGACGGATCAATCAGACCATCCACACCCTCACCACCTCACACAAGAACACACCTCTTGAGGTTGTTCTTCCCCTTTACAAGTTCGTCCACAGCCCACCGCAAGGCTAATCCACCAAAAAGAAGGAGTACGGTTCTGCACCACAAGCTGGCCTGAACCTGGGTAAACTGTTGTGTGTCTTTCCTTTACTACTTATTGAGATAGGATGTGGGAGCAATGAGCTGGTGGGCTGGGTGATTCAGTTCTTCGCACGCACCCTAGAGTTCGAATCTTTCTTGTGTCTGTGGAGCCCCAAATCCGACATTTGGCACGCCTGGTAGGGGTGCGTCGGAGCCTCTCTCTCGCTCGTCAGTCTACCCGCCACCGCTCCGCCGTCCACATGGCCGACGCTCATCAAGTTCGTGTTGAGCATCGGGCTGCCCTCATTGCCCGTGTCGCCCAGATAGCGCCTGCGGGGCAACGGCGCCCCCTGTTGTCAGTGTCAAAATCACAGATCTCGGGTAGGGGGTCCCGAACTATGTGTCTGAGGATCGACAGTAACAAGGGATGGTGGGGACATGATGTTTACCCAGGTTCGGGCCCTCTCAAAGGAGGTAAAACCCTACGTCCTGCTTGAGATCGTAATGGGTAAACCCTAGCTATCTAGCCTATCAGAATTATGATGATCTCTATGGACTAACCTCGCCGGTTTATATATACACTTGAGAGGCCAAGGATTGTAGAGAGTCGGTTTGTAAAGTAGGGAAATAACATATCTGGACACCAAACTTGCCTTCCACGCATATAGGAGTCCTACCCGGACACGGGCGAAAGTCTCCTGCTTCTATCTTCACGGCCCTTCAGTCCAGCCCAAGTCGAATAGTCTGGACACCCGAGGACCCCCTAATCCAGGATTCCCATAGTAGCCCCTGAACCTGTCTTCGATGACAATATGTTCGACACGCGGATTGTCTTCGGCGTCGCAAGGTGGGTTCCTTCTCCTGAACATTTTTAAGATAGTTCCCTGCACAAAGGAACTGTATTCAGCTCTGTATAATTAACGCAACCCTTAGCCACGAAGGCAGGATGTCAAAATAAAACAGTGTCTTTTATTGACAACTTTTTTGGTGAAGCGTCACATTTGGCTCTTTAACATTTCGAACCATTTTCACGCCTCCTGTTTCGCGCTTGGAGGCATAGCCTCCATTGGCATGTCTTGTCAAAATAGAGATCGTGCTCGCCCATTGCGGGATTCCCATCAATACGGTTTTGGGTAATCCAACCATGCCTTTCACATGATTTCTTTGGGAACAGGCGAGTTTTAAGGCTTGAGTGGGGGGCGTTTGGTATTTCACCGCCTATAAGAGGGTAAAAAATCCCTTATTTTTTCCCCATGCCTTCTTCTAGCTCCTGTCTTCCCACCTATGAGCTCCGGCGCCCAAAACTTCAATCTTTCCCACCGCCACTAACCTCCCCAGCCATGTCCGGATCTGGTTCCAAGTGCAAGTGGGAGGCCTCCTCCGTCACCGAGAAGGACATCAAGGAGCTCCTGGGCGCGGTTATCTGTCCGCGGATATCGCGCACAGGCTCCCTGCCAAAGATCATGTCATCCCCACTCCAGAGCTCAGTGAGAGGGTCGTATTTATTCCTCATTTCCTCCGAGGGCTAGGGTTCCCCCTCCATCCCTTCGTCGGAGGCCTCATGTTCTATTATGGGCTAGATTTCCATGATCTAGCCCCGAATTCCTTTCTCCACATATCGGCGTTCATCGTCGTATGTGAGGCTCTACTCCGCAACCCCCACACTTCAGCCTATGGCTCAAGGTCTTCAATCGGAAGCCGAAGGTGGTCGATGAGCAGCACGCGGATTGCGGCGGAACCATGGTGAGCAAGCTTCCCAACGCCGTGTTGCCCAAAAGAGTTGGCCGATGAAGATTGAAGACATCAGACTCGACACTGAGAACCGGGCCTCGGCAAGCATAACCTTTCCGATGACTTATTTGGCTAACGCTTAGGATGATGATGAAGATTTACATTATCCTTTTTTCGCACAGGTCTGGATGGCGAAGGCGGAGCAGATCAACTATCCGGCGCCGCTGCCGGAGAACCCAACCACCTCCTAGCTAACGGAGATGCTAGTCCTGGCGACGCATCAAGCGTCGGAGAAGAAGGCTAAGAATAAGAAGGGCAAGGAGGCCAAGAGCGGCCCCCGCCATAAGGGTCCTTCGGACACAGTGTCCGGAGAGACCAAAGCCCTCTCCTTCCACAAGGGAGACGAAGAAGATGAAGAGGAGGAGGAGGTGGAAAGAGACTCCCCTAGGAGAATTCGGACCCAAAGGGGGAGGCGCGCAAGAGGGGGAAGGTGATCCTCTAGGAGAATTCAGACTTAGACGCCGAAATGGTCTCCAAAAGGCCTCCCAGGGCGAAGCCCATGGCCGAACCATAAGTATTTTAGATACTTACTATCTATCTACAGTTCTCCTCTTCTATCATATAAGCCATTTTGCAGTGTGCCTTTCAGCCCTCCACATGAGCTCCTAAACACTCCGTTATCAGAGGGGAACTCTCTGCCACCCGAGATGGCAGAGAGTGAGACACCGCCACTAGCCCCCTCGCCTATCACCATGGATGACACCGAGGTGTTATCCCGAAGGACCTCTCCTGGCCGCGGAGGGGCGGACGAGGCTATCGAGAAGGCGCTCGTGGTTAATACCTCGATGGCCGAAGACATAGGGGAGGCGGCCCTTATGACGACTGACGGTGGGCACCCCCAACAATCGGGGTCCCAGTCGGACACCATTACGAAGACCAATGCCGCTCCGGGATCAGATGAGCAGCCCCCTTCGAAAGAGGGGAGAGGAGCATCAGCTCTGTTGGCAATCTCCACTAATCCAGAGGCGCCAAACTCTATAGCGGAAGCACTGCGACGTGCTTCAATTGTGGAGGAGCACCGCACCTTGATGGGTGCGATGGTGGAGAAGGTCCAGTCCGCAAAAAGCGGACTGAACAAAGCCTTCACCAGCCTACTGACATGCTTTGAGGTATGCGACGTAATGTCCTAAACATTTTTATTTCATATATAGGAATATACCTGTATATAGACAGTAGCCCCTGAGGCTCTGTCCGGCTTAAAAGAAACCAGATAGAGGATCCACATAAAATTCAGGAAAGTTAACATACTTCTCTGTTATTGTAACAGGCTTCCCTATTGGCGGCGACCGCCCAAGCCGCTGAAGTGTCCGAACTCAATCGGAAACTTCGGGTGGTCGGTGAAGAAATGGAACACATTAACAAGCGGTTCGATGAGATGCAAGGTAAATTTTTCAAAAAATTTACTTGCATATCAGAAATGATATATATGTTCAGAAGTTAATTTGTTTAATGCTTTGATTATGAGCATAATTGGTGCAGCCGAGGTCGAGACCCTCAAAGGCGCCCTTTCCCAAGCCTAGGAAGAGGCAAAGGAAGGCAAGGCAGCTGCTGACAAAGCGGCTGCAAAACTGAAGGCCGAGCAGGCCACCCACCGCCAACACAAAGCTCGGGTGGCCGAAGTCGAGTAGGAGCTGAAGGATGCCATCGGCAAATGGGAGGATTTGGAAGAGAAGACTTCGGCCCAATTGTCCGAATGCGCCAAAGTTCTCCAGGAGGCTAAAGAGGTGCGGGTTGAGTCCTGGAGTGCTTGAGAAGAGATCCGACAGGCAAAGCAGATAGCAGCTGGTAAGGCCTTTCTTTTGCAGAGTATTTTTGAAGGTCAAAGATATGCTTTGTTCACTCAAGTGTGGAGTTCTCAAGACACGCTTGTGGATCTTCCAAGGAGTGCCGCCGATGCCGCACAGTTATTCCAAGCCCAAGAGTGGAACTCGACCGAGAAGCTGTTCTGGTCGCACTTTCTTGCGCCGGAGCACCCGACGACCCTTAAAGACCAGCTAAAGCAGATGATGGAGCTGCATAGGGTGGACGGTTTGTCCATGAAAGATATAATAGTCCATCTTTGGCCGGCCGAACCCATTCCTAGTAGCTACTTCGGTTTGGTGAGGCGGCTCATCGACACGCTACCTCGGATTGATGCTGTGAAGCGCTCGACCTGCATAAAAGGTGCTCGGATGGCCTTCGCCCGCGCCAAGATGCAATGGGAAAAGATGAAGGCCACTTACGTGGCGACCGCAGGCCCGCCTGAAGGCAAAGATCATCGGAAGCTGGAGAGATACTACGATGATGTCCTAGATGGTGCCCGAATAGTAGAGGGCCAATGCTCAAAGGACGTCATATTTGAGTAAATGTATTCGGGTTGTAAAACTATGTTATGAACCACTTCTTGTAATATATCTATGTGTTGCACCTTTTGTTTCGAGCGATGTGGCCTTTTGTTGCACCTTCTTGTAATGCCTATTTTGTGGCCTGTTGCGACATATGCAACAAGGTGAAGGCAGAGCATCAGAAACTAGCCGGACTCCTCCAACCGCTGCCGGTTTCGCAGTGGAAATGGGATGATGTTTGTATGGATTTCATTACGAGATTGCCTAAGACTCAGCGAGGAAATGATGCAATCTGGGTCATAGTGGACACCTTAACCAAGGTTTCTCACTTCATTCCTCAGCACCAGATATCAAGCAGATCAACTTGCACAGCTGTATGTATCCAGAATCGTCAGTCTGCATGGAGTACCTCTAACCATCACTTCCGACCGAGGTTCCTTGTTTACCTCCACTTTTTGGTCTCGTCTCCATCAAGCCTTGGGGACAGCGCTGAAATATAGTACTGCTTATCATCCTCGGACCGATGGACAGACAGAGCGGGTAAATCAAATACTTGAAGATATGTTTCGAGCCTGTGCTTTAGCCCAAGGACCTAAATGGGAAGATTGCTTGCCATATGCTGAGTTTTCTTACAACAACAGCTTCCAGGCCAGTCTAAAGATGTCACCGTATGAAGCTTGTTATGGCCGTAAGTTCTGCACTCCTTTAAATTGGTCTTAAACTGGAGATAGCCATATCTTTGGAACATATCTCATGATGGAAGCTGAGAAACAAGTTAGGGAAACCAGGGACAGATTGCAATTGGCCAAATCTCGACCGAAAAGTTATTATGATGCAAAGCACCAACAGATCAAGTTTGAACCCGGAGAACATGTATACCTCCGAGTCACTCCTATGGAAGGAGTCGAGAGATTCCAGACCCGTGGAAAGTTGGCACCCAGATTTATTGGTCCATTCCCGGTTATGTCCCGAGTGGGTACTATTGCATATCAGTTGGAACTACCCGCTGAATTGGCAGACGTGCATAACGTGTTTCATGTTTCACAATTAAGACGCTGCATATCCCCGCCTGAGTAAAGGACTGCTATGGCTGAGGTAGAATTGGCAAATGATTTTACCTATGAAGAAAGACAATTTAGAATTTTGAATCAGATGGAAAGGGTCACTCGCAGTAAAGTAAGAAGATTTGACAAAGTTCAGTGGGAGCATCACACAGAGTCAGTATCAACTTGGGAGCAGGAAGAATTCCTAAGGGCTCATCATCCAAAGTGATTTTCCCAAGCAACCGAATCTCAAGGACGAGATTCAGTCTAAGTGGGGGAGGTTTGTGACAGCCTGATTTTTGCCCTCTCTTATTTGCCCGATTTTCATTTAGATTTATTTTGAAAGTTGGGGTTTGAATCTTTTCATATGGACTTAGACACTGGGGTACCCTTGGCTTTCACCCAAGTGCATCATTCCCGTCTCTAATCATCATTCCCCTTCTGATCCATCGCAAAATAATCTTGGGAATAAATATTTTTCTTAAATGAAAAATATTCATTTTTCTTCTCTAAAACCCTAGCTAGTTCAACGAGTTCCAAAGCAACCCTCATTTTTCTTGCCCACAAAAATCTGAGAAAATTCCCAAATATTCTTTGAACCGCAGGGCACCTTCCTGAGCAAAAATATTTCATCATTTTTTGGAATATTTTTGCTACAGAAAATATTTTCTATTCTAGACAGAAATGGTGGTTTGTACAGCAACTACCATTTTACTTGCTCCCTTGTGCCTGAATTTTCTTGTGCATCATCACCTTAGTAGATGATGGCTGGCCTCCAAAGCACAGCCCCCAACTCCCAGCCATTTAACCTCAGTAACATCTCAAAGTTACTGACCAGAAACTTACCTGGCATGCAAAATCTTATCTACTGCATCTGGAGCCAAACCAAAGCATGGTAACATTCAAAACTACCATGAACAACATGACAGACATGAAGTTTGGGCTTAGGTCGGCATGAGGTCAGAGTTCACGCGGTGACCGCGTTCGTCCAAGCGTGCTAGCATGCGGCCGACGCGCTCTGCGACGCGCCCGAGCCTCTGTTGACCGCGTGCTCACGTCCTCGCCTGCCTAAGCGTGCCAAACTTTGCCACCATCCTCATCTCAACGCCATTATCTCCCCCTGGCGCTCGCCGACGCCGGAGCTCGCCATAGCGAGCACGGGCACGGTCCGGCCCACCCAACAGTGTGGTGCACACTGTGCTCGTCGCCTTCTCCTTTTTCCTATGCTCGTCCCCGTTTGCCAACAGTCGCCGTGCGAGCTGCGTCGCCTTCTCCCCCTCTCACTGACGCCGCTCGTCACCAGGCGCCGTGGACAGGTGTCCACCGGCAGAGCCCGAACCCCCCTCTCCGCTCGCCTATAAATGGAGCTGCCCCCAGCCTCCTCGAGCACCATCGACCACTCCCACACACCCCACAAGCGCGTAGGAAATCGTGGCCCGACCGGGCAGGCCGTGGGCCGTCGTCCTCGAGCTCGAGCTTGCCGGCGATCCCCTTTGAACGCCGCAGTAGCTCCAGCCCCTCCCAGGCTAGGGCGATCCTTCCAGGGCCTCCGCCTCTCTCCGGTGAAGCCACCCCGTCCCCCTGGAGCCCCTGAAGTTGCCCCTACTCGCCGTCTTCCTCATCTCCGGCGACCACCGCCCTCTGCCTCCGTTTGGAAGGTCGATTCGGACGCCATCCGACCGCCCCTAGCTATGCTACGGGTACGTGCAGGTGCGCCTACATCCCCTCTCTCTATCCCTCCCTCTCGTTTTGGCCAAGGAGCCCTCGTCGCTGGCGAGAGCTCGGCGAAGCTGCGACCTCCCTCTATTTCCTTCTCCCCTCCTTCTCACCTGACTAGCAGGGCCCGCTATTTAGCCACTCTGTATGCGCATGAAGCGGTACGAGTGGTGGCGCCCTGAGGCTTTACGCCTTCGACGTCGCCCCCTAATCTGTTTATCTAAATTGAAATTCAATTCAATTCCAGTACCTTCAAACAGCTATAACTCTTTAACCATAAGTCCAAATGAATTCATTCTTTTTGCATTATGTTCTTTGCAAAGAAATCTAGCATCTAACCAAAAATGAGATTTTTCTGAGCTATCTAGAGTTTCTGGTGATTTTCAGAAGAGTTCTTGATATTTTCTTCTTGTGTTTAAAATTATTTTCAGAGGGTGAGGCTTGTCTTGAGGATCACCAGAAGGCTTGTGAACCTCATCAGCACTAAGGAAAGCCACAACAACATTTTCATGGTGCCATTTCAATATTGATGATTTTCTTACTTGAATGAGATGATTAATCCATGCATTTAAATAACTATTATGTTATTTATATTCTGTTTAGTGCGTGTTAGTATTATGCTTTATTTACAGAACCTTGAAACTAGCTTAGTTGGTAATGAAGCTAAGATCTAATTATGGTAATGATAAAATGATTTGTTATGCATATGAGTAATTGCTTAAAGCTATTTTCTTGAATAAATGAAATAGTTAAATTTGCTAGAAAATATCATGTTAAGTGCTTGTTTAGACATTTTACTTAAGTTACAGAACGTTTGAACCTAACATGGTTGGCAAAGAGAATAGGATTGGCTTGTGGTGATAGTAAAATCTTTGCTATGCATATGAGAAATTAATTGAAGTTATTTTCTTGCATTAGAAAATGATAATGCTTGCTGCAAAATATATTGTTAAAGTGAGAGTTACCCTGACCAGGAAAGTAATATAAGTTGTTGATGCTTATGCCTAGTATAGATATGGTTGACATCAGTTATTTTCGTTAATATGTGATGCATGTGTAGTATTGCATTTCATGGCATACTATGACACCAGTCATCTTCATTTTAAGTTGAACCCTCAAGGATGGCGCGCGCTCGTGGCTCCAAAACCTCCATGCGGGATTGATTTCCTCTTGGGATGAAATGCGAGAGTTCTTCATCGCCAACTTCTAGGGCGCCCGCGACCGCGCTTGTACTTTCGTTGTCCTGCGGCGCATCAAGCAGCAGCCAGGGGAGACACTGCACAAATACATCCAGCGCTTCACCAACGTTTGCCGCAAGATTCCCAAGGTGTTATATGAGGCCATCATTTCGGCGTTCACTGATGGTGTCTGAGACATCAAGATGAAGGAAGAGCTCACCATACACGAGGACATGTCCTCGGCTCTGGAGATGTTCAACATGGAAACAAGGTGCGCGACGGCAGAGGAAGGTCGCCTCTCCCTCCTTGAGCTCCTGGAGGCCGATCTAGAAGATAAGAAGGCCAAGGCCAAGGATGTGAAGTGTAAGGGCCCATCTGTGCTCGCGGCCGAACCTGAGATGAAGCACGGCTACGACCACCCAGAGTCCTCTAAGGAGAGTCGTCCATTCTACGTCTTCCACAACGTGCATAGCCATAACACCAATGACTGCCAAGAGCTCAGGGCCATCTGAGACGGGCGCCCTGGCTGGCACCCTGAGCGCAACGACCGCGGCTACGGCCGTGGAGGAGGCTGAGGTGGAGGACACTGGGACAACCGCAACCCCCGCTAGGACTAGCGTGATCAGCCTCGTGAATATCACTGGTAGGGCCAGCCTCATGAGGGCCCCTGGAGGGATCAACCTCGTGAGGACCGCCCTTAGGAAAATGATGTCTTCCCTCCACTGCCGCCACCACCAAGGAGGAATGACGACCACCAACAGGAGGATGGGGCTGGGGGCTTCCAAGAGCCTCGTGCCATCGCTTGTATCCTAGGCGGCGCTCAGGCCCTTGCCTCCCATCGCATCTTCAAGCAGTTCGCTCGTGAGGTGAACACGGCCCTCCACAAGCTCGAGGCGAGGTGTCTGCTCAGGTGGTCCAAGTACGTCGTCATCTTAGACTCTACCGACCAGCTCATGTGCGCGACCATAGTTGGGGCGCTCCCAATGCTCTGCTCGCCTACCATCAGCAACGTCCTCGTCACTAGCACACTTATTGATGGCAGCGCAGAGCTCAATGTCCTATCTATCGAGACGTTCAACACGCTCCATGTGCCATACGACCAGCTCCAGCCTACCAATCCCTTCCCGGGGGTGACCGACGGCTCCACTATCCCCATAGGGAAGATCCACCTCCCTGTCACCTTCGGCAAGCGCGGCAACTACCACACTGAGCTCATCGACTTCGACATCGCCCACATTTGACTCCCACACAACGCCATCCTTGGATAACCAGCTCTGGCCAAGTTCATGTCCGCGGTTCACCACAGCCACAATGTCCTCAAGATGCCAGGTAGCAGTGGCATCATCACAGTCGCCTGTGACGAAAAGGACGTGTGTACTCCGTCGAGCCGCCTACCAAGCTGCGGTGTTCGAGAACCCGGATGACGAAGGCACCGTCTACCCTCCTGAGGTCATCCCCAGGAAGAAGCAGCTGTTGTGACGAGGGTCTCAGGAGGATGGGGCATCCGACAATCGTGCCTTAGGCCCTGTGCCCACTGATGGGGCGCCTTCCCCTCTCGCATAGGAAGGCGCACCCGGCACCCCTCTCAGGTTGGGCTCGGTGTCTCTCCTATGGAGGGCCTCAGACCTGGCCAGCGTCATGAGGGAGGCGTTCGGGCACCATGTGGAGGTGTGCTTCAATGCGCACTTCCACAAGGAGAGCGCAGGGCGCTAGGCGCCAGGCACTCATGAGTTCATCACCAAGGAGATCAAGGAGCTTCAAGAGGCGAGAGCCATGCGAGGCGAGCGTCGCCCCGCTCCACCCGACGTAGCTCCCTCCCCCGACGAGGGCAGAGCTTCGCGCATGCGTCAAAATTCTAGGGTTTGACAGGGACGCGTCTCATGAGCTCTTCTGGCCATCCCATGTTGTCTAGTGCGAGGGTCCCCCTCACAGCTACGCTCGCACGCCTCTCGGTCTGTCGAGCGTGGCTGCTATGCACCAGCGCCACATGCAGGTCGTCCTGGGGGCTCACGAGGCCAGGTGCAAGGTGGTCCAAATGAAGGAGGTGACGAGCCCTCGCGAGCCCCCCGGGCACCCGGAACCTCACGAGGTTCGGGAGCTGGACAACTCGTGAGGAAAGACTTCTGCGGCACGTGTCTTTAGCTAATCTAGCACTTCTTCAGCAACGGTGCCAGGTGACACTTTTTGGTTTGATCAATTGAGGGCGCCCCTCAGGCTACATTATCCCCAAGTCGTATGGGTCCATCCCTGCGGCATGTGTTGCGTTTTGCATATATCAGAACTGGCCTTACCTTTTCATGAGTTGCTTTATGTCATCACCTGTCTATCTGGTGCTTCATCGCCATGAACATCTTACGCCCTTGCAAACCCGCCCGCGATCGCCTCATGATTATGGAATGGCACGACGTCTGTGCCCGGGTCCGTCCCTGCAGTGTCGTGATATGTCTCCACTGTATCTACTTTTCCAAACACTTTTGCCCTTGTTTTGGAATCTAACTTGCATGATTTGAATGGAACTAACCCGGACTAACGCTGTTTTCAGCAGAATTGCCATGGTGTTATTTTTTTGCAGAAATAAAAGTTCTCGGAATGACCTGAAAATCAACGGAGATCATTTTTGGAATATATAAAAAATACTGGAAGAAGAATCCATGTCAGGGGACACAAACCATGTCCACAAGGGTGGGGGGCGCGCCTACCCCCCTGGTGCGCCCCCTGCCTCGTGGGCCCCCTGACGCTGCACCGACCTCAACTCCAACTCCATATATTCATGTTCGGGGCGAAAAAATCAAAGAGAAGGATTCATCACGTTTTACGATACGGAGCCGCCACCAAGCCCTAAACTCTCTCGGGAGGGCTGATCTGGAGTCCATTCGGGGCTCCGGAGAGGGGAATCCGTCGCCATCGTCATCATCAACCTTCCGCCATCATCAATTTCATGATGCTCACCTCCGTGCTTGAGTAATTCCATCGTAGGCTTGCTGGACGGTGATGGGTTGGATGAGATTTATCATGTAATCGAGTTAGTTTTGTTAGGGTTTGATCCCTAGTATCCACTATGTTCTGAGATTGATGTTTCTATGACTTTGCTATGCTTAATGCTTTTCACTAGGGCCTGAGTGCCATGATTTCAGATCTGAACCTATTATGTTTTCATGAATATATGTGAGTTCGTGATCCTATCTTGCAAGTCTATAGTCACCTATTATGTGTTATGATCCGTTAACCCCGAAGTGACAATAATCAGGATACTTACCGGTGATGACCGTAGTTGGAGGAGTTCATGTATTCACTATGTTGGGGATATTACTACTGGACATAAACCGGCCAGGAGAGGCCAGGTTATCCCCATAATGATTATTATATTTGAAGCCCATAAAGACAAAGATGGTGGCGCTTTATGAAGGCCCAAGCCCCAAAGGCCGGTTAAGGCCTGTAACATAAACCAACATTGATATGTAAACTTGTGTTGTATGATAAAAAGAATAGAGACAGAGCCGGACACGTTTATGAGTCGGCCTTGGGATTCTGTAAACCGGCGGGCGTCGACCTATGTATATAAAGGGACGACCAGACAGCGGTTTAGGGACAACAAACAATAACTCGAGAGCCAGGCATAGCTGATTCGCGCCCTGGTCATCGAAACCCTAGCAATTCCATCACAACTAGAGTAGGCTTTTACCTTCATCGTAAGGGGCCGAACCAATATAATTCCTTGCGTCCCTTGTTCCGCTTTAACCCCTTTAAGCTAACCCGTCGTGATGGCTCCACGACTAAGTCCTTTCACTAGGACATCTTCCATGACAAAACCACGACAGTTGGCGCCCACCGTGGGGCTATCGCATGATGGTTTCGAGATCTTGAAGGGCAGCTTCGAAGGACTCAAGGGATATGCTGTGGGCTGGATGACCAAGAGTCGTCGCGGCAAACTCTACATCGACGATGCAGGCTGGGTCCCTAAGGCTGGCTCTATCTAGTACAGGTACCGGGTCCCCTTTGGTGGAATACACGTCTTCATTGGCAAGATCGGTGAACCAGGCCCTGAGCCGGACATCTGCAACAACATCAGTGAGACGGCTCAGCGTGCACGACCCTCCCGCGTTCAGCCTGCCGTGAAGCGTGCCTTTGTGGGAGACATCCACGGAGCGCAATCTAAGGATAGATCGTATCTGGTGGCGAAACTGTCGTCTACTCTGATGACGAGTCTTCAACTGGAGAGACCGAGTCGCTTTACCAGCTGTATGATGGCCGGATTAGTGGTGGTTCCGATGGCGATAGTATTCCGGACCTCCTTGAACTGCCGAGCCGAGTTGCGATCTTCATGGCAGGTACACAATCGGTGTAGCACTCTTCTACCACCGCAGCAGTGATTTCCGGTTCAGCAGCAGCAACACCAGCAGGAGCAGGGGGCTCTACACCGCCTCAAGTTATGACAATGTATATATTATGATAAATATAATAAACCAGAGCCTCAGCTAAAGCGGAGTATCTGTTGTTTTCTTGTATCATGTGTGGTTACATGGGGGCTTCTGTTCATGAAGCGGCATCCGGTTTACCCCTTGTTCAGCTTATATAGCCTTATATAAAAATCACATGGGGGCTTGGTCGTACCCAAACCATTGCTACACCTCTTGATCGGCACAAGGCTAGCAGAAGAATCACTAGGGGGCTTGGTCGTTTTTCGAACCATAGCTACACCTCTTGATTAGCTCAAAGCCAAAAAGAAATTTACTTAGGAGCCAAAGAGAGTGTTGTAAAAGAACAACTCAAACATAGGCACCACCGAGCACAGCTCAAAATATTGCTTGGGGATTCTTTGCTTCGGGGTGAACAAAGAATCTACACTTGTAATAGGCTATCAAGCCACGGTTTGGAAGCTTGGTGTATACACCTAAAACCCCGAGTGAGCCTGCCTTTTTAAGTAAGCCCCTCCATCCAGGTAAACCTAGTATGACCCGCCGAACTCTTGACAAGTCAATCTCATAGACCCTGAACTTGTCAAAGTTAAAACGACGATTGGTTAAAGATTGAGGTCCATCTTAAATGGCTTTGTAAAATGGTTTAACTCAGTGGCTTGGCAGCCCATGAAAAGCCTCGAATTTGGGGCCTGGCAGCCTGTGAAAAGCCTCGACTACATGTTTTCATATGCTTTTATTTGCCAAGTTTTTTCTCCTTTGATGAGATTGACAATGGTCTTAATAAACCGGCGTTCATTAACCCGGATAAGCTTTCAACTAAAAAGTTGTCAGTACATAATTAAGCATAATCCGGCGCTTATTAACCCGATCTGGGTTTGACTACAAGTCACTAGTATTATACGTGGATACACCAGTGTTTATTATAACCAGGTACGGTTTTATCATAGACCGGCACAACATGAAAGGATTTATCAATACTCCAGGTTGGGGTTACCACCCTCAATATACAGAAGTTGGTCCACCAACAGTTTGATACGATATCACAAGTATCACCTTTTTTATCTTTGATTATTCTTTCAAAGTATAGCCTGGGTTATCAATCCATAGGCCATATGTTTGGGCATCATGAACCGTCCAGCGGTAAAGCGCCAGGATACCTTCAAATTTCTTGTATGCAGGAACAATTTAAATAAACACCGATACGAATTATCTCTTAAAGCATGGTGGATTCACAGTATCAGGAAAAATAAATATGCATGATGGCATACCAGACCAAGTGTTTTCAACAAGCCTATTACAAGGCGCTTTAACAGCCTGAAAGAGTAATTGTTTTCGACAAAGTAGGGCAGTACACAAAAGGATAAACCGGCCTTCGGTTCATGACTCATCACCGGGCTGAGTTGAAGGTTGTGGATCGTTCTGCGCTGGTGCGTCTTCCTCGTCTCTACCCAGTGGCTAGACGTCACTGTTTGCCCAATCGATTCCAGTCAAGGCTTGGAACACAGCTTCATCACTTATAAGGTTTGAGGGGTCAATATCAGGGGCATAGGTATGCATATGGATTGGCGGCGTAAGATCTTCTACATCATGTGTTGGCGCAGGAAGTCTTTTGTGATCAGCATCATAAACCGGCTGCTTGTGAGAGAGATCTGTTTCTACGGCCAATTTGCTCGCTATAGGGCGCATTTCTTTCGTCATCCTCCGAAGATCATCATTGTTAAACTCGGATCCATCCTCTTTTATGCTAGGATAGCCTCTTCCAATATCCGACGAGTCAAGATCCGGTATCCATGCCTTTGCCTGCATTAGTGCAGTCAGCGCACCGGCCTTTGCACCTGATCTCTTTAACTCATCCAGATGGGCAGGCAGCATTGACAGTTTCTCAATGGTCTCATATATCAAAGTTGGAGGCGGTTTGTTACGCACAGCAGTGCAGATGGCCCGTTGAGCTCCGGAATATAACTGCTCTATCAGTGTCTAGGCAACTTTCAGCTTCATCCGCATGTTAGAGCCCAGGTGGGTAATGCGGGTTCCTGTGTCATTGCAAGCATCAGTAAACTGGCAACCGATGAGATCATGTCTATTGAAAAGCTTCAGGAGAGATACTTACCAAAAATAGCAGAGGTCATGGCATTGATCTGCCGCTTTAAACCGGTCAGCTCTTCGACCACCGGTTTAAGGGTTGCCTCTGCATCTTCGGCTCTCTTTTGTAAAGCATATTTTTCTATGCCCCTGTCTGCCTGTTCCTTCTTCAAAGTTTCCTTCAGCTTCTCCATGGCTGTTAAAGCGCTGGTCAATTCTTCTTTGTCCTTGGAGGTCTCTGCTTGCTGGGTTTTGATATTTTCTTGAAAGTCGGTGATTTGGGCATCCTTTTTGCTCAGCTCAGCCTATAAGAGAAAGACATATTATGAAGCGGCAGTACAATTTGGAAGTCCCAAGCAAATAACAAGTTATACACTTGGCACTAGGGGGCTAATGCCTATTTGCTTGATTATCAGAATTTTTTTAACAAGTTTCACGCACAATACAAGTATTATTCTTGACACTTGGGGGCTAATGTACGTGTTGGGGAACGTAGCAGAATTTTAAAATTTTCTACGCATCACCAAGATCAATCTATGGAGTCATCTAGCAACGAGGGAGAGAGGAGTGCATCTACATACCCTTGTAGATCGCGCGTGGAAGCGTTCAAGAGAACGGGGTTCATGGAGTCGTACTCGTCGTGATCCAAATCACCGATGACCTAGCACCGAACGGACGGCACCTCTGTGTTCAACACACGTACGGTTGGTAAGATGTCTCCTCCAACTTGATCCAGCAAGGGGGAAGCAGAGGTTGATGAAGATCAAGCAGCACGACGGCGTGGTGGTGGAAGCAATGGTGATCTCGGCAGGGCTTCGCCAAGCTCAGGGAGAGGGAGGAGTGTCACGGGAGGGAGAGGGAGGCGCCAGGGGCTAGGGTGCGGCTGCCCTCCCTCCCCCCACTATATATAGGACCCCTAGGGGGGCGCCGGCCCTAGGAGATTGAATCTCCAAGGGGGGGCGGCGGCCAAGGGGGGTGGAGTGCCCCCCAAGCCAAGTGGGGCGCCCCCACCCCTAGGGTTTCTAACCCTAGCCGCAGGGGAGGCCCATGGGGGGGCGCACCAGCCCACTAGGGGCTGGTTCCCCTCCCACTTTAGCCCATGGGGCACTCCGAGATAGGTGGCCCCACCCGGTGGACCCTCGGGACCCTTCCGGTGGTCCCGGTACAATATCGATTACCCCCAAAACCTTCCCGATGGCCAAAACTTGACATCCTATATATAAATCTTCACCTCCGGACCATTCCAAAACTCCTCATGACGTCCGGGATGTCATACGGGACTCCAAACAACTTTTGGGTTACCGTATGCTAATATCTCAACAACCCTAGCGTCACCGAACCTTAAGTGTGTAGACCCTACGGGTTCGGGAGACACGCAGACATGACCGAGACGACTCTCCGGTCAATAACCAACAGCGGGATCTGGATACCCATGTTGGCTCCCACATGCTCCTCGATGATCTCATCGGATGAACCACGATGTCGAGGATTCAATCAATCCCGTATACAATTCCCTATGTCAATCGGTACGTTACTTGCGCGAGACTCGATCGTCGGTATCCCAATACCTTGTTCAATCTCGTTACCGGCAAGTCACTTTATTCGTACCGTAATGCATGATCCCGTGATCAACCACTTGGTCACATTGAGCTCATTATGATGATGCATTACCGAGTGGGCCCAGAGATACCTCTCCGTCATATGGAGTGACAAATCCTAGTCTCGATTCGTGCCAACCCAACAGACACTTTCGGAGATAGCTGTAGTGTACCTTTATAGTCACCAAGTTACGTTGTGAAGTTTGGCACACCCAAAGCACTCCTACGATATCCAGGAGTTGCATAATCTCATGGTCTAAGGTAATGATACTTGACATTCGGAAAAGCTATAGCAAACGAACTACACAATCTTTGAGCTATGCTTAGGATTGGGTCTTGTCCATCACGTCATTCTCCTAATGATGTGATCCCGTTATCAATGACATCCAATGTCCATAATCAGGAAACCATGACTATCTTTTGATCAACGAGCTAGTCAACTAGAGGCTCACTAGGGACGTGTTGTGGTCTATGTATTCACACATGTATTACGATTTCCGGATAACACAATTATAGCATGAACAATAGACAATTATCATGAACAAAGAAATACAATAATAACCATTTTATTATTGCCTCTAGGGCATATTTCGAACAGTCTCCCACTTGCACTAGAGTCAATAGTCTAGTTACATTGTGATGAATCGAACACCCATGCAGTTCTGGTGTTGATCATGTTTTGCTCTAGGGAGAGGTTTAGTCAACGGATCTGCCACATTCAGGTCCGTATGTACTTTACAAATATCTATGTCTCCATTTTGAACACTTTCATGAATGGAGTTGAAGGAACGCTTGATATGCCTGGTCTTCCTGTGAAACCTGGGCTCCTTGGCAATAGCAATAGCTCCAGTGTTGTCACAGAAGAGAGGCATCGGGCCCGACGCATTGGTTATGACTCCTAGGTCAGTAATGAACTCCTTCACCCAGATTGCCACTTGTGCTGCCTCCGAGGCTGCCATGTACTCCGCTTCACATGTAGATCCCGCCACAACGCTTTGCTTGCAACTTCACCAGCTTACTGCCCCACCATTCAAAATATACACGTATCCGGTTTGTGACTTAGAGTCATCCAGATCTGTGTCAAAGCTAGCATCGACGTAACCCTTTAGGACGAGCTCTTCGTCACCTCCATAAAAGAGAAACATATCCTTAGTCCTCTTCAGGTACTTTACGATATTGTTGACCGCTGTCCAGTGTTCCATGTCGGGATTACTTTGGTACCTTCCTACCAAACTTACGGCAAGGTTTACATCAGGTCTGGAACACAGCATAGCATACATGATAGACCCTATGGCCGAGGCATAGGGGACGACACTCATCTTTTCTCTATCTTCTGCCTTGGTCGGGCATTGAGAAGTGCACAATCTCGTAGCTTGCAATAGAGGCAAGAACCCCTTCTTTGACTGGTCCATTTTGAACTTCTTCAATATCTTGTCAAGGTACGTACTCTGTGAAAGACCAATGAGGCTTCTCGATCTATCTCTATAGATCTTGATGCCTAATATATAAGCAGCTTCTCCAAGATCCTTCATTGAAAAACACTTGTTCAAGTAGGCCTTTATGCTTTCCAAGAATTCTATATCATTTCCCATCAACAGTATGTCACCCACATACAATATGAGAAATGCTACAGAGCTCCCACTCACTTTCTTGTAAATGCAGGCTTCTCCATAAGTCTGCGTAAACCCAAACGCTTTGATCATCTCATCAAAATGAATGTTCCAACTCCAAGATGCTTGCACCAGCCCATAAATCGAGCATTGGAGCTTGCACACCTTGTCAGCATTCTTAGGATCGACAAAACCTTCCGGCTGCATCATATACAATTCATCCTTAAGGAAACCATTAAGGAATGCCGTTTTGACGTCCATTTGCCATATCTCATAGTCATAGAATGCGCCAATTGCTAACATGATTCGGACGGACTTCAGCTTCGCTACGGGTGAGAAAGTCTCATCGTAGTCAACCCCTTGAACTTGTCGATAACCCTTAGCGACAAGCCGAGCTTTATAGATGGTTACGTTACCATCCGCGTCTATCTTCTTCTTAAAGATCCATTTATTTTCTATGGCTCGCCGATCATCGAGCAAGTCAGTCAAAGTCCATACTTCGTTTTCATACATGGATCCTATCTAGGATTTCATGGCTTCCAGCCATTTGTCGGAATCTGGGCCCACCATCGCTTCTTCATAGTTCGAAGGTTCACCGTTGTCTAACAACATGATTTCCAAGATAGGGTTGCCATACCACTCTGGTGCGGAACGTGTCCTTGTGGACCTACGAAGTTCAGTAGCAACTTGATCTGAAGTTTGATGATCATCATCCTTAACTTCATCTCTAGTCGGTGCAGGCTCCTCAGTAACATTTTCTTGAGCTGCGCCACTTACCGGTTCAATAGGTAATACTTCATCGAGTTCTACTTTCCTCCCACTTATTTCTTTCGAGAGAAGCTCTTTCTCTAGAAAGGATCCATTCTTGGCAACAAAGATCTTGCCTTCGGACCTAAGGTAGAAGGTATACCCAATAGTTTCTTTAGGGTATCCTATGAAGACGCATTTTTCCGACTTGGGTTCGAGCTTTTCAGTTTGAAGTTTCTTGACATAAGCATCGCATCCCCAAACTTTTAGAAATGATAGCTTAGGTTTCTTCCCAAACCATAATTCATACGGTGTCGTCTCAACAGATTTCAACGGAGCCCTATTTAAAGTGAATGTGGCAGTCTCTAAAGCATAGCCCCAAAATGACAGCGGTAAATCGGTAAGAGACATCATAGATCGCACCATATCCAATAGAGTGCGATTACGACGTTCGGACACACCATTACACTGAGGTGTTCCAGGCAGCGTGAGTTGTGAAACTATTCCACATTTCCTTAAGTGTGTGCCAAATTCGTGACTCATGTATTCTGCCCCACGATCTGATCGCAAGAACTTGATTTTCTTGTCACGTTGATTCTCAACCTCACTCTGAAATTCCTTGATCTTTTCAAAGGTCTCAGACTTGTGTTTCATTAAGTAGACATACCCATATCTACTCAAGTCATCAGTGAGGGTGAGAACATAACGATAGCCACCGCGAGCCTCAACACTCATTGGACCGCACACATTAGTATGTATGATTTTCAATAAGTTGGTTGCTCGCTCCATTGTTCCAGAGAACGGAGTCTTGGTCATTTTACCCATGAGGCATGGTTCGCACGTGTCAAATGATTCGTAATCAAGAGACTCCAAAATTCCATCTGCATGGAGCTTCTTCATGCGTTTGACACCTGTGTGACCAAGGCGGCAGTGCCACAAGTATGTGGGACTATCATTATCAACCTTACATCTTTTGGTATTTACACTATGAATATGTGTAACATTACGCTTGAGATTCATTAAGAATAAACCATTCACCAGCGGAGCATGACCATAAAACATATCTCTCATATAAATAGAACAAGCATTATTCTTGGATTTAAATCAGTAGCCATCTCGAATTAAACGAGATCCTGATACAATGTTCATGCTCAAAGCTGGCACTAAATAACAATTATTGAGGTTTAAAACTAATCCCGTAGGTAAATGTAGAGGCAGCGTGCCGACGGCGATCACATCGACCTTGGAACCATTCCCGACGCTCATCGTCACATCGTCCTTCACCAGTCTCCGCTTATTCCACAACTCCTGCTTTGAGTTACAAATGTGAGCAACCGCACCAGTATCAAATACCCAGGAGCTACTACGAGTACTGGTAAGGTACACATCAATTACATGTATATCGCATATACCTTTAGTGTTGCCGGCCTTCTTGTCCGCTAAGTATTTGGGGCAGTTCCGCTTCCAGTGACCACTTCCCTTGCAATAAAAACACTCAGTCTCAGGCTTGGGTCCATTCTTTGACTTCTTCTCGGCAGCTTGCCTACCGGGCGCGGCAACTCCCTTGCCGTCCTTCTTGAAGTTCTTTTTACCCTTGCCTTTCTTGAACTTAGTGGTTTTATTCACCATCAACACTTGATGTTCCTTTTTGATTTCCACCTCCGCTGATTTCAGCATTGAATATACCTCAGGAATGGTCTTTTCCATCCCCTGCATATTGAAGTTCATCACAAAGCTCTTGTAGCTCGGTGGAAGCGACTGAAGGATTCTGTCAATGACCGCGTCATCCGGGAGATTAACTCCCAGCTGAGTCAAGCGGTTATGCAACCCAGACATTTTGAGTATGTGCTCACTGACAGAACTATTTTCCTCCATCTTACAACTGAAGAACTTGTGGAGACTTCATATCTCTCGACCCGGGCATGAGCTTGGAAAACCATTTTCAGCTCTTCGAACACCTCATATGCTCCATGTCTCTCAAAACGCTTTTGGAGCCCCGGTTCTAAGCTGTAAAGCATGCCGCACTGAACGAGGGAGTAATCATCAGCACGTGATTGCCAAGCATTCATAATGTCTTGGTTCTCTGGGATGGGTGCGTCACCTAGCGGTGCTTCTAGGACATAATCTTTCTTGGCAGCTATGAGGATGATCCTCAAGTTCCGGACCCAGTCTGTATAGTTGCTGCCATCATCTTTCAGCTTGGTTTTCTCTAGGAACGCGTTGAAGCTGAGGACAACGTGGGCCATTTGATCTACAAGACATATTGTAAAGATTATAGACTAAGTTCATGATAATTAAGTTCATCTAATCAAATTATTCAATGAACTCCCACTCAGATAGACATCCCTCTAGTCATCTAAGTGAAACATGATCCGATTCAACTAGGTCGTGTCCGATCATCATGTGAGATGGACTAGTCAACATCGGTGAACATCTTCATGTTGATCGTATCTTCTATACGACTCATGCTCGACCTTTCGGTCTTCCGAGTTCCGAGGCCATGTCTGTACATGCTAGGCTCGTCAAGTCAACCTAAGTGTATTGCGTGTGTAAATCTGGCTTACACCCATTGTATTCGAACATTAGAATCTATCACACCCGATCATCACGTGGTGCTTCGAAACAACGAACCTTCGCCAACGGTGCACAGTTAGGGGGAACACTTTCTTGAAATTATTATGAGGGATCATCTTATTTAAGCTACCGTCGTTCTAAGCAAATAAGATGTAAAACATGATAAACATCACATGCAATCAAATAGTGACATGATATGGCCAATATCATTTTCTCCTTTTGATCTCCATCTTCGGGGCTCCATGATCATCGCTGTCACTGGCATGACACCATGATCTCCATCATCATGACTTCTTGAAGTTGTCTCATCATCTATTACTTCTACTACTATGGCTAACGCTTTAGCAATAAAGTAAAGTAATTACATGATGTTTATGTTGACTTGCAGGTCATAAATAAATAAAGACAACTCCTATGGCTCCTGTCGGTTGTCATACTCATCGACATGTAAGTCATGATTCCTATTACAAGAACATGATCAATATCATACATCACATATATCATTCATCACATCCTTTTGGCCATATCACATCACACGGCACATGCTGCAAAAACAAGTTAGACGTCCTCTAATTGTTGTTGCAAGTTTTTACGTGGCTGCTATAGGTTTCTAGCAAGAACGTTTCTTACCTACGCCAAAACCACGACGTGATATGCCAATTTCTATTTACCCTTCATAAGGACCCTTTTCATCGAATCCGATCCGACTAAAGTGGTAGAGACAGACACCCGCCAACCACCTTATGCAACTAGTGCATGTCAATCGGTGGAACCAATCTCACATAAGCGTACGTGTAAGGTAGGTCCAGACCGCTTCATCCCATGATGCCGCCGAATCAAGATAAGACTAGTAACGTCAAGCAAATTGACAATATCCACGCCCACAACTGCTTTGTGTTCTACTCGTGCATAGAAACTACGCATAGACCTAGCTCTGATACCACTGTTGGGGAACGTAGCAGAATTTTAAAATTTTCTACGCATCACCAAGATCAATCTATGGAGTCATCTAGCAACAAGGGAAAGAGGAGTGCATCTACATACACTTGCAGATCGCGCGCGGAAGCGTTCAAGAGAACGGGGTTCATGGAGTCGTACTCGTCGTGATCCAAATCGCCGATGACCTAGCACCGAACGAACGGCACCTCCGCGTTCAACACACGTACGGTTGGGAATACGTCTCCTCCAACTTGATCCAGCAAGGGGGAAGGAGAGGTTGATGAAGATCCAGTAGCACGACGGCGTGGTGGTGGAAGCAACGGTGATCTCGGCAGGGCTTCGCCAAGCTCAGGGAGAGGGAGGAGTGTCACAGGAGGGAGAGGGAGGCACCAGGGGCTAGGGTGCGGCTGCCCTCCCTCCCCCCACTATATATAGGACCCCTAGGGGGCGCCAGCCCTAGGATATTGAATCTCCAAGGTGGGCGTCGGCCAAGGGGGGTGGAGTGCCCCCCAAGGCAAGTGGGGCGCCCCCACCCCTAGGGTTTCCAACCCTAGGTGCAGGGGAGGCCCATGGGGGGCGCACCAGCCCACTAGGGGCTGGTTCCCCTCCCACTTTAGCCCATGGGGACCTCCGGGATAGGTGGCCCCACCCGGTGGACCCCCGGGACCCTTCCGGTTGTCCCGGTACAATACCGATTACCCCTGAAACCTTCCCGATGTCCGAAACTTGACTTTCTATATATAAATCTTCACCTCCGGGCCATTACGAAACTCCTCATGACGTCCGGGATCTCATCCGGGACTCCGAACAACTTTCGGGTTACCGTATCTTAATATCTCAACAATCCTAGCGTCACTGAACCTTAAGTGTGTAGACCCTACGGGTTCGGGAGACACGCCGACATGACCGATATGACTCTCCGGTCAATAACCAACAGCGGGATCTGGATACCCATGTTGGCTCCCACAAGCTCCTCGATGATCTCATCGGATGAACCACGATGTCGAGGATTCAATCAATCTCGTATACAATTCCTTTGTCAATCGGTATGTTACTTCCCCGAGACTCGATCATCGGTATGCCAATACCTCGTTCAATCTCGTTACTGGCAGGTCACTTTACTCGTACCGTAATGCATGATCGCGTGATCAACCACTTGGTCACATTGAGCTCATTATGATGATGCATTATCGAGTGAGCCCAGAGATACCTCTCCGTCATACGGAGTGATAAATCCCAGTCTCGATTTGTGCCAACCCAACAGACACTTTCGGAGATACATGTAGTGTACCTTTATAGTCACCACTTATGTTGTGACGTTTGGCACACCCAAAGCACTCCTACGGTATCCGGGATTTGCACAATCTCATGGTCTAAGGAAATGATACTTGACATTCGGAAAAGCTATAGCAAACGAACTACACGATCTTTGAGCTATGCTTAGGATTGGGTCTTGTCCATGACGTCATTCTCCTAATGATGTGATCCTGTTATCAATGACATCCAATGTCCATAATGAGGAAACCATGACTATCTTTTGATCAACGAGCTAGTCAACTAGAGGCTCACTAGGGACGTGTTGTGGTCTATGTATTCACACATGTATTACAATTTCCGGATAACACAATTATAGCATGAACAATAGACAATTATCATGAACAAAGAAATATATAATAATAACCATTTTATTATTGCCTCTAGGGCATATTTCCAATAGTATGTTTGCTCAAAGTAACATCGATTAAAGTCCAGGTTCAGCTGGGAAACATAAGCCGGCCCTTAGGAACTACACTTACGTAAGTTTCAAGATTACAAAGTTAAAAATACTGGTTCATCATCAAACGATAAACCGACCCTTGGAAGATAAGCATGCAGAATTGGATGTTGCAAAGTCCAGATTTAGATTGGCATCATAAATCGGCCCTTGAGGGCTACTGGAGTTGGTACTTGAAACTGGACATAAGCAAGAAAAGGTTATGTAGTTACCTCATAACGCTCCTTCATCAGATTCACTAAACCGGCTTCGTAGTCACGGTTTGTGTGCAGACGGTTTAAAAAGACAGAGTGAAGTTCTTGGGCGTTGAGGTGGGCGTAGCTTGACAAGTCTATGCTCCTTTTCCTTTGCCCATAGCAGAAATTTCCTCCTTGACACTATGCTTTGATAATGCAATAGGTTGCCAGGGGTGGTGTGGCCAACACCAATGATTATAACATCATCTTCCCGCTCACCGGTAGCCTTTACCAGAGTTGACGATTCATCAGCAGCCTTAGCTGGGCTTGACAGTTTACCCTCAGTTGGGACTGGGCTTGCCGGTTTATCAGCCTGAACTATTGTAACAACTTCTACTTGTTCAGTAAAGTCATGATCTGGGGGTGGCAGATCATCATGCGTGGCGTCAGCATTTGCTCCCTCCGGTTCAACAATCACATGGTCATCTGACGGTTTATCTACACGACCCTTCTTGCTGGGTCTGGCCTTGGCTCTGAAAGAGAAAGATATATAGGTCAGTATAACACATAAGTATAAAGCGTCAAGAAGAGAAAGTTTAAGGTGTTTACCCAGGGACGGTCTTGAGGGGCGGAAGTTGTGTGGCAGTTGACTCGCCGGATGATGAAGGAGGAGTTCCTTGATAATTTGAACCGGATGGATTAAGAGGCTGTCGGAAATAACCCGCCTTCAGATAAGAAGTATCGGAAGTATTTGAGACCTCAGATCGGCGCTTCCGAACCGACATGTTCTCTAGACCGGCCGAAGTGACCACTTGGCCATTGTGTCGGGTTGTGTGGCGAGCTTCGTGTTGCTGCTTCTTCAAAAGAAAGTTTGTGTCCAAGTGATCTAGGGGGTGAGAAAATCTTACTTTCTGGACGGCTTGATGGATTTTTTGTGTTGGCAGAGGGTCTGAACCGGAGGAAAGGATAATTACCTCTGCGTCGTCAGCTTGGCTATCCTCAGCGTCATCCTGATAATAATCATTGCCAATGAGGTGTATGAAAAATGAACCAAGAGAGTCAAGTTCTACCTCTACATCCGGATCATCAAGGTCTAAACCGATGGGTTCAGTTGCCTTTCTCTTGGCAGGTCTCTTGACAACCTTCGTCTTAGGTCGAGGGGCCTTAGCCGTTTTCTCCTATGGTTTCTTTTTCCAGAATGGGTCATCACCCAATTTAAAAGATGGACAGAGGATATTAAATTTTGCACATTTAAGAATATCATGTACAAAGTGGAAGCAAGACAACTCTTACAACTAGCGTTTTGTTCAGTGTATAAAAGGGGCTTAACCCGGTCCTACTGCAGACAGCTTTCGGTTCATTCAACATCTTCTTGACAGACTCAGTAGCTTCATCCTCTGTTAGCTGAATGTCAATAAGACGTTGAGAGTCTTTTAAGTTCCCTGTGTACTCACACATTAAACTGGGGCGGCGACTTAACGGCAAGATACTCCATGATATCCAGCAACGAACAAAGTCCACCCATGTCAAACCATTGGCCATGAAAGTTTTGAGCTTGGCAAGTTGTGGTGCGTACGAGGCCCGTTCCTTGGCAGTCAGTCGTTGCAAAAGTGGATGTGTGTTGGGAAGCCGGTGAGCACGGTAACCCGGCAGAGGGTTCTCATCTTCAGGGGAAGTGTCCTTACAATAGAACCAAGTCTGGTTCCAATCCTTAGGGTGACTATGAAGTTTGGTGTAAGGGAAGCTAACATTTTCCTTTTTTTGAATGGAGACGTTGCCAAGTTCAGTATTGGGCCCGTCTACGAATTTAGTACGACGGTTTAAATGGAAAAAATCCCGGAACAACTTGACAGTTGGTTCTTCTTGCAGATAGGCTTCACAAAACACTTGAAAGTTGCAAATATTGGACACCGAGTTGGGTCCAATATCTTGAGGGTGGTTCTGAAGGCTGGCAAGTACATCGCGGAAAAACTTGGATCTGGGTGGTTTAAAGCGACGGATCATGTGATCAACAAATATCACTACCTCGCCGTCCTTTGGGGTAGGAGGACTTTCCAGGTCGGGAATACGCCAGTGGATCTCACTTTGCTTTGGTAAAGCGCCAGTTCTGACGCATCCATTTAATTGCTCTTCGGTAACCTGGGAAGGGACCAAGTTACAAGCATAAAACTGTTTGGCCATTTCGAATAAGGAGCTGAAAAGATTGATGCCGGTTTAAAATTCATCATTAGCAAGCATAAAGTATTGCAGGTTAAGGAAAAAGCATTCAAGCAAGCACAATTGTTAAACCGGAGTCTGACAATGGAGGAGGTGAAAAGATAAATGAATCGGCGGTTTAAGAGGGGACTAATGGTACCTGCCAGATTATCATAATTCAAAAAGCTAAACCGCCTATATTTGTATAAAAAGGTACAGATCTAAAGTACCTAAGTGAGGAAAAACAAGTTTCACAGATTGATATGATAATTTCAGATACACGGTGTGATAGAAAACTGGAATATATTCAGGCCTAAACTTCAGGTGCTTAAACAGTTCGTCAGATTCAGATGAGTTTTTATATATGAAGGGAATGCTCTAATAAGGAAAAGGGGGGATTATGGCCACGGTCGCACAAGAAATAACATATCCAAACTAGTCATTTATGCTACTAAGAAGAACAGGGAAGAACGGCGCCAGAGTTTCCATAGACTCCGATGAACACCGAAACCCTAATGGTGGATCTAGAGTAAGGAAAGGAGGAACTTACTGATGCTAATGGAACAGCGGAGGAGCGTCGCGTTTCTCTGGTGCGGTCAGGTTGATGTAGCGGTCGTCGTTGGGGCGGAAGCGAAGGTCGACGGTGGCGGCAGAGCTCCAACGTTCGGGCGACGCGAGGAAGAAGACGATGCAAAGGGGCACAAAGGAAAAAAATGAAAAGGACCCTTTGGCTTTATTTATAAGGTGAGATGGATAAGTGTCATCCGCGAGAATTGAGGGGCCCAAAAATGGGATATGTGACACCTTTATCGCCTCGATTGTCGAAGGCAAGATTTACGCAATCTTTAATAACAGGTGATGTCATGGCGGTTTATCATGATCCTGGAAGATGACGTCATGGCGGTTTATGAGATTGACGTGAAGATGCAGAAGAAGAAATTTTCCTAAGTATTGAAGATTGACATGAACCAATTCAAATCAATCTGGGGTCTAATGTTGGGGATATTACTACTGGACATAAACCAGCTAGGAGAGGTCGGGTTATCCCCATAATGATTATTATATTTGAAGCCCATAAAGACAAAGATGGTGGCGCTTTATGAAGGCCCAAGGCCCAAAGGCGGGTTAAGGCATGTAGACATAAACCGACATTGATATGTAAACTTGTGTTGTAAGATAGAAAGAATAGAGACCGAGCCGGACACATTTATGAGCCGGACTTGGGATTCTCTTAACCGGCGGGCGTCGACCTATGTATATAAAGGGATGACCCGGCGGCAGTTTAGGGACAACAAACAATAACTCGAGAGCCAGGCAAAGCGGATTAGTGCCCTGGTCATCGAAACCCTAGCAATTCCATCAAAACTGGAGTAGGCTTTTACCTTCATTGTAAGGGGCCGAACCAGTATAATTCCTTGTGTCCCTTGTTCCGCTTCAACCCCTTTAAGCTAACCCGTCACGATGGCTCCACGACTAAGTCCTTTCACTAGGACATCTGCCATGACAAAACCACGACACACTATGTGCTAATGCTTTGGTCCAGTACTCTATTAAAAGGAGGCCTTAATATCCCTTAGTTTCCAATAGGACCCCGCTGCCACGGGAGGGTAGGACAAAAGATGTCATGCATGTTCTTTTCCATAAGCACGTAAGACTATATTCGGAATACATGGCTACATTACATTGATGAACTGGAGCTAGTTCTGTGTCACCCTATGTTATAACTGTTGCATGATCGATCGCATCCGACATAATTCTCCATCACCGATCCAATGCATACGAGCTTTTCATATATTGTTTTTCGCTTATTTACTTTTCCGTTGCTACTGTTACAATCACTATAAAACCCAAAAATATTACTTTTTCTACCGTTACCACTACTATCATATTACTTTGCTACTAATTACCTTGTTGCAGATATTAAGTTTGGAGGTGCGGTTGAATAGACAACTCAGCTGCTAATACTTGAGAATATTCTTTGGCTCCCCTTGTGTTGAATCAATAAATTTGGGTTGAATACTCTACCCTCGAAAACTATTGCGATCCCCTATACTTGTGGGTTATCAAGACTATTTTCTGGCGTCGTTGCCGAGGAGCATAGCTCTATTATTTGAGTCACTTGGGATTTATATCTGCTTATCACTATGAAGAACTTGAAAGATCAAAGAACCAAGATTTTTCCCTCAACTATGAGGGGAGGTAAGGAACTTCCATCTAGCTCTGCACTTGATTCACCTTCTGTTTTGAGTAAACTTGCGACACCTACACCTGCTATTCATTCTGATATGTCGCATGTTATTGATGATGCCACTTCTTCTTTGCATGATACTTATGATGAAAGTACTTCTATGCTTGATAATACCGTGCCACTAGGTGAATTTCTTGATGAACAACTTGCTAGGGCTAGAGAGAATAAAATTATTGAATCTGATCATATCGATGAAAGTGATGGTGAAGATTCTCCCCCTAAATATGAATTGCCTGTTGTTCCTGAGGGTTATGTTATGGATGAAGAAACTGCTAGAGACTTCTTAGCTTGCAATGATAGATCTGATCTTAAGAAATTATTAGCTAAGCTTAAAGAAAAGTCTTTGAATGCTAGAATGAAATATGTCCCTGCTTTTGCTACTTCACCTATCTTTATAACTGATAAGGATTATGATTTCACTGTCGATCCCGAGTTAATTACTTTGGTTGAATCTGATCCTTTTTATGGCCATGAATCTGAAACTGTTGTGGCACATCTTACTAAATTAAATGATATAGCCACCCTATTCACTAATGATGAGAAAACTCGCTAATACTTTATCCTTAAGTTGTTTCCGTTCTCATTAAAGGGTGATGCTAAAACATGGTTTAATTCTCTTGATCTTGGTTGTGTGCGTAGTCCCCAGGATATGATTTATTACTTCTCTGCTAAATATTTCCCCGCTCATAAGAAACAAGCTGCTTTAAGGGAAATATATAATTTTGTGAAAATTGAAGAAGAGAGTCTCCACAAGCTTGGGGGAGGCTTCTCCGATTACTTAAAGCTTTGCCTGATCATCCTCTCAAGAAAAATGAAATACTTGATATCTTTTATAATGGACTAACCGATGCTTCCAGAGATTACCTGGATAGTTGTGTTGGTTGTATTTTTAGGGAAAGAACTGTTGATCAAGCTGAATTGCTATTAAATAATATGTTGACAAATGAAAATAATTGGACACTTCCTGAACCAACTCCTAAGCCAACTCCGAAGAAAAGGGGTATTCTATTTCTCAGTCCTAAAGATATGCAAGAGGCAAAGAAATCTATGAAAGAAAAAGGTATTAAAGCTGAAGATGTTAAGAACTTACCACCTATTGAAGAAATACATGGTCTTGATAACCCGGCACAGTTAGTAAAGGTAAATTCTCTCTATAGATTTGATAAATGTGAAATCCCATTTACTAAGGTCGCTAGCCAATGCTTGGATGAGTTTGATGACTTTATGGCTAAACAAGAAAATTTCAATGCTTATGTTGGTAGACAATTGAAACACAATGCTGATATGCTTGAACACTTGAGTGATTATATGGCTAGTGTTAAAGGTGAACTTAAACTTATTAGTAAACATGCTTCTATGGTTACCACTCAAGTAGAATAAGTACTTAAGGCTCAGAATGATTTGCTCAATGACTTAAATAATAAGAAGAATGCTAATGCTGTTAGAGTTATGACTAGAGGTGGTAAAATGACTCAGGAACCTTTGTATCCTGAGGGTCATCCTAAGAGAATTGAGCAAGATTCTCAGAGAACTAATGTTGATGCACCTAGTCCTTCTAAAAGGAAGAAAAATAAAAATGATAGAACTTTGCATGCTTCTAGTGAACATGTTGTTGACACACCTGAGATTCCAATGATAATTCGATTTCTAATGCTGAAACACAATCGGGTAATGAACATGAACCTAGTGATAATGTTAATGATGATGTTCATGTTGATGCTCAACCTAGCAATTATAATGATGTAGAGATTGAACCTGCTGTTGATCTTGATAACCCACAATCAAAGAATCAACCTAGGAAGCACGGTAAAGAAAGGGAACCATGGGTTCAGAAACCCAAGCCTTTTCCTCCTAAACCATCCATGAAAAAGGATGATGAGGATTTTGAGCGCTTTGCTGAAATGATTAGACCTATCTTTTTGCGTATGCGTTTGACTGATATGCTTAAAATGAATCCTTATGCTAAATATATGAAAGATATAGTTACTAATAAAAGAAAGATACTGGAAGCTGAAATTTCCACCATGCTCCATTATACGTTTAAGGGTGGAATACTAAAGAAACTTGGAGATCCCGGAGTACCAACTATACCATGCTCCATTAAAAGAAACTATGTTAAAACTCCTTTATGTGATCTTGGAGCCGGTGTTAGTGTTATGCCTCTCTCTTTATATCGTAGACTTGATTTGAATAAGTTGACACCTACTGAAATATCTTTGCAAATGGCTGATAAATCAATTACTATACCTGTCGGTATTTGTGAGGATGTGCATGTTGTGGTTGCAAATGTTACTATCTTAACGGACTTTGTTATTCTTGATATTCCCGAGAACGATAGTATGTCGATTATCCTTGGTAGACCCTTTCTGAATACTGCAGGGGTTGTTATTGATTGCAACTGTCGGCGTTCTGGGAACGGGGGTCCCCAGACATGCCTGCCTGCGGCCCACGGCGTGGCTCTGCGAGCGGACCCGTACGGCCCATCTTCACCAGCAAGGACTCAAGACCCTCACGAGGGGCCAAGCCTCACGAGGCGAGCGACACAAGACCTCGTCAGGAGTGACCTCACCAGGCTGGCTCGCGAGGGGTGGAGAGTTCAAGGCCAGGTGAACCTCGCGAGGTTCTAGTGACGTGAACCATGACAACCAAGGCTAGGCGGGCGCCAGCGCACATAGTGTCCTTGTTTCCTCTTCGATGCTGAGGAAGCAGGCGTAGTCGCGGAATACCAAGGCGTTAAGAAAAGGTTTCCATATCAGTGCAACAAGACGAAGACCAGAAGGATGGCAAGACGGAGGTCACCATGGAGCCCAAGACGGCGTCACCACCAGAGCCTTTGGTAGGCGAAGACTGCTTTTGTTAGGATAAGCTGTACTAGCTGTCCCCTTTCAAATTGGCCGCTATTGGTTCCCTTCCTGCACAATATTTGGGGAGAGGACCAGGGCCCCTATAAATAGGACTAGCCACCATCGTAGAGAGGGGATCGATCGATCAGTCTGGCAAAGAGAGACCGGGACAACCACAAGTTCACCAAGCACAAGAACACCTCTCCTTAGGAGGTTGTTCTTCCCCCTGTGCTATTCACCCTCAGCCCAAGAGGCAATCCACCACACCACACTAGAGTAGGGTATTACACCACAACAGTGGCCCGAACCACTATAAATCTTGTGTCCTTTGTGTTGCGAGTTCGTCGAGTTAGTTCGTAAGATCTTAGCTGAGTTAGGACGTGGATCGGTAGGGGGGAGATCTACGAGTGCACCCCAGTGTTCAAACCTTGAGGGTTTTGCTGGAACCCGTGATCCGACTTTTGGCGCGCCAGGTACGGGTGCACAAAAGCTTCCCTTTTGTTGCTCCACGTCCCGTCGTCTCATCGTCTCCATGTCGGACGCTCGCCGCACTCGCGCCGAGTGCCGGGCTGCCCTCGCCGCCCGCGTTGCTCAGACGGCTCCCGTCGGTGTGCCGCCGCATCATTCTCCATCGCCAGCTGCCAACGCCACCCCTGGCCCGACGGGGAACGAGCAGCAAGCATTCTTGCTGCACCCGCCGGTGCGGATGGACGGCCGCATCGCCTCTCCATCGCTGACCCCGGCCGGTTCGTCGTCACACGCTCTTCGTGCTCCCGTGGACGCACAGGACACTCTTTGCATGGCGTGCGAGCTCCTGCGCTGTCGCCCAATCAATGACCTCTGCGAGGACTAGCTCGACCGCATCACCGAGCTTGTCAGCGCCACAGGGGGCTCCCCTGCGCCATCCCTCTCACCACCCCGCCCTCCGCCAGGCGCGGGCAGCGTGGCCCACAACGCGCCTCCACCACCTTTGCCCTAAGACGGAGTCTTGGTGCCCAGGCGTGCGGCCCCACGGCAAGACCTGCCGCGTCCGGCGCCCGCGCAAGAAGAAAGAAGCTGCCAAGAAGGTCCTCGGCCGCGAGAAAACTCCCCCGCGCTCCCTGCGCCACCAGGGCAGAACCGCGTGTCGCCTGCGGCAGCGGTGCGCGGACCCCATCAGGGACAAGTTCTCCACAAACGCAGAGTCCCTGTGACCACGGTAGGTTGCCGCGCCTTCACCCCTGAGCTACGTAGTGTCGCTTGGTCGGGCAAGTTCAAGCCAGATCTGCCACCTCGCTACGATGACACACCCGACCCCGCGGAGTTCCTGCAGCTCCACGAGCTTAGCATCGAGGCAGCCAACGGCGACGAGGAAGTCATGGCAAACTGGTTTCCCATGGCTCTCAAGGATGGTGCCCGCTCCTGGCTCCTGAATCTGCCTCCAGGCTCGATCTCCTCCTAGGACAAGATGCGCGACCATTTCTTCGCCAACTTCCAGTGCAGTCGCGACCGCCCACCGGCTGCGGGTGACCTGCGCCACGTCAAGCAACAACCAGGAGAGACCCTCTAGAAGTACATCCAGTGCTTCAACATCGTTTGCCTCAAGTTCTCCAAGGTGGCGGACAAGGCCATCATCTCCGCGTTCTCCGATGGCGTCCGTGACGTCAAGATGAAGGAGGAGCTCTCCATCCACGAGGAGCTGTGCACATCTCTGGAGCTATTCAACTTGGCGACCAAGTGCGCAAGAGCTGAGGATGGGCGCCTCTCCCTCCTCGATCTCCCGGATGTGGACCCGGAGGAGAAGAAAGCCAAGGCCAAAGACGTGAAGCGCAAGGGAGCAGCCGTGCTCGCGACGGAGCCGGACACAAAGCGCGGCAGGGACCGGCCCGAGTCATCCAAGAGCAGCCGACCATTCTGCGCCTTCCATAACCTACATAGCCACAACACCAGCGACTGTCAAGAGCTCAAAGCCATTCGAGAAGGACGCTTCAGTCGTCGCCCCAAGCGTAACGACCGGTGCTACGGCCGAGGAGGAGGACATGGTGGAGCACGCTGGGATGACTGTGGCCCGCACCAGGAGTGGCGCGACCAGCCTCGTGAGGACCACTAGCAGGATCAGCCTCGTGAGGGCGCCTAGAGGGATCAACCTCATGAGGATCGTCCTCAGGGAAACACTGATCTCCCTCCACTACCGCCACCACCAAGAAGGAATGATGACCACCACCAAGACGAGGGGGCTGGGGGCTTCCAGGAGCCGCGTGCCATCGCCTGCATCTTGGGCAGAGCTCAAGTCCTAGCCTCGCAGCGTATCTTCAAGTAGTTTGCTCGCGAGGTGAACGCAATACTCCCCAAGCTCAAGGCCACGTGCCCGCTCAGGTGGTCCCAGTGCACCATCATGTTTAACTCATCATACCAGCTCAAGTGCGCGGCTACTGCTGGCGTCCTCCCGATGCTTTGTTCACACGTCATCAGCAACGCGCAAGTCACCAAGACCCTCATCGACGGCAGCGCAGGGCTCAACGTCCTGTCCGTCGAGACGTTCGACAGCCTCCAAGTGCCGTATGATCAGCTTCTGCCCACCAAGCCTTTCTCAGGAGTGACCAACGGCTCCACGGCGCCAATTGGTCAGGTCCGCCTCCCAGTCACCTTTGGACAGCGCAACAACTACCGCACCGAGCTCATCGCCTTCGACGTCGCCCACATCCGTCTGCCATACGATGCCAAGTTCATGGCCGTGACGCACCACGGCTACAACGTCCTCAAGATGCCAGGAAGCGGCGGGATCATCACAGTCCCCTGCGAAGAAAGAGATGCGGTGTGCTTGCTCGAGCGCGCCTTCCAAGCAGCGTCAGTCGAAGACCCCGGCAACAATGCAGCTCGGTACCCTCCTAAGGTCGTCCCCAAGAAGAAGAAGCAGCAACTCCGTGCCGGACCTCAGGAGGGCAGCACCGCAAGTGTCACCTCGTCAGGATCAGTGCCCGCACCTGGGGCGCCTCCCTCTATCACATAGGAAGGCGCGCCTGAGGCCCTCCTCGAGCAGGGCTTGGGGGCTCTTTTCTAGAGGGCCTCAGACCTCGCCAACATCACGAGGGAGGCGCTCAGGCACCACTTGGAGGCATGTTTCATGGCACGTCTCCTTCAGGAGGACACTGGGAAAGGAGCGCCCGGTGCTCAGGAGTTCATCACCAAGGTAACTCAGGATCTTCAGGAAACAAGAGCAATACATGGTGACCGCCGCCTACCTGGCGCTGCTCCCTACCCAGGAGAGGATGGTGAGCTGCGCGTCTACATCGACATACCAGGGCTCAACCGAGCCGCATCTTAGGAGCGCTTCTGGCCTTCGCATGTCGGGCGCTACGAAGGTCCACCTCACAGCTACGTTCGCATGACGTTCGGCCTGCCGAGCGTGGCCGCTACCTTCCAGCACAACCTGCGGAGCATCACGGTGGGTCAGGAGGCCAGCACCACGCAGTCCTGGCAGAGGTGGAGATAGTCCTCAAGGAACCGCCGGGACCCCCAGAGCCTCCCAAGGCTCAGGGCCCCGGTGGCTCGTGAGGGGCAACCCCTTCGCCTCGTACCTTCAGCTACCTCAACACCCCTTCATCAACAGAACCAGGTGACATTTTCCATTTCGTTTAGCTGGGAGCGCCTAGGGGGCTGCATTATTCCCAGGCCGCGTGGGTCCATCCCTGTGGCATGTATCTTTCCTTGTTTATGTCTTTAGCTTACCTTGCTGGGGGCGCCCCTCGGGCTGCATCATCCCCAAGCCGCTCGGGCCGGACCTTGTGGCGTGTATCGTTTATGCATTTACCTGAGCTAGGTTGCCTTTCATGCTTAATCTATCTATGACTATCACCTACTTGATTGTCGCCCATCACGGGAGTTGCGCGCCGGTCATCTTTCTTCAGCACCCTTCACGTGAGAGGATTAGGCACGGCGCCTGGGCTCGGGCCTGTCCCTGCAGTATCAACAAATCCAACGGCCGAGCTCTGTCTGGCGGGCCGGCCCCATTCACGTCACCTCCTGGGGCCGTTGGTGCTTGGCCTTCTCATGCGATAACCTCAGGAGATTCGTTTGGTGCAGGTTTTCTAACCACTTCATAGGACCAAGACAGAGAACAAGAATCAAGACCAGGCACAACCTGCCTTGAGGTAGGGCCTCGTGAGTCCCGCGTTGGCTCACGAGTGCCCAAACACACCTCGTCTAACCATGTTGTGCAAGCCACATGTCAGGGCGGGGCTGTACACGCCCCGAGGGCTCTCCGCAGTAGGGAGTCCCCTCCCACGTACCAGTGGAAGCACCATGGTCCGCGCTGGGAGTCGACACTGCCGAGAAGCGGCTATGCCCGTATAGGTGCGAAAGCGCCATGGTCACCGCGCGCCATCCCAAGCGGAGCTAAGGTATGAAGGTCGCTTGAACATCAAGGGGGACTCCTGAGCATCGCGACTCAGGAGCCTAACTGACCACGTAGCCCTCACTCCTTGGTCCGTCCTGGTGTTCGGTCGGCCCAACAACGGTTGAGCTATGCGCGGGGTCGGCCCCTGCCGACGTAGAACACAAGACCAACCATTACATCTCCTTTCCACAAGCTGTTTGCGTGTCAAGGGGGACTCCTGAGCATCGCAACTCAGGAGGCTAACTGGTCACGTAGCCCCTCACTCCTTGGGTTCGTCCTGGTCTCCGGTCGGTCCAACAGCAGTTGAGGTATGCGCGGGGCCGGGCTCTGCCGGCGTAGAACATAAAGCAAATAGGAAGAAAATCACAAAATCTCAAAGCAAATATTACAAGACATATTGTTCCCCGAATACCAAACACAAGTTTAAACGCCTCCATGAGGCACGCTACATGCTGCAGGAGTTTCCAACAGGAAAGAAGCTGCAAGCCAGTCATCCCTCAATACTGCTGGCACCTACAAGAGGTGCCCCCTCCTGGGTGGCATCGTCTTCACCTGCACCACTAGTCAAAGTCGCGGGGGCGAAGGTGTCGAACTTCTGCAGCAGGGCTTCCACCAGACCCTTCACGGTTCCGGCGGCAGCCGCGCTACACTCCTCGTCCACAAGCTCCAGCAGATCGTCAAGGCGGGCAGCAGGATCACGAAGATGGAGGTGGCTGAAGATGCGTGTCAGCGCGGCTGAAGAAAGGACACGAGCCTCTGCCTCCACCATGGGCCGATGCCACGCACGACTTCCTCAAGCGCATCGACCAAGTAGGGAGCAACTTGGCGGGGCCGTCCTCATTGGTGGTCAACGGCTTCTCCAAGCCCATCTCATAGAGCGACTTCAGGGCCTCGTGAGACCTCTTCTCCTGAAGCGCGAAGGCCGCGTGGTCCTTAGCCAGAACCTTTGCCTTGGCGTCAGGATCGACCCCCTTCACCTCCACCTTCCGCTCCAGCTCCTCCAGTCGGCTGCGTTCAGTGACCTACGCCTTCGCCAACTCCCCCAGCTCGGTGTCGCGGTCCTTGATGGTGTCCTCCCAGGCCTTCATCTTGTTGTAGGGTGGAACCCTAAGTGGGGATCTTTCACGAATTGGAGGGGTAATCCCCAAGAACAAGATGAACATAAGAGGGAAAACAAGAGGACACGCTCAATTGACTAGATCCAATCACACATATGCTAGATCCAAGAACATACAAGAGGTCACAATGATTCAAGAACAACAAAGGAAGATAAAAGATACTAGTTCATCCCAATCCTATGAGGAGAGAGGTCTTCATGATCCTATGATGGGGATCCTTCCCACATGTGGGGGTCTTGATATCCACAAGTGGATCTTCTCCCTTAGGAGGACATCATCTCCTAAAGGAGTGGGTATAAGGAGCAAAGCTCACCTAATCATCTCATATCCTTTCCTATCACTATCATATGGTCTAGGTATGGAATATATAGGTAGGCGGATGGAGGGGACAAAGAGGAGGCCCAACAGCAGCTCACAGCCGTCCATCCTGATGGGCCCGTGCGCACGGGGTAAGTTGGGCCCGTGCGCACGGGGGTCCCATGGGCATGGTACAAGCACGTGGGTACGGGGTGCTCCAGCGCCAGCTCTCTGAGTAGTCCATGCGCACGGGGTCTTCGAGGCCCGTGGGCACGGGGTCTCCTGGGAGGTGCAGAGTTGATCTAGTTGCACTCCTTCTACCTCCTTGTGGCCTTGGTGTCCTTCTCCTTGGCCTTCGGGATGCTCCCCAACTGCTTGGGGCGGTCGTCCTCATACCTAGTGATGCAAAATTATCCATGGTGAGGTAGCAACCAAGTCCTAAGGATATTCATGTAAATCTTGAAGAGGAGCGGGTTCACCTTAAGTCTGGTAGGTCCACTTGGAGCTTTATGTGCTATGAAGGTGTACATGGTGATGTCCATAGGATACTCCGCATCTTCCCCTCCCCCTTGGGAAATATCTGACCTCGGATCGAAATCCAAATCACCATGGGAAAGTGCTAATGGTGTCGTGCAGAAGTGGACGGTCACCAAGCATTCGGCATCTTGTAGTTCCAAATGTGCACTCTCCAATGTCGCACGCTCTTGTGATTCCTTCAAAAGGAGCACGAACAACAAACACTTGGAAAAACAAATGTGGTTAGCATTAGTGCAAAACCAAGCATTCAAGTGGTGATTCACCGAACAAGTGTCTTCATCATGCATAGCATATGGTGTAATAAAGGATTGTGACATTGCATGAAAGCACATAAATTGAGCGAAATCAAGGACATCCTGGAAACAAGCATGAAGATGTGAGGTAGCGATGCAAATATATGTGTCAAGAGAATAAGCATCTACCTCAAACTCATAGAAAGCATGCATAAGGCGCTCAACAAATGGTCTATGGTATGCATATGAAGCATTCACAACACCAAATATAATGAGATGTATAAACACATGGGGCAAGTGCAATACAATCCGAGCATAATGTGCATATGGTGTAGTGAAGATATCATGGCACTCGACACAAAGGAAAGAGCAATTGTTCAATATGTGTGAGGCAACCAATTCAATCATGTGGTGCAAGCTAGTAATGCGAAGATGCAACATACTAGAAGGAATCATGGCAAGCATGTCATGTGTGCAAATAGTGGGCATGAATAATGCACATGACATATCACAAGCATGAAAACAAGATATGAGCAAAACACCATCAATGTATTGGCGAGAGGGCATATGTAAATAGCAATGGGGCATAATGACTCTCCCAACACAACAAGCATCAAAAGCATTGGGCACAAAGAAATCATGACAATAGCTACTAGGATCTCCACCAAGCATGCAAATACACATAGAAGTAGTATAAAGATTAATCATGGTCATGGGTAGATGCAAGAAAGGGTCACAATTGCATGGCAAAGGCATGGAAAGAGACATAGCGCGCAAAGTGAACACGAGAAAATGGGCATAACCTAACAAGTGATATATAACCCAAAGCCGTGAGAGAGCCAAGTAGAAGAGATGCGCGTAGTCGTGGAGCAAAGTGAGCGGTGGTAAGGATAGTCCACGTGATTCCAAATAGTCGTTGCTCTCAAGAGCTTGTTTCGTCAACTCTTGGGATTGAGAGATTGACGAGTACACATGAGTACCTACACACAACAAAAACAAAGGGAAATTGTGTGTGCATGGTAGATGTACACATCATCCATCATGATGCGCGCATGCTTGTGTTGGTTAGCACAAAATATCCAATGCTCAAATAAATGAGTTGCGTGATATAGAAACATGTCATCCATCATGAGAGGTTTGTTGTTATGTATAGCATAATGGAGACTCAAGTTGTGTAATGCGTCATGGGAAATATCTAGAGCATTCTTATGCGTGGAATGCATATGGTGGAAGCAATGATGAGAATCATGCAAAGTATGGAATGCATCAAAATCTCCTAATATGTATGAGGAAACTATGGGGGCTCCTCATGAGCAATATTGGAAACATCATATGGAGAAAACGGACGACATTCAAAACAATGCATATCCGAAGCTAGGTGGCTATGGCGTGGCATATGAGATAAATGATGCAAAGGTAGCATGTGAATATCATCACAAGAGAAACAAAAGCCAGTAATCATAGGCTTGTCATCTATGCCATGTGTGCAAATTGGGTTTATTTTAATAGCATATGCAGTCACTATGAAGAGATTGCAAATATGACATATGATTGATCTCATGCATAGCATATGACAAGTCAAGTGGATTGGCAAACATGATGTGACCAAGAGAATTATCACAAGTGATCCTATGCAACATGGCATAACAACTAATAGACTCCATGTGGAAATCATCAAACTCATCATAAATGGGTAAATCATCGCATGGGGAAATCATACTAGCATGAATCATGGCAATAGGTGGATCAACATCATGCAAGCAATCAATGTCATGATAGTCCACTAGTGGGACTAGAGCATCACCTTCACCTATGCTACCTTGTTCATTCCACTCAAGTGGTGTAGGTGAGGTGGCAAAGACCAAATGGTGGTCATCATCTTCATCTTGATGGAACCATGTGGGGTGTGCATCATAGTCCACCATGGCCATCGTCATGTCCAAAGGAAGGACGGGGTCTTCGAGGATCAGCGCATCATCATATATGGGACCTAGCACCAAAGGAGAAGACACAATAGAGGGAGAGGTTAAGTTGTTAGAAAGCAAAATGGCCTCATATGCCTCATCAACTACCTCACTCTCTCTATGTGGTGCCTCACTCACTCCCTCAAAATAGGTGCACTCAAACTCACATATGGTGGAGTCACTCATCTCAATCAAGTGGTGGGGGTTGTGGCTCTCCTCACATGGGAGTTGTGGCAACTTGCCATATACGGGGCTCGTGGTGAAGTCACTCTCACTCTCAATATGGTGGCGCAAGTCACTCAAGTCATCATATGTGGCCGTGGTCGAAGAGAAAATCCCATGCTCAACCATCTCCCTTGAGGGGCTTCCGAAGATGGAAGTGTCGCCCTCGCTCGTAGGTGATCACCTTGGACTTGATGATGTCGAAGTAGGCGTACGTGTGGGAGGTAGGCAGAGATGTCGTACGTCGAAAGGCCAAGATGCCTTGATAACACTTGGAGAAGATGCCGAAGTGGTGGTAGTAGTCATAGCTCCGGCTTGGTGGTGCTCGTCTCGTGGTCTTCTCTTGTACACACGAAGGTTTTCTTGACGGTGCCGCGTGGTACTCGCATCATGTGGCCGTAACGAAGACTTGCGACTTGAGCGTCTCCACCGTGAAGATGACGAAGAGGAAGAAGACTTGTAGTTGGCCCACACGTTTCGGATGTCATCCAATTGTGCATCCAACTTGGTGTCGATGTAGTCCCTTGTCCATGCTTCACGTAGGTGAATGTTGACGGTGAGTCGCTCAATGCCTCGCATTGCTCGTTGTAGTCCGAAGATGGGCGTTTTGGTGATGTAGTTGTTTGCGCTGTTGTTGTCGTGGAAGACCGAAGATGAAATGCCTTGCCTATCCATCACAAGACTCGAGCAAATGTGAGTGGAAGAAAGGAAAGAACTAGACCAATGTACCTTATCCAATGTTGAAGATGGATCAATGATCACTCAATAATGTAACAAGGAAATAGCACAATTGGTACCGGATCTTGTCAATTCTCACACCTACACAAGTAAGGCTTATGGTGGAGCTCGGTGAGGATAGTGGCACAAAAATTTGATGCAAATTGTTAGCAAGAGTCAATAATGTTGGAAAAGATTCACAAATTCGCAAGTGAAACAAGTAGACCAGTAGCAATATGTGTCACACGGAAACACACACACGGATAGATAAATGGGGTCATGGAACCAAGGAATGAGCACAAAATGTGGAATCCACGGAAAATGCTCGTGTTGCACAACTCAAGAGAGACGCTAGCACAATTTCTCAATATGCGGATACGAAACTTGTGCACAACCTATAAATGCAAAATGTATGAGCCTTCTATCCCAAGTATGCTATGTGTATGATGTTCTGGTGTTTCGCATACGATAATCCAAGATGATCAATATGGTAGTATGGTATGCAATGTGGCGATGCTATGGCTCTTGCTTACAAGCTTCTTTGCTCTCTTTTTGCTTAAAAGCTTATTCTCTCTTTTTTTATGGCCACTATGCGAAATGCACAAACCAAGATAGCGATTTTGTATATGCGGGAACAATCTTGTGACACAAGAGATGATATGATGTCAAGATGATACCAATATGATATGGTATGTATGCAATGGAAGGTACGGATCACTAATGTGCACATGTAACGTTGCCGGCAAAACTCAAATGGCTAGTCTCGATAGGCAAGTGACGCAAAATGGGCTAAGGGGTTAACAAAGTAATGGCAAGAATGTACAATGATGGGATACCACAATACCAAGATGATATAGAGGTTACCGTTCTTGCTTACGGTTAGGGTGTCAAAATGGTGAAGATGTCAATGTCGATGACGACCTCGTGGCGATGATGAGTGGCGGTGTTCTTGATGTAGGTACCAATATGATGTAGACCCGTCGCTAAGTAGCCGAAACACCTTACGAAATGGTAAAAACCGCAAACTCAAAATCTCATACGGAAAAGGTCAAATGGTGGAAGCGGAGATGGCAATGCGAAAGTGGTGGTGGTAGTGGCTGATGAAGAAGCAACCGTCCCTAAGTAGCCGAAACACCTTAGGAGACTCAAGTCACCACTTAAACAACCACAAATGCTATATAGATCAAAAACGGGTTAGGTTGCGGAAGGTTATGGTAGTTTTGCGGATGATATGGTGGAGGACCTAGGCAAATATGCCAAAATGGACAAAATTTGATGGATTCAAATGGTGATAAAACCAATATGAGCAGCTCGGGCACATCTCTAGCTTTTTAATGAGCCAAAGAACACCCAAATCGGAGTTCGGGAGTGGAAGTTATGGGCGAAATGGTGAAGTGCACGCGGCTGCTATAGGGGGGGCGTGCGCACGGGGTCCCGTGTGCATGGTACACGTACCGAGGGCACGGGGTCACCTGGGACACGCGTGTTTGGTGTAGTTCTTCACGATCTGGGCTCCAAATGGATGGATCTTGTTGCTAGGGATTAGTTGGGGGTATGGGGTGGTATGGGCGGGTGGGGGGCGAAGGGGCAGCGACGGAAGCGCACTGGAGGGGTCGTGTGCACGGGGTCTATGAAGACCGTGTGCACGGGGGCCCGTGTGCATGGGGTCAAGATGGCATGTGTGCACGGGATGCTCTGCGAGCGAACGAACTGCTTCAGATCCGTGGGTAATCTCGAATCAGAGGTCAAAATCGAAGGATGGAAGGTAGGGGAAGGTGGAGGAACGCTAGATCCACTTGAAATCAAGCAAATCCATGGATCAAATCCAACAAAAACTCCTCAAACCAACAAATCATAAAAAAATTTGGGGGCTATTTTTGGTGGGGAATTTTTGAAATTGGGACAAAAACAACAAAACTATGCTAGAAAACAAAGAGTGGGGCTCCAATTTCGTGATCAACGTGGCTCTAGATACCAAGATGTTATAGGGTGGAACCCTAAGTGGGGATCTTTCACGAATTGGAGGGGGGATCCCCAAGAACAAGATGAACACAAGAGGGAAAACAAGAGGAAACACTCAATTGACTAGATCCAATCACACATATGCTAGATCCAAGAACATACAAGAGGTCACAATGATTCAAGAACAACAAAGGAAAGATACAAGATACTAGTTCATCTCAATCCTATGAGGAGAGAGGTCTTGATGATCCTATGATGGGGATCCTTCCCACATGTGGGTGTCTTGATGTCCACAAGTGGATCTTCTCCCTTAGGAGGACATGATCTCCTAGAGGAGTGGGTACAAGGAGAAAAGCTCAGCTAATCATCTCATATCCTTTCCTATCACTAACATATGGTCTAGGTACGGAATATATAGGTAGGTGGATGGAGGGGATGAAGATGAGGCCCAACAGCAGCTCACAGCCGTCCAACCTGATGGGCCCGTGCGCACGGGGGTCCCGTGGGCATGGTACAAGACCGTGGGCATAGGGTGCTCCAGCGCCAGCTGTCTGAGTAGTCCGGGCGCACGGGGTCTTCTCAAGGCCCGTGGGCAGGGGGTCGCCTGGGAGGTGCAGAGTTGATCTTGTTGCACTCCTTCTTACTAATTGTGGCATTGGTGTCCTTCTCCTTGGCCATTGGGATGCTCCCCAACTGCTTGGTGGCAGTTGTCCTCGTACCTAGTGATGCACAATGATCCTTGGTGAGGTAGCAACCAAGTCCTAAGGATATTCATGTAAATCTTGAAGAGGAGCGGGTTCACCTTATGTCCGGTAGGTCCACTTGGAGCTTGATGTGCTATGAAGGTGTACATGTTGATGTCCATAGGATGCTCCGCATCACATCTCCTCCTCCTTCGCCTGACGGCCGCGAGCTTCGTCTGCGCGCTCATCACGCTGACTCTTCAGCTCATCTTCCACCGCCTGGTAGCGGTGGTGGCAGCTTCAGCGTCCTTCATCGCTGCCTCACGATCGGCTGCAGCTTGGGCGACGGCCCACTTCTCCTTCTCAGAGGTCATCGCGGCCTAGTTTAGCGCCGCTCAGACTGCTGCGTCAGACTGAAGCCAGCCGGAGGCCAGCTCCAGGAGCCCGGTTACGAGGCACGGATCCGCGCTCAGGAGATCTTCCCGCAGCTGAGTCATCTTTGAAAGGGCACGCTCCTAGACATCAGAGGAGGCAGAAAAACCTGGGAGTAATGGCGCATAAGGAGGAAGAGGCGTCGTCACCATGGCCTGAGGGGCAGGAGGCTCCTGAGCCTCTTGGACCTCAACACCCGAGCCGGTCACCAGCACCTCCTAAGCCAGCAGCGCTTCGGGGGCTGACTCCTCCCAAGCATGCTCCACCTGGCCTCACGAGAATGGTCGCGCTGGAGAAGCACGAGCACCATCCCCACCTTTGCTCATGGAGAGGGGCACGGTCGCAGGAGGCAACCCAGACTCAAGAAGCACCACCTCGCTCTCCCTCCTCCTCTTCACCACAGGCGTCGTCCTGGTTGCACAACAAGGGAAAAGAGTCGGAAACAAGCACCAACATCAAAGACAAGGGCGAAACATCAAAAGGCAGCGGTATAAGCAAGAACAAGATGAAGCTCAAACACTTACTGGTCTACAGCAGCGTAGTCCACCCTCCGCTTGGTGAGCTTGAAGCCGGAGGGCTTCGCAACCCGAGGCGTGGGCACACCAGCTCCGGAAGTAGAAGAAGGAGCGGAGGTTGGGCCGGAAGCGGCTCCAGGCGGAGTCGGAACAGAAGCAGCGTCCCAGGAGATCAACGCCGATTGGTCCCTCGTCGAGACAACAGGTGGCTCCCCCCTCTCCAGGCGGTCGCCGGCCTCGTCGTTGTGAGGAAAGGCGCAGAGGATGTCAGCTTTACTCAAGAGGGTGGTCTCCCCCATCCCTTCGGGGGTCACCTCTGAATCTTCCTCCTCCTCTTCTTCTTCCCCGCGGGACTCACCAGAAGACAGCTCCACCGGCGTTGGCGCCGCAGGGGCCCCAGTGAGCACCGGCGGCACCAGCCACGCCTGTCAAAGGTCAGCCTAGAGGCCATGATAAGTGCACCGTCCTTGTGGAGGAACAAGGGAGTAAAGACATTCGGGAGATACTCCTGATCGTCCCCAACAAGGAGGCGGAGAGCTGCAGTCAGCTCCTCGTCGGACAAGCCAGGCTCCGGCAGCCATGTGCTCAGCCGGAGTCCTCCTCCCGCTTCACCGGAGTGCGGCGATGGGGCAACCCGTCGCCTTCCCCGATCCGATCCGTGGGCGGGGCGGCTGATCATAGCCGCTGCTGCTGGTTCTCTCGCCGGAGGAGGAGCCCCCGCCGCCGGGAGAGGCTTGGCCGTCACCTAGGGCGAGCTCGCCCTCGTCGTCATTGCGGCCGTCGTCAAGGCCAAGCGCATCGTCGCTACTATCATCCTCGGGGTAACACCCCGCGCGACGGACGTCCACCCTGAACACCCTCATGTAAAGGGTCGCAATGCCATCGTAGTTGAAGTGGAGGGTGCACCTCCCACTCAGGCCTCGTGCGCGAGTGAACGCCTGCCAACCACGGGTCAGGGCCACACTGACTCCGGCGGTTATCTCGACCCCAGCCCATGAGGCCCTGCCGCAGCAACCGTCGGTTTGTAGCCAGAGATCATCAAGCCCCATGGCCGGCAACTCGCCGGTGAAGGAGCATGGAAGCTGGAGCCAGGTACCGGCAGGCTTCTCCGACCACACGATGAACTCCGGGAGCCCACCCGCCGAATGGAAGCACGGCCGAGGAGGTCGCACAACCATGGCGCGCCTCCACTTGTGGCAGGGGCCGCCTCTCCCTTGGTATCCCCCACCGCGAGAAGAAGGTTCGTCGAGCTATGTCATGAGATCAACGAGCGGGCAGACTGGGGAGGACGAGTTCTTTGCACGCACCCCTGAGTTTGAACCTCTCAAGGGTCTGCGGAACCCGGAATCCGACAGGGGTGCTGTCCATACCAACACTTTCCAAGGAATTTATTATTTGACAACATAAAGTAAATTCATTTTTCATTTCGGGACTGGGCATCCCTAATAACTTTGTCGTACTCTCGTGCAATGACAAGTGAATAAACACTCATCTTGAGAATAACACATCTAGCATAGAAAAATATCAGCCACCCCTACCATTTCATGAGCGGTACAAGCTCACAAAAAGGAAATTTATTTTGAATATTAGAGATGGCACATACAAATTTGCCATATATATTCACATATATTCCCAAACCTCCAGAGGCATCCACGAAAACACTTTTCCATCGCCGCAACCTTCCATACCTGTGAGATCCCATCTACGGACCTTTTTCGGCACCCTGCCGGAGGAGGATTCGATCACGGAGGGCTTCTACATCAAATCTATTGCCCTTCCGATGAACAGTGAGTAGTTTACCTCAGACCTACGGGTCCATAGCTAGTAGCTAGATGGCTTATTCTATCTCTTTCATTCTCAATACCATGTTCTCCTCGATGTTCTTGTAGATCTATTTGATGTAATATTCTTTTGCGGCGTGTTTGTCGAGATCCGGTGAATTGTTGATTTATGATCAACTTATCTATGAATATTATTTGAATCTTCTCTGGATTCTTATATGCATGATTTGATATCTTTATAATTCTCTTCGAATTATCTGTTTGGTTTGGCCAACTAGATTGGTTTTTCTTGCAATGGGAGAAGTGATTAGCTTTGGGTTCAATCTTGTGGTGTCCTTTCCTAGTGATAGTAGGGGCAGCAAGGCACGTATTGTATTGTTGCCATCGAGGATAAAAAGATGGGGGTTTCATCATATTGCTTGAGTTAATTCCTCTACATCATGTCATCTTACTTAAGGCGTTACTCTCTTCTTCATGAACTTAATACTCTAGAAGCAAGCATGAGTCAGTCGATGTGTGGAGTAATAGTAGTAGATGCAGAATCGTTTCGGTCTACTTGACATGGACGTGATGCCTATATTTCATAATCATTGCCTTAGATATCGTCATAACTTTGCGGTTTTCTATCAATTGATCGACAGTAATTTCTTCACCCACCGTATTATTTGCTATCTGGAGTGATGTGACGGTAGCCCGATCTTTTGATGAGAGAGGGGATAACTATCGATTTGGTGGATTTTGACCTTGACGATCCGACTATACCGTATCAGATGATATGCCTTGACAATCACTAAACCAATCTCCGATGGTTATTGACCTTGTCATAGGCACGATCAACCTGAACAACGAGGTTCGAGTTCCTACAATCAACCGAATAACCAACAAGAACAAATGTGAATTGCAACTGAAATTGTAGATGATAAATTGAGCACACGAACTAGATGAAAAGTTGGGGTTCCATTGTGGATCTGACAAGGCAGTAGTCCTACACATCTCATAGATGCGAATTGTAGTGATGGCTAGACAATGCAATAAAAACATGAGTCTAAATCTAACAAAAGCTAGCTATTTATTTAGTACGGCCAACGCTGGCGCTGCTCGACGAGGTGTCCAGATCGGCTATGAATCCACTAGGGGTCGGCCCACATGGACACAAAATATTGTACATCCTTGTTAGAATTATCTCCTTCTTGAATTGATTGTTAGATGGGATGGTGTGCACGTGGCTCTCCCTTGTCCAGGTTGCCTAATCCTCCTTCTCTCCTATGCACGTAGCACGCTCCTTGGGTGGCTCGGTTAGTTCTAATTGCATGCACATACTGTTGCTGCTAGTTGGAATCAACATGCAATATTTCCATCCTTTAACTTCATGTGGATTTCTCTGATCATTTATTCAGCACCCTCGTTCCTAATTACAAGTAAACAAGAACATGAGTGTAACATCATATTCTCGTTAGTTAAACCATATGTAGAAAGGACCGATAGTACCTGGCCATAAATTTGTCTCGCTCGTGCTCTATTATTAGGACCAAGTGGAATAACTGATGTAGGAATTGCGGTGGGTGTAACAGTAGAAGTGATGTCCTCATCATCCCCCCTTCTTGAATAGAAGTCATCCTCGGCGGTATCTCGTCGTCATCACCCGAATAAGGCTTTAATTCTGCAACATTAAATGTGGGACTAACCCTAAATTTCTTCAACATTAGCTTTATCAACTTCAATTCCCTGCGCTGTCACAACATAGCCAAGAAAAGCGACTCGATCCATGCAAAAAGTGTACTTCTCGATATTACCAAATAAACGTGCATCACGCAGAGCAGAAAAAACAACACGCAAATGGTCTAAGTGTTCCTATAGTGACTTGCTATAAATCACAATATCATCAGAATATACTACCACAAATCGTCCAATGAAAGCTCGCAAAACTTCATTCATTAGTCTCATGAAAGTACTAGGTGCGTTAGTCAATCCGAAAGGCACAACTAACCACTCATATAAACAAAATTTAGTTTTGAAAGCAGTTTTCCATTCATCATCTAGTTTAATACGAATTTGAAGGTATCCACTACGCAAGTCCACTTAGAAAACACAACTGAGACACTGAGTTCATCAAGCATGTCATCTAATCTAGGAGTAGGATAACAATATCGAATTGTAATATTATTGATTGCTCTACAATCAACACAGATACATGAAGTACCGTCTTTTTAGGAACAAGTAAAATTGGTACAACACATGGGCTAAGGGATTCACGAATGTAACCTTTTTCGAGTAGTTCTTGAACTTTTCACCGAATCTCCTTGGTCTCCTATGGATTAGTCTGGTACGACGCACGGTTGGGTAATTAATGAGGGCCAGGTATCAAGTCAATTTGATGTTCAATTCATCTCATAGGTGGCAGCCCCGGTGGTACTTCCTTTGGAAAACATCATGATACTCCTGCAAAAGGTTAGCGACAATAGGAGGCAAAGAAGAAGGCCATAACCTCAAATGAAAACAAAACTTCTTTGCAAATAAGAGCATAACATTCATCAGTGTGAGCATCTAACTCAAAAATTTTAGCACGTGTAGCTAAGAAAGAAGCACCTTTCAATTTAATTTATGTAGATGTGCTAGGATCAGATTTGTGCATCTTATTAAATTGTTCTAACTCATCAACAACTTTCTGATTTTCAGATTTAGTACACTTAGTATTTGTGTTTCTGCTAGCCCTAGCAAGATCATCTTTTAAAATTTGCTCAGGAGACATAGGGTGTAAAATGATTTTCTTTCCTTTATGTGTGAGAGTGTATTGATTAGTTCTACCATCATGTAAGCGTTGTTTATCATACTGCCATGGCCTTCCTAGTAACATAGAATAAGCTTGCATAGGCACAATATCGCAATCAATAGTACCATGGTATGAACCTAAAGAAAAGGGAACTCTCACCATGCGTGTGACCTTTACCTTTCCACCATCATTAAACCATTCAATATAGTAAGGTTGTGGATGTTGTCAGGAAGGTAGGGAGAGCTTCTCCACAATGTCAATGCTTGCTAAATTGTTACAACTCCCTCCATCAATGATTATGCAAACAAAACGCTCCTTGATGACTCCTTTGATGTGGAAGAGGTTGTGACGCTGATCCTTGTTTGCTTTGACAACCTGAGCACTAAGTACATGATGTGATATAAGACTCATGTACTTCTCGGCGTCGTCTGTGATCACATGTTCTTCCTCTTGCGCCGGTCTTGTGTCATCGTCTTCATGTGCAGCAAGCAAGGCATATGTGTGTTCATCAAAATCACTAGCGGAGTCGTACTCGCCGTCTTCATAAATGATCAATACATGCTTATTAGGACACTCCTTCATGACATGGCCAAATCCCTTACAATTGTGGCACTGGATATCCTTTGTTCTTTTGGAGGAAGCGGATGATGATGACGAACTTTTTGTTGGAATTGGTGTAGTACTTTTCAATGGTGCTAAAGTGTGCGATGCTGAAGTTGATGAAGTAGGCCCCGGTCTAGAGGTTGCATGTTTGTAGTCCAGGGATGTGTGACGTGAAAAGCGTGCAGCTATCCCCATCCACCATGGCGCCCATGCCGGCGACGATACCCTCCAGCGACGTAGCGAGCTTGGGGAGTAACCAAGTGAGGCTCTCCTTCGGGTTGGTCGGCGGTTTCTCGTACCCTTCACCATAAAGGGTCAGCAGCGCCGTGCGGGACCTTAGCTCAAGGGAGGTGAAGGCGTTACATCCCGCGACAGCCGCCTTCGTAGCCGTGGCCAAGGATTTCTCCCTGGACTACAAACATGCCTTCTCCTCGGAGACCAGCTTGGCGTGGGACTCAGCCGCCTCCATCTCCTTCAGCTTCCCCAGGCGGCTCCGCTACGTGGCCTGTTCCTGGGCCGCCTACTCCACCTCGGCATCGCGGTTGGCAAGGACAGTCTCCCGGGGCTTGAGCTCCTCCTCCTGCTCCACAAGCCGATGAGTGCGGGCAGCCAACTCATCGCAGAGGGCCTTGAGCTTAGCCTCCACCGTGCAGCAGGACTCCTTGGCAGCCGTTGTATCGGTCAGCGCTACGTCGCAAGCTGTTGTGGCCTCACCGGCCTCCCTCCTGCCCTCAGTGACGGTAGCTTTGGTCTGTCTGTAGGCCACCACAATGGACGAGTTGGCCTGGAGCCACCCCGAGATCAGCCCCAGATGCCCCGTCTCCATGCGCCAGTCGACGCTCTGAAGATCAGTCCGGAGCCGGTCCAGTGCGGCGGAGACCTCCTCTAAAGCGCCGGGAATAGTAGAGGAGCCATGGCCCGCCAATGTGAGAGCTCGGGGAGGAGGTGGCACTGGCGCCTGGACTAGCGCCGCCACAGCAGCAAGGGTGGTAGGGGGCTCTAGAACCCTAGAACCCCTCACGAGAGCGTCAGGGATCGGCGCCCCGGGGGTCTAGAACCCCAGAACCCCTCACAGGAGCCCATTCCACCATAGAGGAGCGCAAGGCGGCCTCTTCCGCCCACGTGGGGGTCGTCAAGGCCAGAGCAGGTCGCGTGGCCTCGGGAGCCATGGCCTCCTCCCTCTTCTTCACCGCCGGCTCCAGCCTGGCCACCAGGAGGAGAACATCATGAGCACAACGTCAAGGATGGAAAGCGAAAACAAGGTAAAGCACTTACTTATCGTCAGCAACTTACGCCCTCTTCTTCGCCAGGAGCGCAGCGCCCCCGAGCTTCTTGAGCACGGGCCTTGCCACGCCCTCAGGATCGGTCGGGCGCATGGCAGCTGGCTCCAGAGTGGCGGTGAGGGGCAGCAAGGCGGGGGCGTCGCTTCGACGAAGCGATGCCGCCTCACCCTTCTTCGGGGACCCTCACCTCAGCCTCCACAGCAGGGTGCCCTCGAACCTCGTGACGACCCCAGTGGCGCACGGGGAACCCTCAGCCAGATATTCACCAGCGTCATCATCATCAGAAATGCCACGAAGGAGATCGCTCTGCAGCGGAGGAGAGGTCTCTCCCACCTCCTCCACGGTCGTCTCCAAGTCCACCTCCCCCACCTCCCTGGAGCTCTCGCCAGAGGACACCGGCACCGGGGAGTTGGGGAGCTTGTGCAGCACAAGCCCCCCGCTCGTTGAAGACAAGCATGGCGGCGGCCACCTCCGCCCGGTCGTCGCAGCGGTACAATGGGAGGTAGGCCTCTGGGAGGCCGCCCGGGTCTTTCTCCAGCAAGATGCGCAAGGCCTTGCTCAGCTCCTTGTCTGACAGACCTTTCGAGTGCAGTCGGGGATCGTATTCCGCACCATTGATACCCCACAAGGGGTGTGAGTGCACCTAGAGCAGAGCTAGGCACTGGGTCATGAACTCCTTGACAAGCATGGCCCCCATCAGCTTCTCCGCCTCCAGATCTGCCATCATCTTCACCAGGACTGGCGCCGCCCGAGGGTCGGTGAGGTTGTCATGAGCCCAACGGTCCAGCTTCGTCGGCATCACGGTCGGCAGCTCCAGGCGAGCATGGAGGTGCTTGGCGTCCATGAAGATCCACTTGCATCGGCAATCGTCCACCTTCTTCCTGGCCCTCGAGAGCGCGTTGCTGCCATGGGATGCGACGAAGCAGACGCACCCAGCGTACTAGGTTGTGCTGCGCATCCGTATGTAGAAGAAGTGGCGGAGCAGCATGACGGAGGGCACCACCCCCGCAAACGCCTCGCAGTAAAAGGAGAAGAACGATAGGAGGAGGATGGAGTTGGGATGGAGATGAAGGGCGGGGATCAGGTAATGGTCCAGGACGGCGAAAAAGAAATTGAAGAAAGGAGGAACAAGCCCTGCAAAGACGATGTGCAGGAAGAAGGGGTAGAAGGTCCTCGCCAAGGTGTCCTGCTTGACGGTGCCGATCCGAAGCTCTATCTCCCTCCCCTTGTTGTCGTTGCATGCCATCCATGGGAGCACGGTGGCTAGGTGCTTCTCCTCGGTGATGGTGGACACACCGAAGGTTGGCTCGAGCGAGGAAGCTGAGCGCGCGGAAGGAGCAGTAGGCTTCACCTTCTCGGATGCCATATGCGGCGAGCTTGGGGAAAAATTTGGTAGATCCGCAGGCTGTCTGAGCAGGGAGAGAAGGGAATCTGGAGCAAGACGAAGGGAATGCAATGAAGGCTTAGTAGTAGGTGCTTGCCTTTTTGTCTGCCCAGGATGGTTGCCAAGGCAGCGTGGGGAAGCGGAGACGCCCATGTACCATCAAGCGCCACATGTCGACCGGGTGCGCAGGCGGTTGGATCCCGCGACGCTTTGCCCTTGCCCTTTGGCTTCGCCTCGAAGCCAGGTCCAAGTGTGCCTTGGGCCTGGGGCTACCGTCGGCGTTCTGGGAACCAAGGTACCAAGACTTGCCTGCCTGCGGCCCATGGCGTGGCTCCATCAACGGCCTGGTACGACCCATATTGAGCATCAACAACGCAAGACCCTCGTGAGAGGCCAAGCCTCACGAGGCATATGACACCCAGACCTCCAGAGGGAGTAGCCTCCCATGGCTGGCTCCTGAAGAGTGGAGACTTCTATGCAAGCACCCATCTCGTGAGGTCCGGACTATGCAAGCCATGACGACCAAGGCCAGGCGGGCGCCAGCAGTCGTGGTACAATAGGTTTCCTCTTTGGTGCTAAAGAGGCAAGCGCGGGCGCGAAGTATCGAGGAATCAGCCAAAGGTTTCCATTTCCGTGCTACGAGACCAAGACCGCCAGGATGGCAGGACGGAGGTCATCGCCGAGCCCACCACAACATCACAGCAGAAGCTTTGCAGGCGAAGACCACCTTTCGTGAGGATAGGATGTACTATTTGTTTCCCTTCAAACTTGCCGCCTTCGTTTTGGGCGGAAGAGGACCAAGGCCACTATAAATTATCTTAGCCACCATAGAAGGGGACGGATCAATCGGACCATCCACACCCTCACCAGCTCACACAAGAACACACCTCCTGAGGCTGTTCTTCCCCTGTACTAGTTCGTCAACAGCCCACCTCGAGGCTAATCCACAACAAAGCAGGAGTAGGATTTTACACCGCAAGGTGGCCCAAACCTGCGTAAACTGCCGTATCTCTTTTCCTAACCTGCTTATCGAGCTAGGCTGTCGGCGCAACGAGTTGGTGGCTGGGGAGATTGAGTTCTTCGCATGCACCCAGAGTTCGAATATTTGTTGGGTTTGTGGAGCCCCGAATCCAAAAAACATGACAGCTTGCTGCACTCACAGGCGCAACACGCGCGAGGGGAACTCACTCTTTATGTTCGTGCACCGCAGCCTCCGGTGCCGCGCGGTCTTGACGCTGGCGCGATGGTGCGGGAGCGCACGTGCATCACCTTGTGGCCGTTGCACCACCTGTCAGCTTGCCTCATCCCGTGCCGGTGCCGGCACCCTACGCGGCGGGTCGCACGGGTGCACATCACGCCTGGGTTTGGGGTCGGTGTCGTGCAGAGAAGGAGGAGGTGCACCGTGGGCCACTTCGCCCACCTGGGAGGGAGGGGGACGGAGCGAGTGGGATGGTGTCGGGGCCTCGCCGGCAGCGTTGAGGAGCTCGGTGATGCAGCCAAGCCCCTTCATAGTCCTCGTCGGTGGGGCGATAGCGCAGCAGCTCATGCATGATGAGCAGCGCAGCTTGCATGTTCGCCGGCCCGCGGCAAGCGTGGGAGGACGATGTCGTGGCGGGAGTGATAGACAGAGTGGCGGTGCGACCATCGCACCGCACGGAGGCTGGCAGTGAAGAATCCTGCTACTCGTGAGTGGCAGGGTCGGTGGCTGCGTTAACTGCGGGAGAGGCAGAGCAGCACGGGACACAGCGGCCTACCGGCACCGTCTAGGCAACGCGGGCAGCCCGGCGCTTAGCGCAAACTCGGCGTGCATCATCCATGGAAGCGACAGAGCGGATACGAAGCAAAACTGGAAGGAGGGTTTCGACACGCCCCTACCTGGTGCTCCAAATGTCAGAATCAGGGCTCCGCGTACCCGAGAAAGTCCGAACTCTGGGGCATGTGCGAAGATCTCAACCATCTCTAGCCTCAAGCTCACCACCCCATGGCCTAGCCTCGTCTAGTTTGTGCGAGCGGGTAAGAATATGGACACGACAGTTTACCTTGGTTCAGGCCACCTTGCGGTGTAAAACCCTACTCTTGCTTTGTGCTGGATTGGCCTCACGAGGAGGTTGAGGATGAACTAGTACCGTGGACGAGCGGCCACGTGAGGGCTCGGGGAGTGAAGGGGGAATGGATCCGATCCCCCTCTATGGTGGAGACTAATCTATATTTATAGTGGCCTTAGTCCTCTTCCCTCATAACTTAGGCGGGAAGGGGTCCCACAATGGCCAATTTTGAAAGGGGACAAGAAGTACATCTAATCATGACAAAAGGTGGTCTTCGCCTACAGAGCTTCTGGTTGTGACGCAGAGGTGGGCTCGGTGATGACATCCGCCCGGCCGAGCTTATGGTCTTGGTCTCGTTGCACCAGAATGGAAACCTTTGGGGGATTCCTTGGGAAACTGCATACGTCCTTGTCTCGTTAGCACCAAAGAGGGAACTGTCCTCCTCTTCGCCCGCTGGCGCCCGCCTTTCCTTGGTTACCATGGCTTACGTCATCGAGAGCCTCGTGAGGCTGGGTACCTTCATAGAAGTCTCCGCTCCTCAGGAGGCAGGCTCGGAGAGCTGCCCCTTGGGAGGTCTTGGCGTCGTCCCCCTCGCGAGGCCGGGGGACCTTGCGAGGGTCTTGTTCTAGAGGCCCTGCCGCTGGGCTGCATCGGGTCGTCGATGAGGTCGCGCGCTGGGCCACAGGCAGGCAGGTCTGGGTACCCCCGATCCCAGAACGTCCACACAGGTCGAGGCCACCGTCTTACAAGAGTCCGGGTCGGGTTACGATACGTGACTGAACCATACTCTAAGCCGCCTTGCATTACAAGGTAGATCACTACATGGAGGGTTACCCCTCTAGGTTGTGTTCTGAACATAAGCCTAAGACGGCCCATCTTGTGAGCCGCTTCCTTAGTGCTACATCTTGATTGTCTTGTCTCTTCCCAGGCCCAGCTCCTTAAGTCACCAATTATCTAACCCGGCCCTATTAGGGCAGGTTAAATCGCGGGGTTATATCCCCAACAATAACCGAAAGAGACCATTGGGTATACCTTCTATCACAGATCCGAGGGCAAGATCTTTGTTACCAAGAATGGGTCCTTTATAGAGAAGGAGTTTCTCTTGAAATAAGTAAGTGGGAGGATGCTACTTTTTGAGCTTGCGTTGGTTTTTCCCTTGAAGAGGAAAGGGTGATGTAGCAAAGTAGATATAATCATTTCCCTAAGTTTGAGAACCAAGGTATCAATCCAGTAGGAGACAATGCGCAAATCACCTAATACCTGCACAAACAGTCAAACAACTTGCACTAATATGATGGAAAATAAAAGATTGCAAAATAGTAGATCGAAAACTAATATGAAGGAAAATAGACCAGGGGGCCATAGGTTTCACTAGAGGCTTCTCCCAATGATGAGGACATCACTTCTACTGTTACACCAGCCGCGATTCCTACATCAATTATTCCACTTGGTCCTATTACTAGAGCACGAGCGAGACAAATTTATGGCCAGGTACTATCGCTCCTTTCTACATATGGTTTAACTAACGAGAATATGATGTTACACTCATGTTCCTGTTTAGTTGTTCTTAGGAATGAGGGTGCTGAAGAAATGATCAGAGAAAGCCACATGGAATTAAAGGATGGAAAATATTGCATGTTGATTCCAACAAGCAGCAACGGTATGTGCATGCAATGAGAATCAACCGAGCCACCCAAGGAGCATGCTACGTGCATAGGAGAGAAGGAGGATTAGGCTACCTGGACAAGAGAGAGCCACGTGCACACCAGCCCATCTAACAATCAATTCAAGAAGGAGATAATTTTAACAAGGTCATACAATATTTTGTCTCCATGTGGGCTGGCTCCTGGTGGATTCGTAGCCGATCTGGACACCTCGTCGAGCAGCGCCAGCATTGGCCGTACTAAATAAATAGCTAGGTTTTGTTAGGTTTAGACTCGGGTTTTATTGTATTGTCTTGTCATCGCTACAATTCGCATCTCTGAGGCGTGTAGGACTACCGCCTTGTTAGATCCATAATGGAACCCCAACTTTTCATCTAGTTCGTGTGCTCAATTTATCATCCACAATTTCAGTTGCAATTCACCTTTGTTCTTGTTGGTTCTTCGGTTGCTTGCAGGAACTCGAACCTCGTTGTTCAGGTTGATCATGCCTACGGCAAGGTCAATAACCATCGGATATTGGTTTATTGATTGTCAAGGCATATCGTCGGGTACGGTATAGCTGGATCGTCAAGGTCAAAATCCACCAAATCAATAGTTAACCCCTCTCTAATCGAAAGATCGGGCCACCGTCACATCAAGTGGTATTAGTTTCAGGTTCATCGGTGAGGGATTTACAGTTTTTGTACTTTAGTTTATTTTTTCTGTCCTATAAACCCACCAAAAAGCCAAAAAATAGATTAGTTCATTCATTACACCTACCTTTTTAGCATTTAGCAATTTTTGCATCTAATATTTGCGTGGTTGAATTTTTGGTTTCATACAGCCTAGAATTAGTGCTTATTTAGATTAGTTTGGGAGAAAATTTGTCTACTAGATTGAAGTTGTTTTTGTCTGCAACAAAATCCGCCGCAGGTTCGTTCGTGCTCTGGAAAGATTAAAAAAGCCGCAAGATTGCATCGGTTTCGAACTCTTCCCGTTTGTCAGTAGATTTTCTTTGGTTGGTGTCCACCCAACCCATCTGCCTGCCACTGTCCGCCTGTCCGCCTGACGCGTCTGCTTGGCGCAGTACCCAACCAGCACCATGGTTTCCTTTGCTATCCAGTCATACTAGTACCTCTACAGTATTTGAGTTGCACTTTGTTGTACTACTATTGCACGTGGGAGTTGGCTACTCACACATCTGCTTGATTTCTTATCTCTGGTGGTACACCTCTGTCGCTTCCAGTAACACTTTGATTCGCTCCTATTCTCTTAGTTCTTCTATATATATTTTGTAACTGATCTGATAAAAAAGACAAAAAAGAAAAAAAGGAAAAGAAAAAGAAAAGAAAGAGAAAAAAGTGAAAGAAAAACAGAAAAAGAAGCAAAATGGGAGAGAAAAAAGGTTTTGCAAAGTTCCGATCGGTTCACATCTTTTGAAATATCTCTTGCTATTGGGAACTGTTACTTGGTGCATATACGTGATAATTGTTGCACATCTTCTGGTCTTGTCGCCATACGCTACATTCATACCTCACTTATATCTTGCTATTTAGAGCTATTATATTTTTATCGGTTTTCGCTCCCTTGATTCAGTGTCTAGGCTTAGATTGTTTTATCTCTTACTAGTCGACTGCCAGCTCTAGTTAGGAGTATGAGCAATTATTCAGCTTGCATTACTTTTTTCTTAATTATGACACATATTGTGAGTTGAGGAAACCTTCGCCAATCTCCACTTCCTATATTGTATCCTGTTCGATCACTTGGTAATCACTATATCAATCTTTTGATAACTTTTGACATCGCCAACGGCCGACAACCACTGCAACACCGTAAGAACTGGTAAGAGCTTGGTAATTTCTCTAGAGTTGAGAGACATTTTCCACCACCTCACTATAGTTGCTGCAGGAGCAATATACTTGTGATTTTGTTCTTGTTTCATCCTAACCATGGCAGGTGTTGATGAAAACATGAAAGCCACGGTGGCATGTTTTGAGGAGGATGTGCATGCATACACCGAGCGGTTCACATCGTTCGAGGGCGCACTTGATAAGCGTCTCAAATCAATTGAGAATAGCAATGAGACGTTCACTCAAACACTTGCATCTATTATGAAACGTCTCGATTCCTAGGATGCCTATCTGGGTGCGGCCTCAACTGCCGCTCTGCGTCTTCCAGCCACCAACACAGGTCTACAACAAGCTTGTTGGGTGCTCCCAGGAGATCCGAGGCACCCTCTTTCATAGACCGATGCCGTCGGCCAGCCCCGTCCTCGCAATGCCAACTCGATAGTCGGCCAACTTGTGGACATCCAGGATGACAACTATGATGGTGATTCCGAGCATCCTGATGTAGTTAATGATACCAATGGTCATGATCATCATCGACTATGCTATAATCAACAAGGTATGGTAGGACACCAGCGTCCTCAGGTACGTGGCCATGACGACCCTTTGGGTAGAATTAAATTTGTCATGCCTCCTTTTGATGGGAAATATGATCCGGATGTTTATCTTGACTGGAAATTATTAGTTGATCAAAAATTTGCTTGCCATGATTTTCCTGATGATAAAAGAGTTAGGGCTGTAACTAGTGAGTTTAGTGATTTTGCTTCTGTTTGGTGGAGAGAACATTGTCGTAAACATCCTAATAATATTCCTGCCACTTGCGAAGCTTTGAAATTAGTAATGTGTCATCATTTTGTTCCTGGATATTATGAACGTGACTTGCTAAATAAACTACAACGGTTGAACCAAGGATCTAAATCTGTGGAAGACTATTATCAAGAATTGCAAATGGGCATGTTACATTGTGGTTTAGTTGAGACTAAGGAAGCCTCTATGGCTAGGTTCTTGGGTGGATTGAATAGAGAAATTTATGACATACTTGCTTATAAAGATTATCATTCAATGACCCATTTATTCCATCTAGCTATACATGCTGAACATGAAGTGCAGGGTCGTTCGAGAATGCGTTCTAATTTTTCTGCATGTCGTACTACCACATGGGCGCCATGCACCCCTGCTGCCCCGTCCAGTCGCACATCTACAACAACACCTGCAACCTCTCGACCGGGGCCTACTTCATCAACTTCAGCATCGCACACTTTAGCACCATTGAAAAGTACTACACCAATTCCAACAAAAAGTTCGTCATCATCATCCGCTTCCTCCAAAAGAACAAAGGATATCCAGTGCCACAATTGTAAGGGATTTGGCCATGTCATGAAGGAGTGTCCTAATAAGCATGTATTGATCATTTATGAAGACGGCGAGTACGACTCCGCTAGTGATTTTGATGAACACACATATGCCTTGCTTGCTGCACATGAAGACGATGACACAAGACCGGCGCAAGAGGAAGAACATGTGATCGCAGACGACGCCGAGAAGTACATGAGTCTTATATCACATCATGTACTTAGTGCTCAGGTTGTCAAAGCAAACAAGGATCAGCGTCACAACCTCTTCCACATCAAAGGAGTCATCAAGGAGCGTTTTGTTCGCATAATCATTGATGGAGGGAGTTGTAACAATTTAGCAAGCATTGACATTGTGGAGAAGCTCTCCCTACCTTCCTGACAACATCCACAACCTTACTATATTGAATGGTTTAATGATGGTGGAAAGGTAAAGGTCACACGCATGGTGAGAGTTCCCTTTTCTTTAGGTTCATACCATGGTACTATTGATTGCGATATTGTGCCTATGCAAGCTTATTCTATGTTACTAGGAAGGCCATGGCAGTATGATAAACAACGCTTACATGATGGTATAACTAATCAATACACTCTCACACATAAAGGAAAGAAAATCATTTTACACCCTATGTCTCCTGAGCAAATTTTAAAAGATGATCTTGCTAGGGCTAGCAGAAACACAAATACTAAGTGTACTAAATTTGAAAATCAGAAAGTTGTTGATGAGTTAGAACAATTTAATAAGATGCACAAATCTGATCCTAGCACATCTACATATATTAAATTGAAAGGTGCTTCTTTCTTAGCTACACGTGCTAAAAATTTTGAGTTAGATGCTCACACTGATGAATGTTATGCTCTTGTTTGCAAAGAAGTTTTGTTTTCATTTGAGGTTATGGCCTTCTTCTTTGCCTCCTATTGTCGCTAACCTTTTGCAGGAGTATCATGATGTTTTCCAAAGGAAGTACCACCGGGGCTGCCACCTATGAGATGAATTGAACATCAAATTGACTTGATACCTGGCCCTCATTAATTACCCAACCGTGCATCGTACCAGACTAATCCATAGGAGACCAAGGAGATTCGGTGAAAAGTTCAAGAACTACTCGAAAAAGGTTACATTCGTGAATCCCTTAGCCCATGTGTTGTACCAATTTTACTTGTTCCTAAAAAAGACGGTACTTCATGTATCTATGTTGATAGTAGAGCAATCAATAATATTACAATTCGATATTGTTATCCTACTCCTAGATTAGATGACATGCTTGATGAACTCAGTGTCTCAGTTGTGTTTTCTAAGAGGACTTGCGTAGTGGATACCTTCAAATTCGTATTAAACTAGGTGATGAATGGAAAACTGCTTTCAAAACTAAATTATATAAGTGGTTAGTTGTGCCTTTCGGATTGACTAATGCACCTAGTACTTTCATGAGACTAATGAATGAAGTTTTGCGAGCTTTCATTGGACGATTTGTGGTAGTATATTCTGATGATATTTTGATTTATAGCAAGTCACTATAGGAACACTTAGACCATTTGCGTGTTGTTTTTTCTGCTCTGCGTGATGCACGTTTATTTGGTAATATCGAGAAGTACACTTTTTGCATGGATCGAGTGGCTTTTCTTGGCTATGTTGTGACAGCGCAGGGAATTGAAGTTGATAAAGCTAAGGTTGAAGAAATTTAGGGTTAGTCCCACATTTAATGTTGCAGAATTAAAGCCTTATTTGGGTGATGACGACGAGATACCGCCGAGGATGACTTCTATTCAAGAAGGGGGGATGATGAGGACATCACTTCTACTGTTACACCCACCGCAATTCCTACATCAGTTATTCCACTTGGTCCTAATAATAGAGCACGAGCGAGACAAATTTATGGCCAGGTACTATCGGTCCTTTCTACATATGGTTTAACTAACGAGAATATGATGTTACACTCATGTTCTTGTTTACTTGTAATTAGGAACGAGGGTGCTGAATAAATGATCAGAGAAATCCACATGAAGTTAAAGGATGGAAATATTGCATGTTGATTCCAACTAGCAGCAACAGTATGTGCATGCAATTAGAACTAACCGAGCCACCCAAGGAGCGTGCCACGTGCACACCATCCCATCTAACAATCAATTCAAGAAGGAGATAATTCTAACAAGGATGTACAATATTTTGTGTCCATGTGGGCCGACTCCTAGTGGATTCGTAGCCGATCTGGACACCTCGTCGAGCAGCGCCAGCGTTGGCCGTACTAAATAAATAGCTAGCTTTTGTTAGATTTAGACTCGTGTTTTTATTGCATTGTCTAGCCATCACTACAATTCGCATCTATGAGATGTGTAGGACTACTGCCTTGTCAGATCCACAATGGAACCCCAACTTTTGATCTAGTTCGTGTGCTCAATTTATCATCTACAATTTCAGTTACAATTCACATTTGTTCTTGTTGGTTATTCGGTTGATTGTAGGAACTCGAACCTCGTTGTTCAGGTTGATCGTGCCTATGACAAGGTCAATAACCATCGGAATTGGTTTAGCGATTGTCAAGCCGTATCGTCTGATACGGTATAGTCGGATCGTCAAGGTCAAAATCCACCAAATCGATAGTTATCCCCTCTCTCATCAAAAGATCGGGCTACCGTCACATCACTCCAGATAGCAAATAATACGGTGGGTGAACAAATTACTGTCGATCAATTGATAGAAAACCGCAAAGTTATGACGATATCTAAGGCAATGATTATGAAATATAGGCATCACGTCCATGTCAAGTAGACCGAAACGATTCTGCATCTACTACTATTACTCCACACATCGACTGACTCATGCTTGCTTCTAGAGTATTAAGTTCATGAAGAAGAGAGTAACGCCTTAAGTAAGATGACATGCCGTAGAGGAATTAACTCAAGCAATATGATGAAACCCCCATCTTTTTATCCTCTATGGCAACAATACAATACGTGCCTTGCTGCCCCTACTATCACTAGGAAAGGACACCACAAGATTGAACCCAAAGCTAATCACTTCTCCCATTGCAAGAAAAACCAATCTAGTTGGCCAAACCAAACAGATAATTCGAAGAGAATTATAAAGATATCAAATCATGCATATAAGAATCCAGAGAAGATTCAAATAATATTCATAGATAAGTTGATCATAAATCAACAATTCACCGGATCTCGACAAACACGCCGCAAAAGAATATTACATCAAATAGATCTACAAGAACATCGAGGAGAACATGGTATTGAGAATGAAAGAGATAGAAGAAGCCATCTAGCTACTAGCTATGGACCCGTAGGTCTGAGGTAAACTACTCACTCTTCATCGGAAGGGCAATAGATTTGATGTAGAAGCCCTCCGTGATCGAATCCTCCTCCGGCAGGGTGCCGAAAAAGGTCCCTAGATGGGATCTCACAGGTACGGAAGGTTGCGGCGATGGAAAAGTGTTTTCGTGGATTCCTCTGGAGGTTTGGGAATATATGTGAATATATATGGCAAATTTGTATGTGCCATCTTTAATATTCAAAATAAATTTCCTTTTTGTGAGCTTGTACCGCTCATGAAACGGTAGGGGTGGCTGATATTTTTCTATGCTAGATGTGTTATTCTCAAGATGAGTGTTTATTCACTTGTCATTGCACGAGAGTACGGCAAAGTTATTAGGGATGCCCAGTCCCGAAATGAAAAATGAATTTACTTTATGTTGTCAAATAATAAATTCCTTGGAAAGTGTTGGTATGGACAGCACCCCTGTCGGATTCCGGGTTCCGCAGACCCTTGAGAGGTTCAAACTCAGGGGTGCGTGCAAAGAACTCGTCCTCCCTAGTCTGCCCGCTCGTTGATCTCACGACATAGCTCGACAAACCTTCTTCTCGCGGTGGGGGCCACAAAGGGCGAGGCGGCCCCTGCCACAAGTGGAGGCGCGCCATGGTTGTGCGACCTCCTCGGCCGTGCTTCCATTCGGCGGGTGGGCTCCCGGAGTTCATCGTGTGGTCGGAGAAGCCTGCCGGTACCTGGCTCCAGCTTCCATGCTCCTTCACCGGCGAGTTGCCGGCCATGGGGCTTGATGATCTCTGGCTACAAACTGACGGTTGCTGCGGCAGGGCCTCATGGGCTGGGGTCGAGATAACCGCCGGAGTCAGTGTGGCCCTGACCCATGGTTGGCAGGCGTTCACTCGCGCATGAGGCCTGAGTGGGAGGTGCACCCTCCACTTCAACTACGATGGCATTGCGATCCTTTACATGAGGGTGTTCAGGGTGGACGTCCGTCGCGCGGGGTGTTACCCCGAGGATGATAGTAGTGACGATGCGCTTGGCCTTGACGACGGCCGCAATGACGACGAGGGCGAGCTCGCCCTAGGTGACGGCCAAGCCTCTCCCGGCAGCGGGGGCTCCTCCTCCGGCGAGAGAACCAGCAGCAGCGGCTATGATCAGCCGCCCCGCCCACGGCTCGGATCGGGGAAGGCGACGGGTTGCCCCACCGCCGCACTCCGGTGAAGCGAGAGGAGGACTCCGGCTGAGCACGTGGCTGCCGGAGCCTGGCTTGGGAGCTGCTGCGGCCGCTTGGGCCACTTTTGTTTAACCTTTCCTTTTCCTGCATTTTGAAAAAAGTAGATGGCCCCGCTGGGGTGTGCAATGATCTGCCGCACTTACGCCACTATGCAATGCTTGTTATTTTGATGTTATGCCGCGCTATATGTGTTCTGAATAGACAGGGTTTGGGTAACTTAGCTTGGCATGCTCTCGGTAGTTGAGTTTCCCATCTTGCAAGGGCGCGCACTTTGGCATCTGGTGAAGCTCCCTTCCCGGTGACTTAGGAGCCATCGGCCTCTGGACACATTATAGAGCTACAAAGATGTTAGAAAATCTGACGGGGTGCCTTGTTCTTCCTTGCGTGAGCACCCAGGCATGAGTTAGTTGTGGCTTACTACACCGTGTCGTGCTGCCCGAGGGGCATGGACTTAGAGTATGCGCATGCCCACGAGCTCATTTGAGAGCGCCACGTGAGGATCAAGGAAGCCGAAGCTCTGGAAGCTGAGGCTCTCGGGTGACAGGGCTTTGGCGAAGTGTGTTTGCGGCGTGGGCGACCCAACGTGCGCA
>NC_041386.1:308912476-308962996 GCF_002162155.2 Triticum dicoccoides
CGTGCATGAAACGCGCGAGGAGGAGCGACGGGAAACTACCGCTCCCCTAAGCCAAGACTAAAAGGCGAGAGAAGTAAAAGGGGATAAACCAACTTGTCAATTGAAAAAACACGAGAACTCCAAATTCCATTAAGAAGTTGCAAAACCAGCAATAGAAAGCAAGCAAATGAACAGCCGTGTCCAGCACCTAGTCTAGTCTTCTCACCAGCGCGGACCTAAGTGCTGCCACTAGGACGTGGGAGGGAGCCATCGAGGCCCGAGGGCGGCACTTCAGAGACTCTGGGGCATGTACAGCCCCACTGATTATTACGTGAGAGTGTCACGAGCGGAGACCTTCATAGGCACGGGGCCTTGCTTCATGGGTAGAACTTTTGGAGGTGCTGGATGTTCCAAGCGTTCAAGATGGGGATCCCATTGTCGGTGTCAAAACCGGCCAATCTCGGGTAGGGGTCTAGAACTATGCGTCTGAGGATCGAAGATAACAAGAGACAAAGGGGAAACAATGTTTACCCAGGTTCGGGCCCTCTTAACGGAGGTAATACCCTACTTCCTTCTTGATTGATCTTGATGAGTATATGGGTTACAAGAGTTGATCCACCTCGAGATCGTAATGGCTAAACCCTAGATGTCTAGCCCATATGAATTCTGATAGCCTCTATAGACTAAACCCTTCGGTTTAAATAGAAACCGGAGGGGCCTAGGGTTGTATAGGGCCGGTTTACAGAGAAAGGAAAGCATACATCTGGATGCCAATCGTGCCATCCACGCAAAGGTGAGTCCTATCCGGACACGAGGGAAGGCTTGCTACCTTGTATCTTCACGGTCCATCAGTCCGGCCCATGTCACATTGCTCGGACATGCGAGGACCCCATAATCCAGGACTCCCTCACCCGTCCTTCGTCTCCAGGCGTGCGGTGCTAGGCTTGGAGACAGGGATGATCCTGAATGGGCCCTCCCACATGAGTGAAAGCTTATGCAGCCCCTCCCTGGAGAGCACCCGCCTCAGGACAAGATCACCTGCCTTGAGTGTCCTGGAGCGGACGCTGCGGCAGTGGTACCGCTGCAACGCCTGCTGGTACCTTACTGCTCGGAGTGCGGCTTGACGGTGGCATTCCTCCTCCAGCACGAGGTCCATCCCGTGCGAGGCATCCTGGCATGCCTCGTCAAACGCCAAGACCCGCGTGGAGCGATGCCTGACCTCATGAGAGAGAAGCTCTTCGGCTCTGTGGATGAGGAAGAATGGAGTCTCGCCTGTTGGCTTGTTCACGGTGGTGCGGATGGACCATAGCACGAACTGGATCTCATCCAGCGAGCCCCTGCCACACGCCTCGAGCTTCTTCTTGAAGGTTCTTGACTTGAGACCTCTTAGAACCTCCTCCTTGGCGCATTCTGCCTGGCCGTTGCTCCTGGGGTGTGCCACTAAGGCGTATCATATCTGCGTTCCAAGGTTAGCACAATATGTTTTGAAAAGGTTGCTAGTGAACTGTGAGCCATTATCGGTGATGATGCGATTAGGGACCCCGAACTGGCTCACGAGGCCCTTGATGAACTTGACTGTCGAGCCGGCTGGGATAGTGTGGACAACCTCCACCTCCGCCCACTTGGTGAATTTGTCGATGGTGACATAGAGGTAGCGGTAGCCCCCGGACGCCCGAGCAAACGGCCACAAGAGCGGGATGGTCTGGAGACCCTGAGTGGGATGGTGGATCTACTTCGCATGCAATTGGCATGGTTAACAAGATCTCACCAGCTCGATGGCATCATTGAGCGCTGTGGGCCTGTAGAACCCGCTGCGGAATGCTTTGCCCACGAGGGTGCACGATGAAGAGTGATGCCCGCAGTCCCCGCCGTGTATGTCATCCAACATCTCATGTCCCTTCTCCCTGGAGATGCATCGCAGATAAACATCATTTGTCCGTTTCCTATAGAGCTCACCGTCCTGGATGCAGTAGGTAGTGCCCTGTTGAGCCACATGCTACGCGTACTCCGCCTTCTTCGGGAGTGTCCCCTGAAGCAGGTACGCCTTAAACTCTTCAGCCAGCGCCCCTCCTGAGGCTCGAGCGCGAGAAGTATACGCGCTCCCGAGGTTGGGCCGCAAACGGGTGCTCCCGAGAGCGGTGGTGGTGGGAGCTCCTCCTGAGGCGATGTTGGTTCCGTAGCAGGAGGGCTACTGAAGGTTTGAAGAGCCACTCCTCAAAGACGCTAGGCTCCTGGGGCAAGCATCGGGATGCCCTCTTGGCGATGTCATTAGCTTCCTTTTTCATGCCACGAGACACATGCTACAGTTCCCGGCCCAAGAATTGTTTCTCAATTTTTCGTACCTCCGCAAGGTATGCCTCCATGTGCTCGTCCTTCAGCTCATATACTTTGTTGGAGAAGTTGACAAGGAGCTGGGGGTCACCCTTGATGGTGAGGCGCTTCACTCCCAAGGCTGCCGCAACCTTGAGACCAGCGATCAGGCCTTCGTACTCCGCGATATTGTTGGAGACCTTCTCGCCATGCTGTAAGCAGAGCTGCTTGGCGTAGTAGAGCATGTCCGGGGTGGGCGAGATGAGCACGGCGCCAGCCCCCGCGCCCTGACGTGCGAAGGCACCGTTAAAGTACATGACCCAGCTGTCTGGTGCCTCGCTCCCTGGTGAGAGGGATCGGTCCTCTCCTTCTTCGGGGCTGGGGATGTCGGTCCATTCCGCCATGAAGTCGGCGAGTGCGGTGCCGTTGATGACTCTGGTGGTGCTGAACTCCAACTGGAATGCCTGCAATTCGATGTTTCATTCTGACACCCTTCCTGCCGCATTGGGGCTCCTGAGCACCGTCTCAAGCGAGTAAGCTGAGACGACCTTGATGGGGTGGCCTTGAAAGTAGTTGCGCAACTTGCAGGAGGTGACGAGAAGTGCGACCAAGAGATTTTTGCGGCATGGGGTAGCGCACCCGCGCATCGCGCAGCATCGGGCTGATGAAGTACACTGGGTGCTCGATGAGGGCGGAAGTGTGGGTGACGCCTTGCGCCTCCTGAGGCCCGACGGCCTCAGGAGGCTGGTTACCGGTCAAGGCAGTCGTGGCCTCAGGAGCTCCGTCCTGAAGGGCTTGGTCTTCTGTTGGGGTAGCCGAGGCATCGGTAGGGCCATCCTGGAATCGGTGCGTTCCAGCCGGCCATGGGGTGCTTCTTTGAGAGTCCTTGGTCGGGCGTTCCTCCTGGACCGCCATCAACGCCGTGCTGGCCGAGTGAGGGGTGGTGGCCTCATAGAGCACCAGCGGCTCGAGGGGCTGTGGCGCAACCATCACCGACGAGCTGGTGAGGTACTTCTTGAGGTCTTGGAACGTCGTGTTGGCCTCCAGAGTCCACTCAAATGGTCCCTTTTTTTTCATCAGCTTGAAGAATGGGAGGGCGCGCTCCCCCAGCTTGGAGATGAAGCGCCCTAGCCAGGTCACACAGCCCGCCAGTTTCTGCATATCCTAGAGGGTCTGTGGAGGGCTCGTCCCTTCTATGGCCTTAACCTTCTTGGGGTTGGCCTCGATTCCCCTATGCGACACCAGAAAGCCCAGTAGCTTGCCGGAGGGGATGCCAAACACGAATTTCTCTGGATTGAGCCATAGATCCACCTTGCGCAAGCTGGCGAACATTTCCTCTAGGTCTTCACTGAGAGTCCTTGCCGCCCAAGATTTCCCCACTATATCGCCAACATAGGCCTCAGCATTCCTCCCGAGCTATCGGCCCAGAGCAATGTGCATCAGACGCTGGAAAGTTGCTCTGGCATTACACAGCCCGAATGGCGTGCAGGTGTAGCAATAGACCCCGCATGGGGTCAGGAAAGCCGTCTTCTCAACATCTTGCACTGCCATCTTGATTTGGTGATAGCCTGTGAAGGTGTCGAGAAAACACAGCTGGTCACACTCGGCGGTGGAGTCAGTGATTTGATCGTTGCGCGGAAGCGGGAAGGGGTCTTGGGGGCAAGCCTTGTTGAGGTTGGTGAAGTCGACGCACATGCGCTCCTTCCCGCCCTTCTTGGGGGACGGCAACCGAATTTGCCAGCCATTCTGGGTACCGCACTCCCGAATGGCACCAGTTTCTTGCAGTTTGTGAGTCTCCTGGACGATGAATGATTGCTTCTCTGTGGATTGCTGCAGTGCCTTTTGCTTCACTAGGCGCACGTTAGTGCATACCCTTAGGTGATGCTCGATTATCCCCGGGATCCCGACTACATCCTTAGGCTCCCATGCGAACACATCATTGTTCTTGCACAATAAGTTGACCAACGCCTCCTCTTGATCTGAAGGGAGGCCGACACCTATGGTGAAGGTGGCGCCCCGCGCCACGTCCTCATTAACTGATACTTCCTTCGTCTTGGCGCGATCTTGGGAGAATAGGTGCCTCTTCTTTGCTGACGTAGCCCCCTGGAGCCTCCAGGGCTCTGATAGAGGCAAAGGTGTCCTATCTTTTGATGAGAGGATGGCTATCGTTAATGGTGGAGTAGACTTTGACGATTCGACTATGACCGTGCGAGGACGTCGCGCCTTAGCAATCGCTAAACCAACGACGAGGGGTTATTGACCACGCCGGAGTACGATCAACCTGACCGTGAGGGTCTATTTCTTGCAATGATAGAGGTAAAGGTGTCCCATCTTTCGATGAGATGGTGATTATCATTTTGGAGGAGTAGACTTTGACGACCCGACTACGAACGTGCGAGGACGTCGTGCCTTAGCAATCGCTAAACCAACTCTGGGAGGTTATTGACCACGCCAGAGCACAATCAACCTGACCACGAAGGTCTATGTCCTGCAAGCAAACAAAGAACAAGCAAGAAACTAAGATTGCAATCTGGATATTGTGAATATACGATGAAAGCTTTATTGAACAAGGTGGGGTTCTTTGACGTCTTGGTCTGGTCATTGAATACAAACGAAGTAGGCGAAGTTGCAGCTATGCTGAACTTTTAATCTAAACAAAACTCAAAGTATAGACGATGCCCTATGGGTTGTATATATGGAGGAAGAGGGGGGAATTTTGTGGCCCTTGGAGGATGGGTCTAAAACCAAGCCTAACTCTTGTTTCCCCACACATACGGACTCTAAAAACAGCCTATACTTAAGTATTTCGAAATTACATTTGCCTGGCCAAATAATAAGGTGACGCAGCACCTAGAATAGTCTCTAGGCGAAATTTATGAAGTGGCATCTTGTATATTTCGTCCAAGGCTTCATGCACTCCTTATGGTGGCTTCAAATTCCTGAAATCATCACTTGTAACTCTGTTCTTGTTCCCCTTGCGCATGCCATCATCTCCATGTTTGGTCTTGTTCTAGTGTTCATCCCTCTTATCCATGCCAGGCCCTTCATTTGTAAGCAAAACAAATGTATCCAATTTTGTTAGCATCATATTAACATGAACATTAGAATCATTACCAAGAAACAGAAGTACCTGAGAATTTAATTGGCGTGCGCGAGCTCTAGTAATTGGTCCAGTATATGTAGCAGTAGGGGTTGTGGGTGTACCAATGATATTGATGTCCTCATCATCCTCCCCTTCTTGAAATGAAGTCATCCTCGACGGAATCTCATCTTCCTCACCCAAATAAGGCTTCAAATCTGCAATGTTAAAAGTGGGACTAACCCCAAAATCTGCATGCACCTCAAGTTTATATGCATTATCATTTATTTTCTCTAACACCTTAAATGGTCCATCAACACGTGGCATTAGCTTTGATTTGTGCAAATCAGGAAATCTATCCTTACACAAATGTAACCAAACAAGATCTCCAGGTGCAAAGGCAACATGTTTTCTACCCGTATCTCCAGCAAGTTTATATTTAGCATTCATACGCTCAATGTTTTCCTTAGTTAACTCATGCAGTTTCAAAATCAATTCAGCATGTTGTTTAGCATCAAAATCAACCTTCTGCAAAGATGGACGATGCAACAAATCAATAGGTGCACGAGGTAGGAAACCATACACAATTTCAAAAGGGCACATCTTAGTAGTATAATTCAATGAACCATTATAAGCAAATTCAATATGAGGCAAGCATTCTTCCCACATTTTCTTATTATTCTTCAAAATAGCCCAAAGCATAGTAGACAATGTTCTATTGATTACTTTAGTTTGTTCATCTCCAACTTAGCCCATAAGCATCTCCAAAAGTGGCTAAGAAATTTAGCATCTCTGTTCTTGTTCCCCTTGCGCATGCCATCATCTCCATGCTTGGTCTTGTTCCAGTGTTCATCCATCTTATCCATGCCAGGACCTTCATTTGTAAGGAAAACAAATGTATCCGATTTAGGCAACATCATATTCTCATGAACATTAGAATCATTAGCAAGAAACGAAACTACCTGATAATTTAATTTGTGTGCGCGAGCTCTAGTAATTGGTCGAGTATATGTAGCAGTAGGGGTTGTGGTTGTAACGATGGTATTGATGTCCTCATTATGCAAGCAAATGAAGGACAAGCAAGAAAGTAAAATTGCAATCATTGTATTGCAAAAAAAGAGGAAAGCTTTATTGATCAAGTGGGGTTCTGTGATGACTTAGTCTGGTCGTTGAACACACAGTACACGAAGTTGCAGCTACGGCGAACTTTTATATAAACAAAACCCAAAGTCTAAACAATGCCCTAAGGGCTGTATATATGGAGGAATAGGGGGAATTTTTCATGGCCCTTGGGGAAGGGGTCCCAAACCAGCCCTATCTCTAGTTTCCACACACATACGGACTCTTAAAACAACCTATACTTATGTATTTCCAAATTACTTGGGCGTATCCCAATAATAAGGTGAAGCAGCACTATAATTGACTCTGGACAAAATTTGTGAAGTGGCATCTTGTAAATTTGGTCCAAGACATTATGTACTCATCATGGTGGCTTCAAAGTCCTGAAATCATCACTTGAAACTCCATTCTTGTTTCCCTTGCGCATGCCATCATCTCCATGCTTGTTCTTGCTCCAATGTTCATCCTTCTCCAAGCTAGGCCCTTCATTTGTAAGCAAAACAAATGTATCCAATTTAGGCAGCATCGTATTCTCATGAACATTAGAATCATTACCAAGAAACAAAAGTACTTGGTAATTTAATTGGCGTGCACGAGCTCTAGTAATTGGTCTAGTATGTATAGTAGCACGGGTTGTGGGTGTAACAATGGTATTGATGTCCTCATCATCCTCTCCTTCTTGAAATGAAGTCGTCCTCGACGAAAGCTCATCGTCCTCACTGGAATAAGGCTTCAAATCTGCAATGTTAAAAGTGGGACTAACCACAAAATCTGCAGGTAGCTCAATTTTATATGCATTATCATTTATTTTCTCTAACACCTTAAAAGGACCATCGGCATGTGGCATTAGATTTAATTTTCGCAAATCAGGAAATCTATCCTTTTGCAAATGTAACCAAACAAGATCTCCAGGTGCAAACACAACATATTTTCTACCCTTATCTCCAGCAATGTTTTCAAAATCAATTCATGATGTTGTTTAGCATCAAAATTAACCTTATCCAAAAGTGCAAGAGGCAACAAATCAATAGGTGCACGAGGTAGGAAACCATACACAATTTCAAAAGGGCACATCTTAGTAGTAGAATGCAATGAACGATTATAATAAAATCAAATATGAGGCAAGCATACTTCCCACATTTTCTTATTATTCTTCATAATATCCCTAAGCATAGTAGACGATGTTCTTTTGACTACTTCAGTTTGTCCATCAGTTTGGGGGTGACAAGTAGTACTAAAAAGCAGTTTAGTCCCCAACTTAGCCCATAAACATTTCAAAAAGTGGATAAGAAATTTAGTATCACGATCCGAAACAATAGTATTTGGCACACCATGCAAGTGAATAATTTCACGAAAGAACAAATCGACAACATTAACAACATCATCGCTTTTATGACATGGTATAATGTGTGCCATTTTCGAGAATCTATCCATGACAACAAATTGTTATCCCTCCCCTTCTTTGTTCGAGGTAAACCTAAAACAAAGTCCATAGATATATCCTCCCAAGGAACACTAGGTACAGGCAAAGGCATATATAAACCATGAGGATTGAGTCGTGACTTAGCTTTTTGACATGTAGTGCAGCGAGCAACAAAACGCTCAACACCTGGTCTCATATTTTGCCAAAAGAATTTTGTACCAAGTATGTCCTCTGTCTTCTTCACGCCAAAGTGTCTGATTAATCCTCCTCCATGTGCCTCCTGCAACAACAAAAGACAAACGGAGCTAGCTGGAATGCATAGCTTGTTAGCACGGAACACAAATCCATCATTAACGACAAACTTGTTCCACGTTCTTCCTTCTTTACAATTATGCATTACATCTTTAAAATCAGCATCATGCACATATTGATATTTGATGGTCTCCAAATCAAATATTTCGAAGTCAAGTTGTGAAAGCATAGTATAGCGATGAGACAATGCATCAGCAATAACATTTTCGTTACCCTTCTTGTGTTTAATGACACAAGGGAAAGTATCAATGAATTCAACCCATTTAGCATGTCTACAATTCAGTTTAGCTTGACTTTTAATATGTTTCAACGATTCATGATCAGAATGTATAACAAATTCTTTGGGCCATAAATAATGTTGCCATGTTTCTAAAGTCCGAACAAGAGCATATAATTCTTTATCATAAGTAGAATAATTCAGACTAGGCCCACTCAATTTTTAAGAAAAGTATGCAACATGTTTGCCATCTTGTAATAACACACCTCCTAATCCAATTCCACTAGCATCACATTCAAGCTCAAAAGTCTTATTAAAATCAGGAAGTTGGAGTAAAAGAGCATGGGTCAACTTATCTTTCAATACTGTGAAGGCTTCTTCCTGTGCGGTACCCCAAACAAAAGGCACATCCTTCTTTGTAAGATCATTGAGAGGTGAAACAATGGTGCTGAAATGTCTCACAAAATGCCTATAGAATTCAGCGAGGCCAAGAAAACTCATCACTTGTGTGACCGTTTTGGGTTGCGGCCAACTGTCAATAGCTTCAATCTTGCCTTTATCAACTTCAATTCCATGTGGAGTAACAACATAGCCAAGAAAAGATACTCTGTCGGTGCAGAAGGTGCACTTCCCAAGGTTACCAAACAGACGTGCATCACGTAGAGTAATAAAACAACATGTAAATGTTCCAAATGTTCCTCCAAAGATCTACTATAAATCAGTATATCATCAAAATAGACTACCACAAATCATCCAGTGAAAGCACGTAAAACTTCATTCATTAATCTCATGAAAGTACAGGTGCATTAGTTAACCCAAAAGGCATGACTAACCACTCATATAATCCAAGCTTAGTTTTAAATGTTGTTTTCCATTTATCTCCCAATTTCATACGAATTTGATGGTATCCACTACGCAAATCAACTTTGGAGAATATTGTAGAGCCACCCAATTCATCAAGTATGTCATCTAGCCTATGAATAGGATGACGATAACAAATAGTAGTATTATTAATGCCTCTACAATCAACACACATATGCGACGTACCATCCTTTTTTGCACTAGTATAATAGGAACAACACAAGGAGTAAGAGATTCACGTATATAACCTTTGTCGTGCAGCTCATGTACTTGACGCATAATCTCCTTTGCTTCTCTAGATTGGTACGATATGGCTCATGGTTAGGTAGCGAATCACCGGGAACTAAGTCAATCTGATGCTCAATCCCTCGAATAAGTGGTAATCCCGGTGGCACGTCTTGTGGAAAGACGTCAGCGAACTCCTGCAAAATGTTAGTGACAGCAGGAGGCAAAGAGGAAGGTACATCCTTGAAACAAAATAACGCCTCTTTGTACACAAAAGCACAACAAACAGATTTGTTGAAATCTAGATCATCAATATCATATTTGGTGGTAAGTAAACATGCACTTTTCAATTTAATTTCAGAAGAAACAATAGATGGTTTATTATTAGGCTTCATTTGTTTCTCAAATTCTTTTGCCACAATCTGATTTTCACTCGTATTTTTCTCCTGTTTTGCTTTATTAGCTCTATTAATATCATCTTTCAAAATGGAATCAGGATTCATAGGAAGCAAAGTAATATTTTTATCCTTATGAACAAGAGTACATTGATTGTTTCTACCATGGTGTACAGAATTTTTATCAAATTGCCATGGTCTACCAAGTAATAAGAAACATGCTTGTATAGGTACCACATCACAATCAACATAATCAGCATACGTAGAGATACTAAAATGCACACAAACAGTACGTGTTACCTTAACCTTGCCGATGTTGTTAAACCATTGGATGTAGTAAGGATGTGGATGTCGTCTTGTATTGAGAGATAGCTTCTCCACCATCTCCATGCTAGCCAAGTTGGTGCAGCTCCCTCCATCTATGATGACGCGAACAGAACGTTCCTTCACAACTCCCATTGAATAGAACAAATTATGCCTCTGATTTTGCTCAGCTTGTGTAACGTGACACACGGATATTTAAGCTACAGTGAACCCAGCTAATGTTGCCACGTCACTTCGATTGCTGTTGGTAAACTCACGTTAGATTGAAACCGGTTCGAATTCAAAAAAATTCAAAATCAAGCTAACGATAAAAGTTTTCAAACATTAAAACAAAATATTCGGAGTGTGCAGTTAAATGCCTGGGTAATTATAGTGCAGAAAACGCCTTTTTGAAAATGCCTAAATACATTAAAATGAAATAAAATAGAAAATATATAAATAAAAAGAAAGGAACAAAAAAAGAAGGGAAAAGTGCCCCTGGCCCAACTGGGCAAACCGGCCCAGCTGGCCACTTCCGCCGGCCCGGTCGAACCGGCCCAACCAGCGCCTACAGCCCCCTGGGGTGACCGAACCCTATCCGACAAACGCACACCCCCACTCCTCCCGCCACGTCTCTCTCCCCCTCCCCGATCCAAATCGGGATCGGGGGACGAAACCCCCATGGTGCCCTGACCCCGTCGAACATCTCCGCCGCCTCGACGCTGCGCGGAACGCCTCCGCCCCGGCCACCTCGTCATCGACCACGTCGCCGCCTCACCGTCCTCTCCGTCATCGCCTCGTCCCGGTCGTCCTCCCCACGCCCGCTGCCTAAATCCCTATGGCGCCCGTGGGCTCACCCTCTCCTCTCTCCCTCGCGCTCACGGCTGCGGCCTCCTCCCCGCGGCTCCGCTGTCGCCGCCGTGACCTTGAAGCTGTCCCCTCGCGCTGTCTCACACATGCTGCCACCCCGAGGCCGCGACCTCCACCTCGCAGCCGCGCGCTGTCCGCGCCATGCCCGCGTCGAACGCACCAGCAGGCCGCGCTCCCTGTGCTTCGCGCGCGTGCCCGTGCCTCGTCTCACTGCAGCCGCCGCGCTTCGCACCCGCCTCCCCTAAGCTGGCCACGGTCATCGCGACCCAGGGCCATTCCTTCCGCCGCGCCCCTCGCCTTTGCCCCGCCTGACTCCGTGCTCGTCCGCTCCGGTTCCCGCTAACCTCTCATCGCGCGTGTGGCCTAGCCTCGCAGGCGCTATGGTGGCATTGCCGCCCACACGCCCGCAGCCCCCCTCTCGCTTGTGGTGCTCCCCCCAGCGCTCTCGTGCGCGTGCAACCCTTCGCCGTCGCCGCCCTTCACGGGCACCACCTACTGCTTCCCCCTGGCAGCGCCCCCTCCGTCCCCAGCCGGCACCCTGATGGCCTCCGAGCTGGCCCGCGCTCGTCTCGCAACGCCGTGCCCGCAGCCACCGGTCGGGTTCGCCTGCCCCGCACGTCCCTTTCGAGCTGGGCGTTAGCGCCCGCTAACGACCAAACCCGCTAAGGCCCCTGGAGCCTATGACAAGGGGGCCCCACCCCAAAACGTTTAATAAAAAAAGAATAATAAAAAATATAAGAAAATAAATAAATAATAACTAAAATAAGTAATTAATTAATTAACTTAATTAATTCTAATTAAATTAACTAATTATGATTAATTAACCTAATGACTAATTAATCTAATTAACTACAGTTAATTAGCTAAACAGTCTATGACCAGTGGGACCCACGTGTGAGGTTGACCAGTAAACTGCTGACGTCATGATGACATCAGCAAACACTGTTCTGGATAATGTTGATTTAAATAATTAAATAAATCCTAAAAATGATTTAAATCTTTTAAAATTAATATAAAATAAACCGTAGCTCGGATGGAAAAACTTTGTACATGAAAGTTGCTCAGAATGACGAGACAAATCCGGATACGCAGCCCATTCGTCCGCCACACGTCCCTAGCATAGCGAGCACGCAACTTTCCCCCTCCAGTTTATCTGTCCGAAAACGCGAAACACCGGGGATACTTTCCCGGATGTTTCCCCCCTTCATCGGTACCACCTCATACCGTGTTAGGGCACCCCTAGCACCGATACTTGTCATGTCATGCATCTTTATGCATCTGTTTGCTTAATATTTATTGTTTCTTCCCCCTCTTCTCTCGCTAGACACCGAGACCGATGCCGCTGCTACCCAGTACGACTACGGTGTTGACGACCCCTCTCTCTTGCCAGAGCAACCAGGCAAGCCCCCCTTTTGATCACCAGATATCTCCTAATCTCCTCTATACTGCTTGCATTAGAGTAGTGTAGCATGCTACTGCCTTCCGTTAATCCTATTCTGTTGCATAGCCTGTCATTGTTGCTACAACTGTTGATACCTTACCTGCAATCCTACCTGCTTAGTATAGGTTGCTAGTACATCATCAATGGCCCTACATTCTAGTCCGTCTGCCATGCTATACTATAGGGCCGTTGAGGGAGTCCTGGATTAGGGGGTGTTTGGATAGCTGGACTATACCTTCAGCCGGACTCCTGGACTACGAAGATACAAGATTGAAGACTCGCCCCGCGTCCGGAAGGGACTTTCCTTGGCATGGAAGGCAAGCTTGGCGATACGGATATGAAGATCTCCTACCATTGTAACCGACTCTATGTAAACCCTAACCCTATCCGGTGTCTATATAAACCGGAGGGTTTTAGTCCGTAGGACAACATACACATCAACAATCATACCATAGGCTAGCTTCTAGGGTTTAGCCTCCTCGATCTTGTGGTAGATCTACCCTTGTAATACCCATATCATCAATATTAATCAAGCAGGACGTAGGGTTTTACCTCCATCGAGAGGGCCCGAACCTGGGTAAAAATTCGTGTCCCTTGCCTCCTGTTACCATCCGGCCTAGACGCATAGTTCGGGACCCCCTACCCGAGATCCGCCGGTTTTGACACCGACATTGGTGCTTTCATTGAGAGTTCCTCTGTGTCGCTGCCATCAGTAAGGATGCCTCGCCCCATCTTTAAAGACGGCACCGTTGCTAAGGGAGCTTTGGCTGTCTGCCAAAGCCTCCGGTTAGGTGGCTTTCTTATGACCGCTTGTTCGGGTTTCGCGCCGACGATGACCTCTCAAGCCATCAAAAACAATCTTCATGTCAACTCAGAACTCGCCGAGCAGTTAGATCCAATAGAGCTTTCCTCCATAAATGAGCTCTTGGATCGCTTCGCCGCCCTGGGAGTCGCTATGGATTACGACCAGATTGGGCCTAAAACCGATCTGAGAGAGATAAACTCTCTCCAAGTCACCCATCACGTTGTCGTGGTAGAGGGACAGTGCGGTGACCCTTCATCTATCTTAAGGACTCGCTACGTCCGGATTCCCAATCCCTCCAAGCCGGATACCCGCGGAAGGGAGGATATTACTCAAGACCTAAACTTAGAGTCGGGCGATGGGCTGGATTCATTAGACAACATCCAGGAATCCAAATTGTCGAGTTCAGAAATCCAGGCCTCTGAGCCTTAGATGGGGCGAGGCTTCAGATTTAATTCCACCCATCCACCCCAACATAAGCGATCTATCCAAAATCAGGCAAGAACCCGATGAAACAGTACATCATTACTGGGCCAGATTCCTCCTGGTTAAGAGCAGGCTAAGGGACTGCCGCAAGGAAGACGCAATCTCAATCTTCTGCAATAATTGCACGAACAAGGGAATACTCAACGCCATAAGTCGCCGTGATATTACACGCTTCGCTGACTTGGCGTCCATTGTACGAAAGTACTGTGCGATGGAAAGCACCTGGAAAACCGAAATAAAATTTTGGGATAATCCGGCCCTGAATACAAACCCAGTCCGAAACAAAAGGGTGCGTCATCACCAGTCACCCGGGTCAAGCACTAAAAAGCAAAAACCCTCTACAGGGCATGGAACCGTACTGGAAGTATGGCTTAATGGACCCTGTAAAATTCATATTGCAGAGGACGCCACACAAACTCACTACCTCAGAGCATGTTGGATACTACGGCAGGTGGCCAAAATTGGCGAAAATCTCCTAATTCCGGAGGCCATAGAAAGCAACCCCAGAGACACCAATACGGTATTAACGGTCTTCGATACTTTCGCATCAAATAATATGCGAAAAAGGACACTCCGCAGCCTTGCCGAAGTCTACCAAGTAGCAACAATAAACCCATGGAGTGACACGACTATTAACTTTAACGCCAGTGATGAACCTAAATTACGAACAGCCCGAGCACCAGCCGCATTGGTCCTCAGTCCAATAGTGGACGGCTTTTGTCTTACCAAGGTACTCATGGACGGCGGCAGCGGATTGAACCTCATTTACGAGGAGACTCTTCAAAAAATGGAAATAGACTGGAACCGCATTGAGCGAAGCAGCACAACCTTTAGAGGAATAATCCCCAGTCGGGAAGCGTGCTGTACAGGAAAAATCACACTAGATGTGGTGTTCGGCACGCCGGATAATTACAGGTCCGAAGAGGTCACGTTCCAGGTGGCTCCGTTCAGCAGCGGTTATCACGCTCTGCTAGGGCGGGAAGCGTTTACAATCTTCCAAGCAATACCCCATTACGGGTACATGAAGATCAAGATGCCCGGGCCTGACGGGATCATCACTCTCGCTAGTGATCCGGACATAGCACTCCGCGCCGAAAACAAGATAGCCGCACGGGCCCTCGAGGCACTATCCGAAGCCCTAGCGGCTAAGGAGCTGACTGCGCTGCGCTCTATGGTGAATAGGGACGATGTGGTACTCGACAAAAGAACCAAGTCCACCTCCTTTAAACCGGCGGGTGAAATAGTCAAATTCCAAGTCCATCCAACGGACCCCAATAAAACAGCTTCCATCAGGGCACAATTAAACCCTGATGTCAATGCCGCATTGTGAGAGTTCCTACGAGAGAACTGGGACATTTTCGCCTGACACCCTTTAGACATGCCAGGAATCCCACGCAGGCTGGCCGAGCACAGCTTAAATATCCAAACAGGATTCAAACATGTCAAACAGGCTCTTCGGCGTTTTTCCAAACCTAAGAGACAGGCCATGGGAGAGGAGCTAGCAAATCTATTGGAGGCCGGATTCATCAGAGATATAAAACATCCGGACTGGCTAGCAAACCTGGTGATGGTACCAAAGAAGGACAAATCCTGGCGCCTGTGTGTTAATTTTAAAGACCTTAACAAGGCTTGCCCAAAGGATCCCTTCCCCTCCCCCGCATCGACCAAATTATCGACGCTACCGCAGGACACGATTCGTTGTGTTTCCTCGACGCATATTCTGGCTACCATCAAATCAAGATAGCAGAACCAGACCAAGCCGCAATGGCATTTATCACACCATACGGGCCACTCTGCTTCAACACGATGCCCTTCGGGCTCAAAAACGTCGGCACAACATATCAGCGCATGATTCAGGCATGTCTGGCAAGCCAGATCGGCAAAACAGTGGAGGCATATGTAGATGATGTGGTCGTCAAAACAAGACATGTTGAATCTCTAGTAGAGGACTTGAGGCTCACATTTGATAACCTCCGAACATACGACATCAAGCTCAACCCGGAAAAATGCATTTTCGGCGTTCCAGCCGGAAAGCTCTTGGGATTCATTGTATCCGGTAGAGGAATTGAAGCAAATCCAGTCAAGATCCGAGCTCTGTCAGAACTGGATATCCCAAAGGACCTCAAAAAAATACAAAAGTTAACCGGATGCGTGGCGGCTCTAAGCCGCTTTATCTCCTGCTTGGGAGAAAAGGCCCTACCCCTTTACCGCCTCCCTCGGCGCACCAAACACTTCAAATGGACGGATGAAGCCACGGCCGGACTCGACGAAATAAAAACCATACTGGCAACAAACACAGTCCTGGCCGCGCCAAACATTGCCGAACCAATGCTATTACACATTGCAGCAACACATCAGGTTGTAAGCGCAGTGCTCGTCGTCGAACAAGAAGCGGACGGACACAAATTCCCCCTTCAAAAGTCGGTCTATTATGTGTCCAATGTCCTCACTCCCTGCAAATCACGGTACCCGCATTATCAAAAGATTGCATACGCGGTATTCATGGCATCCCGGAAGCTACGACACTACTTTCAAGAGTGTTCAATAACAGTAGCCTCGGAAGTACCACTTAACGATATTATAATCAACCGTGATGCAACGGGCCGGATTGCGAAATGGGCCATCGAGCTCCTCTCGTTCGACATAACTTATAAGCCACGACGAGCCATCAAGTCACAAGTCTTGGCCGACTTCGTCGCAGAATGGACGGAGGCCGAACTCCCTAAAGAGTACGGCACATATTCAAATTGGATCATGCATTTCGACGGCTCCAAGATGTTGGCCGGACTGAGGGCTGGCATCGTTTTGACGTCCCCCACAGGAGACACAGTTCAATACGTACTACAGATTATGTACACGGACTCCAACAATGTAGCCGAATATGAGGCCCTTTTACATGGTCTCCGGATGGCAGTATCCATGGGCATCCAACGCCTAGAGGTGCGCGGGGACTCAAACCTCGCAATATCCCAAATAAATGGAGATTTCGATGCCAAGGATCCAAAAATGGCAGCTTACCGCAACGTCGTCCTAAAAATGTCAGCTCGGTTTGACGGGCTTGAATTTCACCATATAGCCCGGGAAAATAATCAGGCGGCAGATGTCCTGGCACGCATCAGTGCAAAATGCGATGTAGTCCCCCCCCAACATCTTCTTGGAAAGGCGGTTTAAGCCATCCGTAGCATGGGAAGGGGAGCCGAACAATAACAGCCCAGACCCAACCACACTGCCCGACACCGAACATTCTGACACAATCGGAGGCTCTACCAATGAAATAACACCTTCAGCCCACGTAATAATGGCCGTCATCGCCCCGTGGACAGAACCATTCCTCGCCTACCTTACTAGGTAGGAACTCCCCGAGGACCAAAATGAGGCATGTTGCATAGTGTGGCGATCCAAAGCCTACAGAGTCCACGAGGGAGAGCTTTATAAGAAAAGCACTACCGGAGTCCTTCAAAGGTGCATCTCCGAAGAGGAGGGGCGGAATCTCCTGGCTGGAATTCATGCCGGACTCGGCGGTCATCACGCTGCAGCCCGGTCCCTTGTAAGCAAGGCCTTCCGTACAGGCTTTTATTGGCCAACGGCCCGGGTAGACGCTCAGGACTTAGTCCAAAGATGCACCGGTTGCCAGCTCTTTGCAAACCAAAGCCATATGCCACCCACCGCCCTCCAAACCATCCCCATTACTTGGCCCTTCGCGGTCTGGGGGCTTGACATGGTTGTACCGCTTAAAGGCGGAACCCACAAGCAAAAATACTTACTGGTCATGGTGGATAGGTTCACCAAATGGATAGAAGCCAAGCCTGTTAAGACGGCCGAATCCGGACCGGTGATAGACTTTATATCTGGGGTTGTACACCATTACGGCGTCCCCCACAGCATCATCACTGATAACGACACGAACTTCACGGCCGACGAGGCAAAACTCTGGTGCAAAAACATGGGCATTAAGCTCGATTATGCTTCCATCTGTCACCCACAAACTAACGGCCAGGTCGAACGTGCAAATGGTCTTATCATGAGCGGCATCAAACCCAGATTAGTGAGGTCCCTCATGGAATCTAACATGCACTGGGTAGAGGAGCTCGACTCCGTACTCTGGGGGCTGCGGACCACGCCGAATCGCACTACCGGGTACACACCATTCTTTATGGTGTACGGCGCAGAGGCAATTTTGCCTTGAGACATAATTCATGACTCACCTCGAGTGCGCATGTACGAAGAAACAAGCCGAGCTCGATCGGCAGGACATCTTGGACGCATTGGAGAAGGAGCGTGACATGGAAAAAGCCCATTCCGCATTCTATCAATAGCAGGCTCGAAGATACCAAAGCAGAGAAGTACGGGCCAAAAATTACAACGTTGGCAAATTAGTTCTACGACTACCGGACAAGAAAAAGGACAAACTCAAGCCCAAGTGGGAAGGTCCCTTCATAATTGACCAAGTCCTGACTGGTGGAGCATACCGCCTGCGGGATGCATCGGATAACCGACTCGAGCCAAACACATGGAACGCAGCCCGTCTCCGAAGATTCTATGCCTAGCGCCGGACTCTGTGTTCATCTCCTTTCTCTGTCCATTTTTCATACTTTCTGTCGTACATTTCTCTTCTTCTCTCTCTCTCTCTCCTCTAGCCTCTAAAGGCTCATAAAGTGACGCTCTATCCGCGCTCATTAAACCTGGGGGCTTCTTTAAATAGAAGCTTATTCATGCGGGCTTCATGCCCAACACATGTGTCACACTTCCGCATGTACCTTTTATTCACCATTATATGCATCGATATGACTTATGTTTTGGCCAAGCTGGGTTGCCTGGCTCCTGTGCTTACCCCTACGTTCCTGATTGTTCGGCTAGGTGGTAAAGGGAGCACCTCTGCGATTGTTACTGCCGGGTCAGCCGGACGTGTACCTCAGACTGGGTGAAGCCTAAAGCTAGCGTTCTTAAGGGAATATTCGGTCGGTGAACTAAAGATGATCTTTTTTTATTTTTATCTATACGCCCCTAGATGTTTTTCCTGCGTTTCTTTTCGCAGCATGGACATGCACCTTAGGGCATGCCTCTCAGGGAAAGGAACCCCTAACGGAACTATTCTCCCTGGAAGATGTTTCTTACTAACCATGTAATATAACATACCTAGTCGGGCACTTGTCTGTTCATGCCCTAAAGACCCCTACGCCTGGTCTCCATGCATTCCCCGGTTCCTATAGAACCGCATGGGAATTCGGACACACTCCGGAACATCAGGTCCCGAGGCTGAAGCGAAAAGGTCGGCCATGACAAATGATCTACAATCCGGCTAGAAGGCATTATAAATGTCAATTAAATTACATGGTCATTTTGACTGGTTGTATTCCTCTTCAATACCATCTAACAGGCTGTCTAATTTACAGTCCTGCAGGGAATACTTTGCGGCCAATTCTACTTGGCCGTATACTAAGCTTACAGGGATCTCCTTCCCATCGGGCCCTATAGGACCGACCTCAGCCATGTGGTTGGGGTCAGCCTTTGCGTACCGCGTCTTCACCATGGCCCAGGCATCCCTAGCGCCTTGACGGCAGGCTGATATCTTCCACAATCAGAAGCGCCGCCATTCTCCCTTTAGCTTCTCCGCAAGCTCTCCAAGACCTTCGGGCATGGAGACGGATGGCCACTGGGCCTGGGCGACGCCTCGCATTGCCTGCCGAACTCAATCGAGCAGTTGCGAGAGCTCAGGAAGAAGGTCACCCGTAGAACCGGGCATCTCCTCTGTAGGACGACCTGTTAGCACACTTACAAACATTGCTCTGTTAGTCAACTTCCCCGCCGAACTTTCTTTCAAAAGGTTCGTTCAAGCACTTACTAAATATGCCGCGCCGAAGCCGCTGATTCTCCTTCACGGAGTCTGACAGCTGGGCACGAACATCTTTCAGCTCGACGCCCATCTTGGTGTTGGCTTCTTGGAGATTGTTCGTCTCCCCCATCACCTTTAGCAGCACCCTCTCACCAGCCTTTAGCTGGCGTAGGAGGTGTTGCCTTTCCGGATTCAATCCGGCGCCATCTACAATTTCATTTTTCAGATCCGCACCAAAGCCGTGCTTCGCAAAATACTTATCTTTCGAAGTGTATATTACCAGAGGGGGTCTCCTTAGGCTCCCCTGCCGCGGCTAGTGCGGCCTCCAGTTGGGCTTTGCACTCTTCCAACTCCTTGGACAGTAGGGAATTCTTTCTGTAAGAACCTGCATATCAAATGATACTTAAATCAGTTATTCTAACTGTTTCAAGTCTCGGGGGCTACTGCTATATATATAATTACCAAAATTTTCTTACCCGTATGTCTTTTGCATATTGCTCCGTGGCTCTGGCTAGACCATTTTGAGCGGCACGGAGGTGCGCATCTCCCAAGGTGAAGGCATCTAACGCCCCTTGGGAGAAACAAGCGTTGCGAAGAATTGTCCGGCGACGCCTGTGGTTCATGGCACTCTCCACCTCAGAGTTGGTGGCAGACAACCCGTCCACATCCTCCGTCGAAGGAGCGTCTGGCGCACGCCTTGCGTTCGCCTCCGCCTCTGGACCAGGATTTGGAGCCTGGCTGGTGGAGGCGCGATTGGCAGCCTCTCCGGGTATAGTCCGGCGAGGTCTGTTTGTCCTGAAGAAAGCACGAGTGTCATTGTGCCTCGAAGGTATAACACCTGGGATAAGGGGGCGCGCCATACCTTTGCGCTAACGCCTTGGTCCGGACTGCACTTCTTTTCGGCCCACGGGGCCCTACGGCCCCTCGTTGGCTTGTCGCCGTAGGTTCGGCCTTCCGCCTTAAAAACCTCCCCTACAAAGTTCGGTTGCAATCAGGAAACTGAACACGAGTGGGCGGACACCTATTCGGGGCACTGGGACTTCGATCTCAGATACCTGGGGCGTCAGGATTAGCCCTGGGTAATCGGCCGTAATGGCCACCAAGGCGTTGTCCTCGCTCAATTGATGGAACACTCCATCAATTAGCTCCACAGATATGTCCGGATCCTCTTGAGAGGCCGGGTCGAGGGACCGTCCTGGGTCCTCGGGTTGTGGAGGAGGGCTGCTTATTTCCTTAACAGCCCGACGCAGTTCCTGCGTTAAAGTCATCATACTGAATATTTAACAATGGGAATACAAAACTAATGGACAAGTAAATACGGGCGCTTACCCAGCTCGGGGGATTGTGCATGGAGAGAATCCACCCTGAGGGTTGACGCGGAGAAATTCCTCCTCTTCTCCCTTATAAAAGTGGACAAGATCTTTAGTAGAGCGGCAGCTGAATCCGGCCCCTTAGGACCGTAGCGGGTGGCGTCGTCCTCCCCGTTGAAGTCCCACATGGGGTGGCTTCTATACTGAAGCGGCTGCACCCCCCTCATAATGCATTCGGCCATAACCCCGATCATGGTTAGTCCGGAATGGGCTAACAATCTTATTTGGCCCATCAGGTAAATGATGTCCCTGTCGCTTTCCCTCCGAGGGCTCCATGGGCACCAGCTTAGGCGCTTCTTTAAGGGAGCACTGTTGAATTCAGGGAGGCCGATCCGGACAGGATCCGGCAGCGGGACATCTTCTATATAGAACCATTCCGAGGGCCAGACTTCGGACGCCTTCTTTGGGGTTCCGGATAGATATCCGGTCCCGACGATGCGCCACACTTCGGCTCCTCCCACTTGATACATTGACCCCTTCTTGGAACGGGGCACGAGGCAAAATAGCTCCTTCCACAGCCCAAAATGAGCTTCAACACCCAAGAACAGCTCGCAGAGGGCTACAAAGCCCGCGATATGCAATATTGAGGCAGGCGTGAGATGATGTAGCTGGAGGCCGTAGAACTCTAGCAGCCCCCGGAGAAATGGGTGGATTGGAAATCCGAGCGCCCTTATTAAGTAAGGGACAGGGCACACCCGCTCTCCTTTGGAGGGATGAGGTGCATTCTCTGCTTGCTCTCCGCCGTTGTAGACGGCAAGACCGGCTCGAACCGGGACCATATAGGATGGGGGGAGAAATCCCTTGGTCTGGAGCGTCACTAGCTCGCTATGCGGGGTGGAACATCTCTCCCAATATCCAGGCTTCGGGATGGGAGGGCGAGGGGAGGTGTTGCGATGGCTGGCCATGGTGGAATGGACCTTTGTCGGATGCGCTCTGATGAACACTCGCGGAGGGGAGAAGGTGTGGATTGGATCTAAATCATCGTCCCCTTAAATAGGGCGGCTCATTTACGCGGCTAGGGGTGTGAATGTAAAAACACTCAGACTTTTCATATTCGTTTGACACGTGGGAAGCGGCCATTATTGGCCGTAGAAGCCAAGGAGCGCAACATCTACAAGAAACCGGACTTTATTCAAACAGGTGCATGGAATTTGGAGGAGAACCCGCCTTGCAATGCCGAAAACAATCTGCGCGCCGCACTCATCGTCATTGAAGCCTGCTTCGGGGGCTACTGAGGGAGTCCTAGATTAGGGGGTGTTCGGATAGCCGGACTATACATTCAGCCAAACTCCTGGACTACGAAGATACAAGATTGAAGACGCTGTCCCGCGTCCGGAAGGGACTTTCCTTGGCATGGAAGGCAAGCTTGGAGATACGGATATGAAGATCTCCTACCATTGTAACCGACTCTATGTAAACCCTAACCCTATCCGGTGTCTATATAAACCGGAGGGTTTTAGTCCGTAGGACAACATACACATCAACAATCATACCATAGGCTAGCTTCTAGGGTTTAGCCTCCTCGATCTCGTGGTAGATCTACCCTTGTACTACCCATATCATCAATATTAATCAAGCAGGACGTAGGGTTTTACCTCCATCGAGAGGGCCCGAACCTTGGTAAAACTTCGTGTCCCTTGCCTCCTGTTACCATCCGGCCTAGACACACAGTTCGGGACCCCCTACCCGAGATCCGCCGGTTTTGACACCGACAGCCGTGATCACTCGGGAAGTCATCACAGGTATATACATACATACATACATACATACATACATACATACATCCATACATACATACATACTATACATGTTGTGACTAAAGTCGGGTCGGCTCGTTGAGTACCCGCAAGTGATTCCAATGTTGGGAGCTGAAGGGGCAGGTGGTTCCACCCAGGTAGTGGTGGGCCTAGGTTCCCAACGGCCCTCGACTGATACTTTGTGGCGAAGCGACAGGGAAGGTTGAGACCACCTAGGAGCGAGGTGGGCCTGGCCCTGGTCGACGTTTGCGGTTACTTCAAAATAACACGCTTAACGAGATCTGGGTATTTGATCTGAGTTTGGCTACTGGCCTATACGCACTAACCAACTACGCAGGAACAATTATGGGCACTCGACGTCGTGGTATTAGCCGAAGCCTTCGTGACGTCAGCGACTAAGCGGCGCGCGCCGCATTGGACCGTAAGTTCGCGCTTGTATTAAGGGGCTAGCTCTGCTTCCGGCCGCATACGCAACGTGCAGGTGTGCAATGGGCGATGGGCCCAGACCCCTGCACCATAGGATTTATACCGGCGTGCTGACCTCTCTGTTGTGCCTAGATAGGGCTGCGACGTGTTGATCTTCTGAGGCCGGCCATGACCCAGGAAAGTGTGTCCAGACAAAGGGGGATCGAGCGTGTTGGGAAATGTGGTGCACCCCTGCAGGGAAGTTAATCTATTCGAATAGCCATGATCTTCGGTAACAGGATGACTTGGAGTTGTACCTTGACCTTATGACAACTAGACTGGTTACTTAATAAAACACACCCTTCCAAGTGCCAGATACAACCCGGTAATCGCTCTCTAACAGGGCGATGAGGGGAGGATCACCGGGTAGATTTATGCTATGCGATGCTACTTGGTGAACTTACCTTTTGCTCTCTTCTACATGCTGCAAGATGGAGGTTGCCAGAACCGTAGTCTTTGATAGGACTAGCTATCCCCCTCTTATTCCGGCATTCTGCAGTTCAGTCCACATATGATACCCTTATTCCATTTGATACCAATGCATACATATGTAGTGTAGCTCCTTGCTTGCGAGTACTTTGGATGAGTACTCATAGTTGCTTTGCTCCCTCTTTTCCCCCTTTCTATACCCGATTGCTGTGACCAGACGATGAAGTCCAGGAGCCAGACGCCACCGTCAACGACGACTCCTAGTACACTAGAGGTGCCTACTACTACGTGCAGCACGCTGAAGACGACCAGGAGTAGTTTAGGAGGATCCCAGGCAGGAGGCATGCACCTCTTTCGATCTGTATCCCAGTTTGTGCGAGCCTTCTTAACGAAAACTTGGTTAACTTATGTCTGTACTCAGATATTGTTGCTTCCGCTCACTCGTCTATGATTGAACTCTTGTATTCGAGTCCTCGAGGCCCCTGGCTTGTAATATGATGCTTGTATGACTTATTTTATTTGTAGAGTTGTGTTGTGATATCTTCCCGTGAGTCCCTGATCTTGATCGTACACGTTTGTGTGTATGATTAGTGTATGGTCAAATCGGAGGCGTCACAAGTTGGTATCAGAGCCGACTGCCTGTAGGAATCCCCCTTCCACACTCCTTGGCCAAAGTCGAGTCTAGTCATTGCAAAACTTTTACTAACATGGCTGTGTGCCTTACGGGGCCACGTCACCATTGGGTGGTATTAGGATCTTTTATCCCTTGACCTATACTCTGGTACTGTGATCTCTCTTCTATTCGGGTTACATAAATTTGCTAAACTCTAACATTAGGTTCCCGTAACAACTTTCTCCCGAAGAGCCCCTTATTACAGATGGTCGTCTGCTGCACCAGAAGAATCCAAAGTTACTCTCCGTTGTTCTCTCAAGACTTTATGGCGTCACTTTTGCAATTCCCTACCACCGAAACATCCCTATGGATAAATACTTGCACCTGTCATCTGTCGTTCTTACTTTATTTCCAGCCGATCTTGTTATTACAAGATACCCCGAGAATACTTGTGCTTACTGCCTTGCAGTTCCTTGCCACCTGAATACCCCTACGAATAATTTCTCGCACTTATCGAGGATTCACTCATTCCCATTTGATTCATGTATTTCACAATAGTCTTGACAATACCATTCGATCTTCCAAAAATCTTCGGCAGCCTATTGCTATGGAAATCCTTGCTTGGTTTAATTATGGTTAATCCTATAAGTCTAGTAATTTTATTGGCATCCTTTGGCACTATAATTTTGAGTCCATCGATTCTATATGTGTGTGAATACACGCAATCATCAGTCGATCCTTATAAATTATCTTTCCATCTCAGACGTCTCTCGAACATGAGCTGGTTCTCGACAAATCAGATTGCCATTGATCGTACCCCTAAGTCTACTCAACTCATCCATCCTTGATCAATGCGTTTGCTCCGGATCCCTTGATTTGAAAATGATAATTCCTTTTTTATTTAAAACTTTGAATTATTCAGATGTTCTATAAACTGATGCATTTGCATTCTTTTTTCCTCTGATTGGGTATCGATACTCATATCAGCTCCATTGTGGATCGCCGTATCTACTGTTGGATTATTATCCGACAGTTGCCTTCATAATTAATCATCTTGTGAGTTCTTTCTCCGATTCATAATGCCTTTGGTAAATTGTATCCTCTCCTTTTGTCAACTATGCTCTATTTTCGAGATTGTGTTAGTTACTCTTGAAGCTTGTGGTATATGTTTCTAAGATACCCTGATGGGTTGAACCTATGCCTTCCTTAATATTCGTGACCTTGATAGTTTTCACGAGTCATACTTTTCTGGTATTTTGCCAAATAAAATTTAAACAATACAACTTCATCGAAAGCGAGCAGTGAATGAAAGGTTATGCATTGAAGAAGTGGGAGTCGACCTTGAACTTTGTGTTCATGCCCATGGACACGATGTAGATCTTATCATAGAAGCTACTCTTAAATTAATTATTCCTTTGGTATAAGTTCATCTTATCTGTGGGATCTGGTCTTTTGCAATCGTGGTTCCGACTCCTTTAAATAACATTTCTCGTGTAAGTTTAAGCACTTGTCTTCTGCAGAGCAATACCCTAGTCCAACCTCTACTTTGATCTGTCCTCGAGTATTACCCCCTGGTATCTCGAGATTATAAAGGAACTGCATAACCTATTATGAGTTCTTCTTCAAGTACTACATTCTCACTGATTCCAATTTTTCATGGGCTCTGAGTTGTTAAACACTCAAAGACACTGATAACTGAATCGAGCTCGCACCACAATTAAACAACTCTTGGTAACCTTCATTACTTACGAATTTGAACTCGATCACGTAAGTCCTATCTTGCTCGGCTATATCATTATCATGCCGATTTTAACTGTGCTACCTGGTCCTTAACCCCGGAGCACACCTTTCGATGATGAGCTAAGCTTACGCCGATCTTCCTCGTCATACCAATTCGCCTTGAACAACAAGCTTGATTTTGAGTTTGTGTCGTACCCGTGGTTCCAATAACCTTTCGCTTCATCATTCCTTTGACTTGATGTCATCACCGATCGATTACATCTTCAGGTAATCTCTCGACAAATGTGTCGTGATCATCATCAACATATTGAGCTCTTTCAAGATACCCATCGAATTCATGATGAGCAATACCATCCTTGCCCCTCGATGATGTGTGTTATCATCGACAACATTCTTGCCTTCCCACAACACAAACTTGTTCATGTTATGAATGCAACTTGCTATCCAGCTTGTATGATGTTCCACCTTGAAGTATGAATGTACTTTATGACAAGGATGTTGTGAGGATTGCTCCTCCTCTTAAGAATTCTTGGTATAGTGATGCTTCTCACCATCACCATTCTTTCTTGTTCCTCTTGTTGATTCTAACCGGTGTACCAACAAGTGAACGGTGTTGTTTGGATTCTGCCCTTCTAGCAACCCTATTGCTTTGAAGTTAATGGTCGGTCGTTCATTCTGAAACTATTGATTATTGAATCACCATTCTGACATTGGTCGTGCAACCCAACCCATATTTCGGGCGCACCTTTCAACCAATGTTTAATTGTGTATGTTTTCCTCGAGCATACCTCATTATATCATTTTATCTAACAAATGTTATCTCCTTGTTCTCATAATTGTGGAAATCCATCTTTAGGGAAATCTCAATGAATGGCCGCTAGGTCCATCAGCCACCTCCTCATCCTCTCCTGAACTCTTTTTTCGGAACTTGCTTCCATAGTTCATTTCCAGAGAATCTTACAATGACATCTCGTCAATTTGTGTTGCACCTTTTCTTCTCAGACCTCCTGAGTCCAAGGTATCCTGACACCAATCAGATCTGAATCTCGGTCAGATATGATGGTTGGGACATATTTCCAAGAGTTATAACATTGGTCCTTATATATCGGTAAGGTGATGTCATCCCTAGCACAGCTAGCCAGAGGACCTATTGTTGTCAGTTTCCTATTTATAAAGGTTAGACATTCTTCCATGAGGAAATCGTAAGACTTATTCTATATGTTGTTCCTGATGAATCCTTTGTGTATCCAAGTTCGATCCTTGCTTGAACACCATGTCAATGCTATCTCGAAGCATGTCTGTGGTACTCCGATTTTCAATAAGAACATTTGAACAACAATGCTAAACTTTTCTTTATCAATTATCCAAACACCGTTGTATGGGTAATGTCATGAAATTTCTCTCTCCTTACCTAAAGAGTTTTCTACATTATATCCTGCCATGGATATCATGCTTTGCTTGTCCCTGGGAAGGTTATACCCCTGAAATATGTGTTTAAACACATTTTCCTTTACATTGATCTATTTAACCTGATGATCACATTTTCCTTTCCATTGGTTTGTTTGACCTGCTTAGTTAAACTACTCGGTGTACAATTCTGTCAGCAAGACCCTGTTACTATTGTTGATGACATTCCGGTAACCACTGATGGACGAGAACTTTGCCTATAGGTCCACCTTGTTTCAGCGAGCAGGAAAATGGTTCTCTTCGTCCCTCGCCCTTGGTACCAATGTTGTTGCTGACATAACCGACAGTCTCTTCTCTGACATTCCTGGCTATCCTGATGCCTTGCTATCATGACCGTGCAAGATGTCAGTGCCCTCCTACTTTAACCCACATGGTGGGCCCATAACCCATAGTTCCAAAGGATCGAAACCTGACTCTCCTGTATAACTGTAACACCCACGATGCGGCTATATCTCCCACGTGTCGGAGCACGACTTAGAGGCATAACCCCATTGTAGTCATGTCGCAAGAGGGGTAGTCTTTACACATCCCATGTATTGAATAAGAAGGAGGTACAGAGTTGGCTTACAATCGCCACTTCACACAATACATAAATATAGCATTACATCATCTAGAATACAACCAAGGTCCGACTACGGAACCAAAATTAAGACAACCCCAATTGCATAAGATCCCCGATCGCCCCAACTAGGCTCCACTACTTATCATTTGGAAAATAAACATAGTAGCGTCATGAGTCCTCGTCGAACTCCCACTTGAGTTCAGTCGCATCCCTTGGAATGGCATCATCGACACCTGCATCTGGTTTTGTAAGTAATCTGTGAGTCACGGGGACTCAGCAATCTCACACCCTCGCGATCAAGACTATTTAAGCTTATGGGTAGGGAAAAGGTATGAGGTGGAGCTGCAGCAAGCACTAGCATATATGGTGGCTAACATACGCAAATGAGAGCGAGAATAGAAGGCAAAGCATGGTCGAGAAGCTACAAAGATCAAGAAGTGATCCTAACACTACTTACGTTCAAGCATAACACGAGACCGTGTTCTCTTCCCGGACTCCGCCAAAAAGAGACCATCACGGCTACACACACTGTTGATTCATTTAATTAAGTTAAGTTTCAAGTTTTCTACAACCGGATATTAACAAATTCCCATCTACCCATAACCGTGGGCACAACTTTCGAAAGTTCAAAACCCTGTAGGGGTGTCCCAACTTAGCACATCACAAGCTCTCACGTTCAACGAAGGATATTCCTTCTCCGAGGACGACCCGATCACACTCGGAATCCCGGTTACAAGACATTTCGACAATGGTAAAACAAGACCAGCAAAGCCGCCCGATGTGCCGACAAATCCCGATAGGAGTCGCACGTATCTCGTTCTCAGGGCACACCGGATAGGTCAAGCTACGAGTAAAACCGACCCTCGAGTTGCCCCGAGGTGGCCCCGCAGGCTTCCTATTTCAGACCAACACTCAGAGGAGCACTGGCCCGGGGGGTTTAAAATAAAATTGACCCTCGGGCTCACGAAAACCCAAGGGAAGGTTATAGGTTGTAAGGCAAATGTAAAACTAAGGTTGGGCCTTGCTGGAGGAGTTTTATTCAAGGCGAACTGTCAAGGGGTTCCCATTATAACCCAACCGCGTAAGGAATGCAAAATCAAGGAACCTAACACCGGTATGACGGAAACTAGGGCGGCAAGAGTGGTACAAAACACCAGGCATAAGGCCGAACCTTCCACCCTTCGACAAGTATATAGATGCATTAAAGTAAACAAGATATAATAATGATATCCCAACAATAAACATGTTCCAACAAGGAACAAACTCCAATCTTCACCTGCAACTAGCAACGCTATAGGAGGGGCCGAGCAAAGCGTTAACATAACCCAACAACGGTTTGCTAGGAGAAGGTGGGTTAGAGGTTTGACATGGCAATAGGGGAGGCATGATATCGCAAGTGGTAGGTATCGCGGCATAGGCATAGCAATAGAGCGAGCAACTAGCAAGCAAAGATAGAAGTGATTTCGAGGGTATTGTCATCTTGCCTGCAAAGTTCTTTGAGTTGACGTAAGATTGATCCTCGTAAGCATACTCAACGGGTTCCTCGATCACGAACTCGTCTCCCGGCTCTACCCAAGTCAAGAACACAAGCAGAGGATACAACAATCAACCACGGTGCAATGTGCAAGCAACATGATGCAAAACATGGCATGATATGCGGGATGTGATATGCAATGCATATGCGTGCTTTGGAAGAAAAATATTGAACCAGGGCTCAACTTGGCAAACCAAGAGTGCCACTAGAAAGATGAGTTGATTTCGGTAGAAATCGATATAAAGATCACCGGAATCGGATGCACGGTTTGCAAATGGCAAGCAAAACAATAATGGCTCAACTATGCGATTAACAGCACGATGCCATCTAAAATGCAACAAGAAACTAAGCTAATGCACTCTAAAATAACAAGAATCTAAAATGGCAGTGATCTACTCAAGATGCTTGACAAAAAATGAACACTGAGCTATGGCTAAATCACACAATAGCAGGTTCAAACAAGCATGGCAAAAGTGCAAAAGATATCAGCTTCTCGGACAGTGAAAATAACATGCCAGGAATCAACATCAGGAAGCAATGTTTAGATCAAGATAACAACATGCTACAGGATCAGATCATAGCAACACAAGGCATGGCATGAAACTACTCAAAGCATATAACAAAAGTCCCTTACTAACCATAAGCCAAAAATGATCAGAAAATATAATGACACCCATGTAAACATAGCAAGTTTCGTTAACAGATTCAGACTTAGCATGAGCTACCTAGGCATGTTTGCGAGCTCGATGCACTCACCACAAGGCATTGCATGACAAACTAAGCATACACCCAGCAAGAAGACATGTCTAAGAAGCTAACCATGGCAAGAACAATCTCATAGCATGCAAGGATCAACTACAAAAACCTCGGCAAAATTAATTAACATGTAAACAATCTGCCAGGAATATTTGATAGCAAAAGTAGAGCAAGATTGAGTCATGCTAGGGTACTCCATAATTGCAAACAAAGACATGGATGGATAAAACATAACAATATCTCAAAATCATCCTTACTGAAAATGCTCAAAAGAGGCATGGATCACTCTGTAGCAACATGAATACATGGCATAAAAATAACATCAGGGAAATGACATAGAAGAATTCTATATCCCTGAAATCAGCAACATCACGAAAGCTACTTTGCATGCATGTGCTAGTCACCACATTGATCACAAAAAATACATGGCATACACCCCTGTAAAGATGGCATGGCATAGCCCAAAACACATGTAGGGCTCAAGATCATAGGAGGCACACATTAATCATGCCAAAATGACAAATGCCCAAAAATTGTTCAGAAACAGAAACTAACATTTTATAGCACTCTTGCAACAGCATTTTAGTCATCAAGATGGACTCAAACAAGCATCGTGCAATGGAACAAAATGAAGAGGACATCCTAACGAACAATTCGATATATGGCACGCCCAAAACGGAGCTACGGATGACGAGATATGGTGTGATGAACATGCCTAGAAAATTGGGGACTTAGAGAAAAACGAGAGTCAACCCTAGGGTTAGACCGATCCAGATCCAGCGCGCGCGGTTCCCGAGGTTGGCCGGGGTCTCGCCGGAGTTGAAGGAGGTGACCGGAGTGGACGGGGCGGCGCCGGAGAGAGCTCGGGGAGGCGCCGGCATTGAAGGCGGCCGGTGATGGCGGCTGGAGCGGCACGGCGAAGCGGCGTCGAGGCGGACGACAGCGGGGAACAGGGCGGCGTGGTCGAGCAGGGCACCAGCCGATACAGGCGGTGGCGGCATTCGGCCCGGGTGCGGCCCGGGGCGGGCCGGCCTCGAGCCCCGGTGGGCCTGGCGGCGGGGAGGAGAGAGAGGAGGGCCGGCGGGGTGATGTGGCGCCCCTGGATTGGCCGAGAGGGGGAGGCGGACACATCTGGCGGCGGAGTGGACACGTCCGGTGGTGCGGAGGGAAAGACACTAGGGTTTCATCCGCAAATTTCGGGGAAGAGGGCAAATATATAGGTAGAGGGAGCTAGGAGAGTCCAAATGAGCTGCGGTTTTCGGCCATGCAGTCGTGCTCGAACGGCCGAGAGGATGGAGGGGGTTTAGCTGGGTTTTGGGCCACTTTGGAAGGGTGTTGGGCTGCAACACACACGAGGCCTTCACGGTTCCAGTGTTAACCGTTGGAGTATCAAACAGACTCCAAATGGCACGAAACTTGATAGGCGGTCTACCGGTAGGGTACCAAGGCCGCTTGGCAAGTCTCGGTCCAATCCGAGAAAGTTTAACACCCGCACATGAAAAGAGGCAAAAGGGGACGCCGGAGGACGTAGGAGTGCCGGAATGCAAAACGGACAACGGGGAAAATGCTCGGATCCATGAGACGAACACGTATGCAAATGTGATGCACATGATGACATGATATGAGATGCGTGACATGGACAAAAGCAAAACGAAGACAAAACCCAACCACGAGGGAATATCATAACTTAGAGCCGGAAATGGCAATAGTTGGAATACAAATATGGCAAGTTACATACGGGGTGTTACTACACTCCACCACTACGAAAGGATCTCGTCCCGAGATCTAGGACTGGAAAAACTCCAGTATTTAGAATGGAGGTGGTCCTCGCGTTCCCAGGTGGCATCACGGTCGGAATGATGTCACCACTTCACTTTCAGGAATTTGATAGACTTGTTGCGAGTCTTGCGCTCAGTTTCTTCAAGAATAGCAATGAGATGCTCATGATAAGACAGGTCTTCGGAGATTAATCTCTTCGAAGTTGATGGTGTGGTCAAGAGTCTTGAAACACTTGCGAAGCTGAGACATGTGAAACACGTCGTGCACATTTGCAAAGTTGGATGGAAGCTCAAGTTGATAGGCGAGATCGCCTCTTTTGCCAATGATCTTGAAAGGACCCACGTATCTAGGGGCAAGCTTCCCTTTGATACCGAAGCGACGAGTACCTTTCGTTGGAGAGACGCGGAGGTAGACATGGTCTCCGATCTCGAAAGCCAAGTCATGATGCTTGCTACCATAGTAACTCTTCTAGCATGATTGCGCGACTTTGAGATTTTCATGAATGACTTTGCACATTTCTTTAGGCTCTGTGATCAAGTCATTGCCAAGAAGTTGGAGTTCACCAGTCTCTGACCAGTTAAGAGGAGTACGGCACTTTCTGCCATAGAAAATCTCGAATGGGGCCTTGCTCGAACTCGCTTGGAAGCTGTTGTTGTAGGAGAACTCGACATATGGAAGACAATCTTCCCACTTCATGCTGAAAGAAATCACACATGCCCTGAGCATATCTTCGTGGATTTGATTTACTCGCTCGACTTTGCCACTAGTTTGAGGATGAAAGGCTATGCTGAAGCGAATGTTGGTGCCCATAGCCTTCTGAAAGGAATCCCAGAACTTAGAGGTAACGATGCTTCCACGATCTGAAGATATCAACTATGGAATGCCGTGCAAAGAGACAATCCTGGAGGTATATAGCTCTGCCAACTGAGCTGCTGTGATAGATTCTTTGATAGGAAGAAAATGAGCCACTTTAGTGAGCTTGCCGATGACAACAAAGATAGCATCATTGCCACGCTTGGACTTGGGAAATCCAGTCACGAAGTCCATCTCAATATGGTCAAACTTCCATTCTGGAATGGCAAGAGGTGTGGAGGAGACCAGATGGCCGTTGGTGTTCTGCTTTCACTCTTCTGCAGACATCACATTCGTTCACGAACTGAGCAATCTCGCGCTTCATGCGAGTCCACCAATACGACTGCTTGAGGTCATGGTACATCTTTGTACTTACAGGATGAATAGATAGGAGTGAATTGTGAGCCTCGTTCATAATGACTTTACGAAGGTCACCCTTAGGAACAACAATGCGATCCTCGAAGAAAAGAGTATCTTTGTCATCAAGGCGATAGTACTCGTACTTGTGTTGGCCCTTGGCAATCCCTGTCACAGCCCCAGTTCAGCCCTTGCTTGACTTTGCTTATTCATCATGCCATCATGTTTAAATTCCAAAGAAACTTGAAATGGGGATTGTTGAAACCCTAGCACCAAATGAATTCAACTAGGTTCAATAAAAATATTTACAATAATCCCAAATGCCCTTTAGAAAAGTTCATGATTCTTGTTAAAGGTGAAAACCTCTGCCAAAATTCATGCACATATTTCTATGCCATTCTGGATTTTTGAATTAAATCTTATTGCATTTGCAATTGGGCATTTAAATGCTATATATTATTTTAAGTGCTCAATTAATTCTAAACTTAAGCAAGGGTTGTTAGGAATAATCCAAACAGAGCCCACAATTATCTTCAGTATTTTTGAAACGTTTTGGTATTTTTAATAAAGCTCAGAAGTTGCAGAAAAATTGAAAAACAAAAACAGAAAGCAAAGAGCAGAGACTCACCTGGCTTACCTGTCGCAGCCCAGCTGGCCAGCCCACCTGGCGGCCCAGCCCACCAGGGGCAGCGTCGTCTTCTACCTCTTGCCAATAGGCAGAGGAGAAGTTGGGCATGGCGCACGCGCGCGCCACCTCCACCCTGCTCGCCTGCCTCTTCGACAGCCTAGACGCCTCTGGCGTTGCCACGCAGACCCCCAGGAAACCCCCTCTCACTCTCCCTCGCTCCTCCCCCCTCCTCCTTTTATCTAACGCGCGGCCGCCGAGTGCAGCCGTCGCTGCCGGCGAGCACCGCCATGGTCACAGCCACTGCCTCACCTCGCCGATGTGCTCAGAGGCTCCGCCTCGACCCCCTCTTCCTCCTCACCGAGCCACGCCCCACGGGAGCCCCTACAATGCCGCCGTCAGCTCCGTCTTCTTCCTCAGACTCCGGCGATCGCCGTCTCCACTAGGTCGTCTCTAGAGCCTCCCCTGAGCTGCCGACCAATTCATGCGATGCACTGTGAGCCTCTGAACCGTTTCCCCCAACTCCCGTGTACTAATTCGAGCTCTAGCTCTCATTTCCGTCGAGACCGAGACCTCGCCGGCGCCGGCCATGTCACCGTCATTGTTTTGGCCGTCCTCCGTCCAAACCAAGCACGTCACCGAACTCAATAAACCCCCAAGAGCATGTTTCACCCACCAGCTCCTCCTCCCGTGCACCACAACGCCAAACCCGCAGGTGCTCGAACGCAGGCCGCCGCCACGAGCTCGACTCCAGCGAGCTCGTTTCACCCGCGCCTCCCGCGTGCCTCCCCTGGATGCGCGCGAGCAAGGGCAACCCTCTGGTGCCCTTGGCATGGCCCAAAACCGCCCGTAGCGCCACTCCGACAATCTTCCGCCACAGTTTTGGTCGCCGCCGGCAAAACTCCGGCGAAGCCGACGTGCCGCTGTCATTAGGAACTTATGACGCCCTAACTAACCCACCTTGCTCACTGACACCTGGGCCCCACTCCCTAAATAATCTTGGTTTTATTTCAGTTTAGATTAGTTTATAATCATGCAGGACCCACCAGTCAGAGTTGACCGTGCTGACGTGGCTGTTGACCCGGCCCCACATGTCTGTGACCCAGATAGCTTTGTGTCACTGACCAGTGGACCCCACTGTTCAGGTTTGACCTGGCCGACCCAGTTGACCCGCTGACGTCACAACTATGTCATGCTGACGCATTAATTCAATTACTGGAATTATTCTTATACAGGAAATTCCAGAAAATAGTACAAACTTCTAAAAATCATAGAAAATCAACCGTAGCTCCAAATCAAACAAGTTATATATGAAAAATGATCAGAAAAATCCAATCTATCCATATGTAATGGTTTCATGCATGTTAAAGCAACCTAACCTTGCTGTTTAGATGAAACATGATAATGCACATATATGAGTTCATAGTTTAGGCTTGTATTTGAATCCTTGATTCAAATAAGCTCAAAACCTTCTGGTTATAGTTGCATTAGCCCAACGCACTCATTTTACCATGTCATGATCATGCATCATATTGTGCATTGCATTGATTGTGTTTCTTTCTTTGTTGCCGGTATTTGTACCCTCTCGGTAGACGTGGTTTCGATGATGAGATCGATGACACCGATGAAGATCTATAATATCTTCAGAAGTGCCAGGCAAGCAAAACCCCCTTGTTCATTCCGATACAAACCCACTCTCTCGCTCCTGCTCTCTTTTACAGCATTAGGACAACAACGATTCAACTGTTACATGTTGCGGTAGTTGAACCCCTTTCCTTTGCATGACCTGTCATTGCCATAGTAAATAGATAAAACCCACTAGCATGAATAGGAGTTGTTTGAGCCCTGATGTGCCTACTCATTCATGTTTGCTTGTCATGCCTGCTATTGCTTAGAGTTGTGTCAGGTCTAATTCATCGGGAATGAATTGGCAAGTTGTGAACATGTCCTACTGTGTGTGAGCTAAGTGTGTGAACACGATTTGGTAAAGGTAGCGGTGAGAGGCCATGTAGGAGTACATGGTGGGTTGTCTCATTGAAACCATTCTCAGGAACTGAGTTCTGTGTTTGTGATCCATGAAACAGCTACTACCACACATTGGGCCCTGAAATATGACCCCGCTCGACTTACTGACCCCTCTTGTCCTCTGTCCAAGAGTTGGAACTAGTTTCTGGTGTTTATAGGATATGTGTTGGCGGCCGTGCATAGCGCTGACCCTAGGGGTGGGCTATAATGCGGTAGATACACTGTGGCAGGGTATGCCGGGTGCCCGTTTGGCGTCTCGAGACCCTGTACACATCGTTTGGGGCCGTTCAGGATACCCCGGCCGGATTTCCTTGCGGATGGAACCCGAATAGGCGATAAACCTGGACTAGAGACTTGTGCGGTTAGTCAGGTCATGGTCTACACCCACGTCGGTTTTCGCTTGAAGTCTGCCGAGCACATGTCGTGTGCAGACGCTAAGTGGTGGAAACATGTGTGATGAAGTACACCCCTGCAGGGTTATAAATGATCTATTCGAATAGCCGTGTCCGCGGTAATGGACTTCTGGGTTTCCTATAACAGTTCATAGACAAGTGAATGTGGATACTCTAAAACTCGCAAGATAAGTGTGAGTGCTATGGATGGCCTTCTCGTAGGGAGACAGGAGTGGATCCCTAGTGGTGTATTGAATGGTGAATATGTGGACTCGTGTGGGCCATCTCAAAAGAGTTGCTTGCAGTCGTAGTTCAGGTTAGCCACTGAGTCAAAGCTGGCTTGCTGCAATTAAACTCCACCACCGCTTTATTGATACCGATGCATATGTAGATAGTTCTGATGTAAGTCTTGTTGGGTACATTTGTACTCACGTTAGCCTATTTTATGTTTTGCAGAGAGACGTCAGTCTCGCTAGTAGTTCTGTGTGGACTTAGACGTTTAGCTTGATACCTCAGCTACGATTTTGTTCCCATGGCAGGATCTGGTAGATAGTCAGGCTTCTTAGCCTTTTTCATTTGTAGATGTCTGTACTCAGACATGTTAAGCTTCCGCATGTGCTTGATTTGTATGCTATGATTGTTGGGTCATGAGACCCATGTTTGTAATATCTCGCTCCTCGGAGCCTAATGAATTAATACTTGAGTCATAGAGTTATGTTGTGATGCCATGTTGTATTTACACATATCGAGCATATTGTGTGTATGATTGAAATGCTTGGTATGTGTGGGATCCGACAATCTAGTTGTTTATCCTTGGCAGCCTCTCTTATGGGGAAATGTAGTCTAGTGCTTCCATGAGCCATAGTAGTCCGCTACAGCCCGGTTCACCGAAGTCCTGCTAGCCCAGCACTACTGCTCAGGACACTTGGCTGGCCGGCATGTGTTTCACTTCGTTCATGTGTTTATCCCTTCGGGGAAATGTCACGTGGTGACATCCGGAGTCCTGCCTAGCCTGCTACAGCCCGGGTTCCCAGAGCCCTGTTAGCCTAGTGCTACAGCCCGGATTCACACGCTGCTGACCGACATGCTCGATGTGAATCATGTATGCCTGTCCCCATAGGTTGGTGCCGCTTTGGGTTCACAACTAGCCATGCCGGCCCGGGTTCTCTGTCATATGGATGCTAGCGACACTATCATATACGTGAGCCAAAAGGCGCAAACGGTCCCGGGCCATGGTAAGGCGACACTCGTGGGAATACCGTGTGTGAGGCCGCAAAGTGATATGAGGTGTTACCGGCTAGATCGATGTGACTTGGAATCGGGTTCCTGACAGCGTTGGTATCAGAGCCTGACTGCCTATAGGATTACGAAGCCAAACTGGTCGAAGTTGAGTCTAGAAATGCTTTAGCTATATAAGGGAATTGATTGGGGAAGGGAACGTAAGGCTCTTTTTATTCCTTTACCTTATGTCCTTCTGATCTGAGTGAACCTCTTCTTTTCTACGGGGTTTAAGAACTAGGCATTCTCATCTATCTATCAGGATGACGTGTTACTAAACCGTAGTTGCCTAGGATTGTTGAGTTTAAGCCCGAGTTCGGTTCCTACTACTTCTGTGTGTTGGCAGTTCATCTCAGAACTTTGATATTGTGATGTTAAGTGGTTATGCCACCATTTTGCAGGATGTCTCAAATCATTTTGAGCATTTACAGCCGTTATGCTGTCCGAGTCATCCCAGATTTCTAAATAGTCTGATGCATTTGCAAATCGCTTCTTTCTGTTCCCGATGTTCCTTTGGGCCAGTTCAACCACACTAATCTGTGAGTTGAGGTACTCTATTGCCTCGACATATATGTTGGAGCTATTATTATGTCCCTAGGTGTTTTAGGGAGTCACCTAGTAATCTAGCAATGATTTGTGTTCCCGGTGTGATGATTTTGGCCACCATTCTCGAAAGCATCCCGTGATGCCACTTAGTAGTAGGCATTCTACTCCTGGGTTTTGAACCCGAGGTTCACCTATTTCATGTTGTTAGTATTTGCTAGTTCCCTCAAGATATTAGTAACTCTGCGATAGTCCTCGAGGTCCGTGGTATATACTTCTTCCAATACCATGAACCAATATGGCAAAAGCCTTTGGACCAAAAGATCACAATAAGAGTGCTCTTGATGAGTTCTCCATTCTGCATTGTGAATCTGCCAGTCCTACCTTTCTGCATGGGTTGTCCGGAAGAAATGTTGAGTTTTGCTCGACATACTAATCTATGCATCCACAACTCAGAAAGTTATATGTTCCTTGAGTTGTTCCTCTTCAGTTGTATTCCGACCATCCTCTATCAGTTGATAGAAGAGTGTGTGTGCATTCATTCATCGATGCCTTTTACTCTTATGGTCTGTCAAGCCATTCCATTCCAGAATGACTAGGAGAAACAAACTCCAGTACCTCGTCCATATCCAGGATTGGGTCAAAATAGTTGTGTATCGCAGATCAAAATGCCGATCCAACTTTTGATCCTGTTCTACCCCAAAGTATTACCGTCTTATGTCAAGAATGTCATGGGAATTGCACACCATCTTATGAATTCTTGATACGGTGATACCTCTCGCCATCGTTGTTCATTCCTCGGATCCCGTGTTGCTACAACCGGAATACTGACAATTGAATCATGATGTGTGAAATCAATACTCCTAGCAATTGTGTTGCTTGGTAGTTAAAGGACAATATTCTCATCCTTAGCGTGTTGGTTATTGAATCACCATCCTAGGACTGATCGTGCTACCTAGTCCATTTTTGTTGGTGCACTCTTCGATCGATGAGTTAGGATTTTGTCAAACCCTTGCTCTTTTGATCACATCATCTTGCCTTGAAAAGCAAGATTGTTCTCGAGCATAGTAACATATCGGTGGTTCGTGATGTTCCAAATATCTTCTCGGAAGTATTACCAGGTTTGACACCTGACCGCTATGTTGAGTTCGTGATCATGCTGGTTTTCCTCCAAACCACCCATTCTCCAAGAATCTGTGTGGGATACCCCTGAGCTAGTTGGTTAAGCTAAACAACAACTTGGAGAGTTGGAAGATAAAAGCTTGTCTGACTTAGTTCGTGTCAAGGGATATCTTTTGTGTGTGTGTTGAAGAAAGATGATATCTTCATCGATTGGTCCTCGTGATCAGTTGTTGGATCTATTTTCTTGTCCAAACTTTGTTTTGAGTGTGGGCTATCCTCAAATCGAACCAGAACCAACGATGTTTGTAATGTTGTCTTACTCGTGGTTGTTTCCCCGGGCATACACCATTATATTTTTTGGGTCTGACCGATGCTATCACCTTGTTCACATAATTGTGTAATTCCACTTATATGGAAACCTGGATGAATTATTGTTGAGCCCATCAGCAACATTTTTATCTTCTCCATGATTCGTGTTGAGCATCCAGCTAGCATTGGAAATTTTTATAAGCATTATATTCATGTTCCGTTCATGAAGAATATGTTCGGCTGAAAGGAGTGACTTCCTCTAATTCATGTGCATTTGGTGCAAGTTGCCGCCGTGAATTTGAGAAAGTCAATGTTGCTTCCTCTGGAACCATCCCAAGTCAGTTATGCATGTGTGAAGTATACACTAGTTTGCGAGACGAGCTACCTCCACCCCATGTGTAATTCCTAACACCCCAAGCCACTGATTGACTTGTTCAAGGAAAAGAAGTCTAGCGCGCGTAAAGACTTCGAAACCTTTGATGATGGATCCTAACCTGAACTCGATAGTGTTCTATTATAAGACTACTACGTGGTCATGCTTGTCTCGGACAACGTGTTCACAGGTTTGTAGCAGAACCAGCTCATGTTTTGGAGCATGCTATCGTAGTTCATTTTCCTAAGAATCCCGCAACGTCATCTCTTCGGTTAGTGTTGGAAATTTTCTTTTCCAGACATGCTGTCTGAAATGTCCTGTTACCAACCAGATCTGAATCTCAGACATATATGATGGTTGGAACTAGTCCAAGATCTATGATGTAGGTTCCAACAAGGTTGATGTTGGCCGACACACCTAGCCGGAAGATCTATCACTGTAGTATCTTGATTGAGCTATTTGACCATCTTCTCCATGAGGATTTCGTGCAACCTATTCTAGAAGTTGTTCCTTAGAGGTCCTCGTACTCTCGGTTTCCTCGGTTATGCTATAACCATTCAAACAGGGGAATTCCTCTCGTCTGTTGAGCTTTTCCCCAGTCACTAGAATCATTCCCAGTATTTGCATTTTGTTCCCAGCTTGCACCCGTCATTGTGTCAGTCTACCATGGGTCCCATCCATTTCCGGTGATAAGCAAAAGTCATCCATTGCGTTGTCTTCAACAAGGTAGTCCACATCATCCATTCTAGTCCGAGTTTGCCATTTCTTCGAGCTCTTTCAAAAGATCAATTGTAAATTGCCTTAAGCTGGTATGAAGAGTTTCAATGATCTATGGATCAAAAGTAATTCTTTTGCCACTTAAGGGAACAATCCATTGAGTCACCTTTCCCAAGGTGCCCCGTTATGGGATCATGGCAATTATTTCCCCGCCACCTTGACACCATCCACCATCTTTCTAAGCGTGGAATTGTTGGCCACCAAATCAAACCCTGTCATTGTTCTTCCATCCCTCTCGATATGTTTTGTGTCTCAACTCGAGATGTTTCAACATCTCATTCCGCGAGTGATATTGTATAGCTCGATCTTCGAGAAGATCAATCCTAGTAGAGTTTCTTTCCGTTGTCATCGCATGGATGAAGATCTCAAAAGCGAGGATGTCAAGATCAACGTATGCAACGAATCAACAACATTATGAGGTGCAACCTAGATCGTGAAGATTATGTAATCTTGTGTTCCCCCCTTCACCTTACCCTACGCTTGAATCTCGGGACGAGATTCTTGTTTAGTGGTGGTGAGCCGTCACAGCCTCAGTTCAGCCCTTGCTTGACTTTGCTTGTTCATCATGACATCATGTTTAAATTCCAAAGAAACTTGAAATGGGGATTGTTGAAACCCTAGCACCAAATGAATTCAACTAGGCTCAATAAAAATATTTTCAATAATCCCAAATGCCCTTTAGAAAAGTTCATGATTCTTGTTAAAGGTGAAAACCTCTGCCAAAAGTCATGCACATATTTCTAGGCCATTCTGGATTTTTGAATTAAATCTTATTGCATTTGCAATTGGGCATTTAAATGCTATATATTATTTTAAGTGCTCAATTAATTCTGAACTTAAGCAAGGGCTGTTAGGAATAATCCAAACAGAGCCCACAGTTATCTTCAGGATTTTTGAAACGTTTTGGTATTTTTAATAAAGCTCAGAAGTTGCAGAAAAACAGAAAAACAAAAACAGAAAGCAAAGAGCAGAGACTCACCTGGCTTACCTGTCGCAGCCGAGCTGGCCAGCCCACCTGGCGGCCCAGCCCACCAGGGGCAGCCTCGTCTTCTACCTCTTGCCAGTAGGCAGAGGAGAAGCTGGGCACGGCGCACGCGCGTGCCACCTCCACCCTGCTCGCCTGCCTCTTCGACGGCCTGGACACCTCTGGCGTTGCCATGCAGACCCCCTGGAACCCCCTCGCACTCTCCCTCGCTCCTCCCCCCTCCTCCGTTTCTCTTACGCGCGGCCGTCGAGCGCAGCCGTCGCCGCCGACGAGCACCGCCGTGGCCACAGCCACTGCCTCACCTCGCCGATGCGCTCAGAGGCTCCGCCTCGACCCCCTCTTCCTCCTCATCGAGCCACGCCCCGCGGGAGCCCCTACAACGCCGCCATCAGCTCCGTCTTCTTCCTCGGACTCCGGTGATCGCCATCACCATTCCGTCGTCTCCAGAGCCTCCCCCGAGCTGCCGACCCATCCATGCAATGCACTATGAGCCTCTGAACCGTTTCCCGCTACTCCCGGGCGCTAATTCGAGCTCTAGATCTCATTTCCGTCGAGACCGAGACCTCGCCGGCGCCGGCCATGTCACCGTTGTCGTTTTGGCCGGCCTCCGTCCAAACCAAGCACATCACCGCACTCGGTACACCCCCAGGAGCATGTTTCACCCACCAGCTCATCCTCCCGTGCACCACAACGCCAAACCCGCAGGTGCCCGAACGCCGGCCACCGCCACGAGCTCGACTCCGGCGAGCTTGTTGCACCCCGCGCCTCCCGCGTGCCTCCCCTGGATGCGCGCGAGCAAGGGCAACCCTCTGGTGCCCCTGGCTTGGCCCAAAACCGCCCGTAGCGCTACTCCGATGATCTTCCGCCACGGTTTTGGTCGCCGCCGATAGAACTCCGGCGAAGCCGACGTGGCGCTGTCATTATCCACTGATGACGCCCTAACTAACCCACCTAGCTCACTGACACCTGGGCCCCACGCCCTAAATAATCTAGGTTTTATTTCAATTTAGATTAGTTTATAATCACGCGGGACTCACCAATCAGAGTTGACCGTGCTGACGTGGCGGTTGACCCGGCCCCACATGTCTGTGACCCAGACAGCTCTATGTCACTGACCAGTGGACCCCACTGGTCAGGTTTGACCTGGCTGACCCAGTTGATCCGCTGACGTCACACCTATGTCATGCTGACGCATTAATTCAATTACTGGAATTATTCTTATATAGGAAATTCCAGAAAATAGTACAAACTTCTAAAAATCATAGAAAATCAACCGTAGCTCCAAATCAAACAAGTTATATATGAGAAATGATCAGAAAAATCCAATCTATCCATATGTACTGGTTTCATGCATGTTAAAGCAACCTAACCTTGCTGTTTAGATGAAACATGATAATGCACTTATATGAGTTCATAGTTTAGGCTTGTATTTGAATCCTTGATTCAAATAAGCTGAAAACCTTCTGGTTGTAGTTGCATTAGCCCAACGCACTCATTGTACCATGTCATGATCATGCATAATATTGTGCATTGCATTGATTGTGTTTCTTTCTCTGTTGCCGGTATTTGTCCCCTCTCGATAGACGTGGTTTCGACGATGAGATCGATGACATCGATGAAGAGCTATAGTATCTTCAGAAGTGCCAGGCAAGCAAAACCCCCTTGTTCATTCTGATACAAACCCACTCTCTCGCTCCTGCTCTCTTTTACTGCATTAGGACAACAACGATTCAACTGTTACATGATGCGGTAGTTGAACCCCTTTCCTTTGCATGACCTGTCATTGCCACAGTAAATAGATGAAACCCACTAGCATGAGTAGGAGTTGTTTGAGCCCTGATGTGCCTACTCATTCATGTTTGCTTGTCATGCCTGCTATTGCTTAGAGTTGTGTCAGGTCTGATTCATCGGGAATGAATTGGAAAGTTGTGAACATGTCCTACTGTGTGTGAGCTAAGTGTGTGAACACGATTTGGTAAAGGTATCGGTGAGAGGCCATGTAGGAGTACATGGTGGGTTGTCTCAATGAAACCGTTCTCAGGAACTGAGATCTGTGTTTGTGATCCATGAAACAGCTACTACCACACATTGGGCCCTGAAATATGACCCCGCTCGACTTACTAACCCCTCTCGTCCTCTGTCCAGGAGTTGCAACTAGTTTCTGGTGTTTATAGGATATGCGTTGGCGGCCGTGCGTAGCGCTGACCCTAGGGGTGGGCTATGATGCGGTAGATACACTATGGCCGGGTATGCCGGGCGCCCGTTTGGCATCTCGGGACCCTGTACACATTGTTTGGGGCCGTTGAGGACACCCCGGCCGGATTTCCTTGCGGATGGAACCCTAATAGGGGAGAAACCTGGACTAGAGACTTGTGCGGTTAGTCAGGTCCTGGTCTACACCCATGTCGGTTTTCGCTTGAAGTCTGCCGAGCACATGTTGTGTGCAGACGCTAAGTGGTGGAAATATGTGTGACGAAGTACACCCCTGCAGGGTTATAAATGATCTATTCGAATAGCCGTGTCCGCGGTAATGGACTTCTCGGTTGCCTATAACAGTTCATAGACAAGTGAAAGTGGATACTCTAAAACTCGCAAGATAAGTGTGAGTGCTATGGATGGCCTTCTCGTAGGGAGACGGGAGCGGATCCATAGTGGTGTATTCAATGGTGAATATGTGGACTCGTGTGCGCCACCTCAAAAGATTTGCTTGAAGTCATAGTTCAGGTTAGCCACTGAGTCAAAGCTGGCTTGCTACAGTTAAACTCCACCACCCCCTTTATTGATACCGATGCATATGTAGATAGTTCTGATGTAAGTCTTGCTGGGTACATTTGTACTCACGTTTTCCTATTTTATGTTTTGCAGAGAGACGTCAGTCTCGCTAGTAGTTCCGTGTGGACTTCGATGTTTAGCTTGATACCTCAGCTACGATCTTGTCCCCTCGGCAGGATCTGGTAGATAGTCAGGCTTTTTAGCCTTTTTCATTTGTAGATGTCTGTACTCAGACATGTTAAGCTTCCGCATGTGCTTGATTTGTATGCTATGATTGTTGGGTCATAAGACCCATGTTTGTAATATCTCGCTCCTCGGAGCCTAATGAATTAATACTTGAGTCGTAGAGTTATGTTGTGATGCCATGTTGTATTTACACATATCGAGCATATTGGGTGTATGATTGAAATACTTTGTATGTGTGGGATCCGACAACCTAGTGGTTTATCCTTGGTAGCCTCTCTTATGGGGAAATGTAGTCTAGTGCTTCCATGAGCCATAGTAGTCCGCTACAGCCCGGTTCACCAGAGTCCTGCTAGCCCAACACTACTGCTCAGGACACTGGACTGGCCGGCATGTGTTTCACTTTGTTCTTGTGTCTGTCCCTTCGGGGAAATGTCACGCGGTGACATCCGGAGTCCTGCCTAGCCTGCTACAGCCCGGGTTCCCGGAGCCCTGTTAGCCCAGTGCTACAGCTCGGATTCACACGCTGCTGATCGACATGCTCGATGTGAATCATGTATGCCTGTCCCCATAGGTTGGTGCCGCTTTGGGTTCACGACTAGCCATGCCGGCCCGGGTTCTCTGTCATATGGATGCTAGCGACACTATCATATACGTGAGCCAAAAGGCGCAAATGGTCCCGGGCCATGGTAAGGCGACAACCGTGGGAATACCGTGTGTGAGGCCGCAAAGTGATATGAGGTGTTACCGGCTAGATCGATGTGACTTGGAATCGGGGTTCTGACAATCCAAATCTTCACCTTCTTCACCATAGCATCAAGAAGTTGAGCCTCACGAATCTGATCTTCCAAAGTAGGAGATACTTGGAGGTTGGCAAGGAATCCTTGAGAACAACTTGGAGATTAAGTTTGTGGAAAGCTTCACAAAGATCCGGTTGGAAGGGCTTGAGAATCAAACTGTTGCAGTAGGCCTTCCTGCTCAAAGCGTCAGCAATTACATTGGCCTTGCCTAGAGTATATTCAATACTCGGATTATAATCTTGAATCATCTCGACCCAACGAGTCTGCCTGAGGTTGAGGTTGGGCTGAGTGAAGACGTACTTGAGACTCTTATGATCAGTGAAGATGTCCACTTTCCTTCCCAACAAGAGATGTCTCCATGTTAAAAGAGCGTGGACAACTGCCACTAACTCGAGGTCATGAGTGGGGTAGTTCTTTTTGTTGGGCTTCAACTGGCGAGAGGTATTGGCCACAACTTTCTTCTCTTCCATTAACATAGCACCAAGACCTTGCAGGGAAGCATCACAGAAAACCTCAAATGGTTTGGATTCGTCAGGAAGAGTCAGAACTGGAGATGTGACTAACTTCTCTTTGAGGGTGTTGAAAGCGATGTCACAATCAGGCATCCAGACATACTTCACATGCTTCTGGAGGAGGTTGGAAAGAGGCTTCGTGATCTTAGAGAAATTCTCAACGAATCTTCGACAATAGCTTGCGAGCCCAAGGAAGCTGCGGAGTTGCTTCACATTCTGAGGCGGTTCCCAATTCACAATTGCAGACACCTTCTCAGGATTAACATCTATGCCCTTGGCGGAGATGATATGCCCAAGGTAGAGAACCCCATCGAGCCAAAACTCGCACTTTGAAAACTTCGCATAGAAGTGATGTTCTCTGAGTTTGTCCAGCACCAATCTCAAGTGCTTGGCATGATCCTCCTTGTTCTTGGAAAAGAAAAAAATGTCATCGAGATAGACCAAGACGAAGTCATTTGTGTAAGGGTTAAATATGAAGTTCATCATGCGAGAGAACGTTGGAGGAGCGTTGACAAGGCCGAAAGACATGACAATGTATTCATAAGAACCATAGCTTGTTCTGAATGTTGTCTTGGGGATATCTTGTTCACGAATGCGAATCTGATGATAGCCCATATGGAGGTCAAGCTTGGAGAATACTTGAGCACCTTTGAGTTGTTCGAATAGCTCATTGATGTTGGGAAGTGGGTACTTGTTCTTTATGGTCTTCTTGTTCAATGGACGACAGTCGACACAAATTCGGTCCGTGCCATCCTTCTTCTTGACAAAAAGAACACCACAACCCCATGGAGAAGAACTTGGTCGGATCACACCCATACGCTCTTGTATATCGAGTTGTTTCTTCAGCTCCTTCAAATCTTATGGTCCAAGTTTGTATGGACGTTTGCAAACAGGTTCCGTGCCAGACTCAAGATCAATGACAAATTCAACTGGCCGGTGAGGAGGCATTCCAGGAAGCTCTTCTGGAAAGACATCTTGATATTCACAAACGACTGGAATCTGAGAGACGGCATCCAACGCGCCCTTCTTGTTGAGAGAAAACAGTCGAATGGTATCATCACGCGCAGCAAAGACGATCACATCCTCAGACGAGTGTGTCAATTGAATCTTCCCGGCAGAACAATCAAGTTGAGCTTTGTGCTTAGAAAGCCAGTCCATTCCGAGAATTAGATCAATATCCGAGTTACAAAGGACCATCGGAGAAGACAGAAACTTATAGTCACCCATCTTAATAGAAACATCTGGAACCACCTAACTGGCACTCAACCGTTTACCCGGAGAAAAGATATCCATGGATTTCCCCAAATGAGAAGAAGTGCATTCGTTCTCGGCAAAAAATGGTCTTGAGATGAAACAATGCGATGCACCAGTATCAAAAAGAACTTTTGCAGGAATATCATGAACAGGAACGTTACCCACAATCACTTCTGACGAGTCATCTGCCTGAGATGCGTTCATCATGTTAACGTTGACATGCTTGGGATTATGCTTGACCACTGCATTGCTGGCAAATCTCACAGGAGGAGGAGGCGGAAGACGCCTCTAGTTGAAGCATTTGTTTGCATAGTGACCCTTCTACTGACACTTGTTTCATGTAACCTCTGAGAGCGGCTAGTGATACGGAGCACTTGACCTTGGATCATGAGATGAAGCTTTGTTCTGAAAGCCTGGGTTGGGTGGGTCGGAAGATCCATTGGCACCTTTGCTCTTCTGCTGATAAGGCTGACGGAATAGAGGAGGAGGAGGCAACCAGTACTTCTGCTGCTTAGTTGCCACTTGAGTTGAAGAAGAAGAAGGAGTTGCATCCTGACTCTCTTCTTGGAAGCATCGCACTTGAGCTGAGTAGCATCTTGCTTTAGTGCCATATTGTAGAACTCATCATACTTTTCCGGCTCAAAGAGCACAAGAGCTAGTTGAAGATCTTCTCTGAGGCCACCTCTGAATTGATAAATCATGCTCTTCTCGTCAGGGATGTCTTGCTTGGCGAAACGAGTGAGCCTCTAGAACATGATATTGTATTGGTAAACAGACAAGCTGCCTTGCTTCAGATTGCGGAACTCCTCACACTTACTCTCAACAACACTCTGAGGAATGTGGTGAGCTTTGAAGTCTTGGCGGAAATCATCCCAGGTAATCACACGACCTCCTCTGGAATCTTTGTATTGTTGATACCACTCAACAGCTTGGTCTTTGAGTTGGAACGAAGCAAACTTGACAAAGTCCTCAGGCCTGACGTTGCTACACTCAAAATGTTTGTAGATATCGACGAGCCAATCGTCAGCATCTGCGGCCTCGACACAGTTACTGAAAGACTTCGGCTGGTTTGCGAGGAACTGGTTGAGGGTAGCAAACTGAGTTTGATTGTTGCCATGGCCTTGATTTCCTTGGTTGCGCTCCTGCAAGAGTTCCATAATCAATTGCGTGTTGGCGTTGGTAGCGCCCATCACAGCTTGCCATGCCTCCGGAGGTGGAGGTGGTGGCGGTGGTTCCGGATTCTAACGTGTTGGAGGAGCCATCCTGAAGAGGGTGACATCCGTTAGCATCTTGAAAGACATATATTCAAGCTGAATCAAATGGATCGAAATTGCAACATATAGCCTTAACATTCGAACAAGAATGAATGAATGAATTCCAAATTAAATGGTCACACTTCCATAAATTGAGAAGCCACTTAGATAGAGGTAGATGAATAAAACAACAAGGTACGTACATGAACAAATAATTGGTAAGGATTACCCAATCACAAACCAAATATCTGCGGAAGAAATACTAGAGCTACATGAATTCCCACCTATGAAACTCCCGAAATTTTCTGGTTATGCAATCAGGTGTTGGGGATACAGGGGAAGCATAATATCTCACCCAAAACTAGCAAATCCTACATCCAGCTGTATCCATCCTTCAACACATAACCAAGAAACCTTCGGAAATCATTTACCTCAACCTTCGAAAAGCATCCGTTATACGAGTTATGGCAATACTCCCGAACTCCCGCCCCAGTATTGGGTGACGTCGAGGTTATCTCACCAACAACTGCATAAAAGAGATTTTTTATGTCAGCGAAACTCAGGTATTCCAGAACTTCAACGATAAAATTGTGACGACAACATCTCAAAGCTCAACTCCCCGGGACACTGCCACAACCTCTAAATATCAGGAGGCACCAAGAACAATGTTCTCGTCAGAAAACCATCGGAACGATTCCAAGATACCCGCATGATCCTAAAACAAATTTTTAGTGAAATTTGAGAAGAGAAGAGTCAAAACTCTATGTCAGGATGCCTCACCAGAGCGACGAAGGGGCTGAGGAGTAAAAAGAATCCTACTCTCCGATATATATAATCCTAAAAGACTCAAAACATTTTTTCTAGACTCAACAACGCGAGCGATTCGATCAAGCAGGGGGCTCCTAAGTCGGGGAAGGCTCTGCTTACCGACTTGTAACACCCACGATGCGGCTATATCTCCCACGTGTCGAAGCACGACTTAGAGGCATAACCGCATTGTAGGCATGTCGCAAGAGGGGTAATCTATACACATCCCAGGTACTGAATAAGAAGGAGGTATAGAGTTGGCTTACAATCGCCACTTCACACAATACATAAATATAGCATTACATCATCCAGAATACAATCAAGGTCCGACTATGGAACCAAAATAAAGACAACCCCAATTCCATAAGATCCCCGATCGCCCCAGCTGGGCTCCACTATTGATCGTTTGGAAAAGAAACGTAGTAGCGTTTTGAGTCCTCGTCGAACTCCCACTTGAGTTCAGTCGCATCCCCTGGAATGGCATCATCGACACCTGCATCTGGTTTTGGAAGTAATCTGTGAGCCATGGGGACTCAGCAATCTCACACCCTCGTGATCAAGACTATTTAATCTTATGGGTAGGGAAAAGGTATGAGGTGTAGCTGCAGCAAGCACTAGCATATATGGTGGCTAACATACGCAAATGAGAGCGAGAAGAGAAGGCAAAGCACGGTCGAGAAGCTACAAAGATCAATAAGTGATCGTAAAACTAGTTACGTTCAAGCATAACATGACCGTGCTCTCTTCCCAAACTCCGACGAAAAGAGAACATCACGGCTACACACGCTGTTGATTCATTTAATTAAGTTAAGTTCCAAGTTTTCTACAACCGGATATTAACAAATTCCCATCTGCCATAACCGTGGGCACAACTTTCGAAAGTTCAAAACCCTGTAGGGGTGTCCCAACTTAGTCCATCACAAGCTCTCACGGTCAACAAAGAATATTCCTTCACCAAGGACGACCCGATCAGACTCGGAATCCTGGTTACAAGACATTCCGACAATGGTAAAACAAGACAAGCAAAGCCGCCCGATGAGCCAACAAATCCCGATAGGAGTCGCACGTATCTGGTTCTCAGGGCACACCGGATAGGTCAAGCTAAGAGTAAAACCAACCTTCGAGTTGCCCCGAGGTGGGCCCGTAGGCTACCCGTTTCAGACCAACACTCAGA
>NC_041386.1:308963341-308967884 GCF_002162155.2 Triticum dicoccoides
GGGGGGGGTTAAAATAAAGATCATCCTCGGGCTCGCGAAAACCCAAGGGAAGGTTATAGGTTGTTAGGAAAATGTAAAACCAAGGTTGGGCCTTGCTGGAGGAGTTTTATACAAGGCGAACTGTCAAGGGGTTCCCATTATAACCCAACCGCGTAAGAAACGCAAAATCAAGGAACATAACACCGATATGACGGAAACTAGGGCGGCAAGAGTGGAACAAAACACTAGGAATAAGGCCGAACCTTCCTCCCTTTGCCAAGTATATAGATGCATTAATGTAAACAAGATATAATAATGATATCCCAACAATAAACATATTCCAACAAGGAACAAACTCCAATCTTCACCTGCAACTAGCAACGCTATAAGAGGGGCCGAGCAAAGCGGTAACATAGTCAAACAATGGTTAGCTAGGACAAGGTGGGTTAGAGGTTTGACATGGCAATATGTGAGGCATGATATAGCAAGTGGTAGGTATCGCGGCATAGGCATAGCAATAGAGCGAGCAACTAGCAAGCAAAGATAGAAGTGATTTCGAGGGTGTGGTCATCTGTCCTGCAAAGTTCTCCGAGTTGACGTAAGTTGATCTTCTTAAGCATACTCAACGGGTTCCTCGATCACGAACTCGTCTCCTGTCTCTACCCAAGGCAAGAACACAAGCAAAGGAGACAACAATCAACCACGGTGCAATGCGCAAGCAACATGATGCAAAACATGGCATGATATGTGGGATGTGATATGCAATGCATATGCGTGCTCCGGGAGGAAATGATTGAACCAGGCCTCAACTTGGCAAACCAAGAGTGCCGCTGGAAAGATGAGTTGATTTCGGTCGAAATTGATATAAAGATCACCGGAATCGGATGCATGGTTTGCAAATGGCAAGCAAAACAATAATGGCTCAACTCTGTGATTAACAGCATGATGCCATCTAAAATGAAACAAGAAACTAAGCTACTACACTCTAACATAACAAAAAAGCACATGGCAGTGATCTACTCAAGATGCTTGACAAAAGATGAACACTGAGCTACGGCTAAATCACAAAATAGTAGGTTCAAACAAGCATGACAAAAGTGCAAAAGATATCAGCTTCTCAGACTTAGTGAAAATAACATCATGCCAGGAATTAACATTAGGAAGCAATGTTTAGAGCAAGATAACAACATGCTGCAAGATCAGATCATAGCAACACAAGGCATGGAATGAAACTACTCAAAGCATATAACAAAGTCCCTTACTAATCATAAGCCAAAAAGGATCACAAAATATAATGACACCCATGTAAACAGAGCAAGTTTTGTTAACAGATTCAGACTTAGCAGAAAACTGGACATGGCAAAAATAGAGTTACGTAGGCATGTTTGCGAGCTCGATGCACTCACCAGAAGGCATTGCATGAAAAACTAATCATACACCCAGAAAGAAGACATGTTCAAGAAGCTAACCATGGCAAGAACAATCTCATAGCATGCATGGATCAACTACAACAATCTCGGCAAAATTGATTAACACGTAAACAATCTACTAGGAATATTTTATAGCAAAAGTAGAGCAAGATTGAGTCATGCTAGGGTACTCCATAATTGCAAGCAAAGACATGATGGATAGAACATAACAATATCTCAAAATCATCCTTACTGAACATGCTCAAAAGAGGCATGCATCACTTTGTACCAACATGAATACATGGCATAAAAATAACATCAGGGAAATGACTTAGAAGAATTCTAAGTCCCTGAAATCAGCAAAATCACGAGATTTACTTTGCATGCATGTGCTAGTCACCACATTGAGAACAAAAATACATGGCATACACCCCTGTAAATATGGCATGGCATAGCCCAAAACACATGTAGGGCTCAAGTTCATAGGAGACACACATTAATCATGGCAAAAATGACAAATGCCCAAAATCTGTTAAGAAACAAAAACTAACATTTTTTAGCAATCTTGCAACAACATTTTAGGCATCAAGATGGACTCAAACAAGCATCGTTCAATGGAACAAAATGAAACGGAGCTACGGATGATGAGATATAGTGCGATGAACATGCCTAGAAAATATTAGAAAACTGGAGACTTAGAAAAAAACGAGAGTCAACCCTAGGGTTACACCGATCCAGATCCAGCGCGCATGGTTCCCGAGGTTGGCCGGGGTCTCGCCGGAGTTGAAGGCGGTGACCGGAGTGGACGGGGCGGCGTTGGCGAGGCCGGGCAGCGCGGGGTCAGGCGATGCATCGCTGGGGCGGCATGGCACCGTGGGGCACGGCGCGGGCTCAGGCGGGGCTCACCGGCGTTGACGGCAGCCGACGATGGCGGCTGCGGTGCCGCGGCATCGAGGCGGACGACGGCGGGGAATACGGCGGCGCGGTCAAGCGGGGCACCAGCCGATCCAGGCGGCGGAGGCGTTCGGCCCGGGTGCGGCCTGGGGCAGGCCGGCCTCGGGCCCCGGTGGGCCTGGTGGCGGGAAGGAGAGAGAGGAGGGCCGGCGGGGTGACGTGGCGCCCCTGGATTGGCCGGGAGGAGGCGGCGGAGTGGACACGTCCGGTGGCGCGGAGGGAAAGAGACTAGGGTTTCATCCGCAAATTTCCGGGAAGAGGGCAAATGTATAGGTAGAGGGAGCTAGGAAAGTCCAAATGAGGTGGGTTTTTGGCCACGCGATGGTGATCGAACGACCGAGAGGATGGAGGGGGTTTAGCTGGGTTTTGGGCCACTTTTGAAGGGTGTTGGGCTGCAACACACACGAGGCCTTCACGGTTCCTTATTTAACCGTTGGAGTATCAAACGGACTCCAAATGGCACGAAACTTGATAGGCGGTCTACCGGTAGGGTACCAAGGCCGCTTGGTAAGTCTCGGTCTAATCCGAGAATGTTTAACACCCGCACACGAAAAGAGGTAAAAGGGGACGTCGGAGGACGTAGGAGTGCCGGAATGCAAAACGGACAACAGGGAAAATGCTCGTATCCATGAGACGAACACGTATGCAAATGCGATGCGCATGATGGCATGATATGAGATGCGTGACATGGACATAAGCAAAACGAAGACAACACCCAACCATGAGGGAATATCATAACTTAGAGCTGGAAATGGCAAGACTTGGAATACAAATATGGCAAGTTACATACGGGGCGTTACAACTACCTTGACTCCAAAATATTCTTTGCACTTGGCTTCGTATGTAAATCACGAGCCACCTTCCGAGAGATGATCTATTCCCGATGCTCTGGACCCCTTCCTCACACTCGGTTTAGGTATCAATCGTGTGTCCATTCGCTGGAAACTTCCTATTATATCTTGATACTTTGCTCTCGATGTTTTATTAAGTTTCAACTCGAGAGATACTTCTGCCTCATTCCCTGAAATTGTTCACCAGATAATTAACCCTATAAGGGTCAGTTCTCCCGAAGTTACCCCTTACTCCCGCTCCAAAATCTCGGGACGAGATTTTTTGTAGTGGAGGAGAATTGTGACGCCCGCATTTTTAGGCTACAATGAACCCAGCTAATCTTGCCACGTCACCTCGATTACTGTTGGTAAACTCACGTTAGATCGAAACCGCCGGTTCGAATTAAAAAAATTCAAGATCAGGTTAACGATAAAAGATTTCAAACATTGAAACAAAATGTTCGGAGTGTGTAGTTAAATGCCTAGGTAATTATAGTGCAGAAAACACCTTTTTTGAAAATGCCTAAATACATTAAAATGAAATAAAACTGTAAATAAATAAATAAAAATAAAGGAACAAAAAAATAAAGGAAAAGTGCCCCTGGCCCAACTGGGCCAACTGGCCCAGCTGGCCACTTCCGCCGTCCCGGTCGAACCGGCCTAGCCAGCGCCTACAGCCCCCTAGGGCGACCGAACCCTATCCGACAACCGCACACCCCCACTCCTGCCCCCACGTCTCTCTCCCCTCCCCGATCCAGATCAGGATCGGGGGGCGAAACCCCCACGGTGCCCCGACCCCGTCGACCATCCCCGCCGCCTCGACGCCGCGCAGAACGCCTCCGCCTCGGCCACGTCGTCATCGATCATGTCGCCGCCTCGCCATACTCTCCGTCGTCGCCTTGTCCCCTCGTCCTCCCCACGCCCGCTGCCTAAATCCCTACGGCCCCCGTGAGCTCACCCTCTCCTCTCTCCCTCGCGCTCACGGCCGCGGCCTCCTCCCCGCGGCTCCGCTGTCGCCGCCATGACCCTGCTACTGCCCCCTCGCGCTATCTCACGCCTGCTGTCGCCCCGAGGCCGCGACCTCCACCCCGTAGCCACGCGCTGTCCGCACCACGCCCGCGTCGAACGCACCAGCAGGCCGCGCTCCCTGTGCTTTGCGCGCGTGCCCGCGCCTCGTCTTACTGGAGCCGCCGCGCTTCACACCCGCCTCCCCTGCGGTGGCCACGGTCACCGCGACCCAGGGCCATCCCTTCCGCCACGCCCCTCGCCCTTGCCTCGCCTGACTCCGCGCTCGTCCACTCCGGCTCACACTAGCTGCTCGCCACGCGCATGGCCTAGCCTCGCAGGCGCTGCGGTGGCCTTGCCGCCCAT
>NC_041386.1:308968537-309004679 GCF_002162155.2 Triticum dicoccoides
CTCGCTTGTGGTGCTACCCCCCAGCGCTCTCGAGCGCGTGCAACCCTCCGCCGTCGCCGCCCTTCACCGGCACCGCCCGTTGCTTCGCCCTGGCCGCGCCCCCTCCGGCCCCAGCCAACGCCCCGACGGCCTCCGCGCCGGCCCGCGCTCGTCTCGCATCGCCGTGCCCGCAGCCACCGGTCAGGTTCGCCCACCCCCCACGTCCCTTTCGGGCTGGGCGTTAGTGCCCTCTAGCGACCAAACCTGCTAAGGCCCTTGGAGCCTATGACAAGGGGGGCCCACCCCAAAACGTTTAATAAAAAAGGAATAATAAAATAAATAAATAATAATTAAAATAATTAACTAAATAATTAACTTAATTAATTCCAATTAAATTAACTAATTATGATTAATTAACCTAATGACTAATTAACCTAATTAACTACTGTTAATTAGCTAAACAGTCTATGACCAGTGGGACCCACCTGTCAGGTTGACCAGGTCAACTGTTGATGTCATGCTGACGTCATGATGATGTCACCAGACACTATTCTGGATAATGTTGAATTAAATAATTAAATAAATCCTAAAAATGATTTAAATCTTTTAAAATTAATATAAAATAAACCGTAGCTCGGATGGAAAAACTTTGTACATGAAAGTTGCCCACAACGACGAGACGAATCCGGATTCGCAACCCGTTCGTCCTCCACACATCCCTAGAATAGCGAACACGCAACTTTCTCCCTCTGGTTCTTCTGTCCGAAAACGCGAAACACCGGGGATACCTTCCCGGATATTTCCCCCCTTCACCGGTACCACCTCATACCACATTAGGGCCCCCTAGCACCGATACTTGTCATGTCATGCATCGCTATGCATCTGTTTGCTTAATATTTATTGTTTCTTCCCCCTCTTCTCTCGCTAGACACCGAGACCGACGCCGCTGCTACCCAGTATGACTACGGTGTTGACGACCCCTCTCTCTTGCCAGAGCAACTAGGCAAGCCCCCCTTTTGATCACCAGATATCACCTACTCTCCTCTATACTGCTTGCATTAGAGTAGTGTAGCATGTTACTGCTTTCCGTTAATCCTATTCTGTTGCATAGCATGTCATTGTTGCGACAACTATTGATACCTTACCTGCAATCCTACCTGCTTAGTATAGGTTGCTAGTACATCATCAATGGCCCTACATTCTAGTCCGTCTGCCATGGTATACTATAGGTCCGTGATCACTCAGGAAGTGATCACGGGTATATACATACATACATACATACTATACATGTTGTGACTAAAGTCGGGTCGCCTCGTTGAGTACCAGCAAGTGATTCCGATGTTGGGGGCTGAAGGGGCAGGTGGTTCCACCGAGGTAGTGGTGGGCCTAGGTTCCCAATGGCCCTGACTGATACTTTGTGGCGAAGCGACAGGGTAGGTTGAGACCACCTAGGAGAGAGGTGGGCCTGGCCCTGGTCGATGTTCGCGGTTACTTCAAAATAACACGCTTAACGAGATCTGGGTATTTGATCTGAGTCTGGCTACTGGCCTATATGCACTAACCAACTACGCGGGAACAATTATGGGCACTCGACGTTGTGGTATCAGCCAAAGCCTTCGTGACGTCAGCGACTAAGCAGCGCGCGCCGCATTGGACCGTAAGCTCGCGCTTCTATTAAGGGGGCTAGGTCTGCTTCCGGCCGCGTATGCAACATGCAGGTGTGCAATGGGCGATGGGCCCAGACCCCTGCGCCATAGGATTTATACCGGCGTGTTGACCTCTCTGTTGTGCCTAGGTAGGGCTTTGACGTGTTGATCTTCCGAGGCCGGGCATGGCCCAGGAAAGTGTGTCCGGACAAAGGGGAATCGAGCGTGTTGGGAAATGTGGTGCACCCCTACAGGGAAGTTAATCTATTCGAATAGCCGTGATCTTTGGTAACAGGACGACTTGGAGTTGTACCTTGACCTTATGACAACTAGAACCGGTTACTTAATGAAACACACCCTTCCAAGTGCCAGATACAACCCGGTGATCGCTCTCTAACAGGGCGACGAGGGGAGGATCGCCGGGTAGGTTTATGCTATGCGATGCTACTTTGTGAACTTACCTTCTGCTCTCTTCTACATGCTGCAAGATGGAGGTGGCCAGAAGCGTAGTCTTCGATAGGACTAGCTATCCCCCTCTTATTCCGGCATTCTGCAGTTCAGTCCACATATGATACCCTTATTCCATTTGATACCAATGCATACATATGTAGTGTAGCTCCTTGGATGAGTACTCACAGTTGCTTTGCTCCCTCTTTCCCCCCTTTCTATACCCGATTTCTGCAACCAGACGATGAAGTCTAGGAGCCAGACGCCACCATCGACGACGACTCCTACTACACTGGAGGTGCCTACTACTACGTGCAGCCCGCTGACGATGACCAGGAGTAGTTTAGGAGGATCCCAGGCAGGAGGCATGCGCCTCTTTCGATCTGTATCCCAGTTTGTGCTAGCCTTCTTAAGTCATCTTAGTTAACTTATGTCTGTACTCAGATATTGTTGCTTACGCTGACTCGTCTATGATCGAACTCTTGTATTCGAGCCCTCGAGGCCCCTGGCTTGTAATATGATGGTTGTATGACTTATTTTATTTGTAGAGTCGTGTTGTGATATCTTCCCGTGACTCCCTGACCTTGATCATACACATTTGCATGTATGATTAGTGTATGGTCAAATCGGGGGTGTCACATTTGACCTGCACACTCAAAACACGTTGATCAACTAAACATTCATACCTTTCAGCGTCTTCAGGAGCCATGTATTGCGTCTCATGATCAGAATCATCTCCACCATGTTCTTCACTTGTAATAAGAGCCAAAGTATCATCATCATAGTCACTAGCGGACTTATACCCACCATCCTCAGCAGCAATCATCACACACTGAGATGTGCATTCTCTCACATAATTACCTCTTCCCTTACAAGGACGACAAATAATATCACTTGTGTGCCATGTTGATGTCATGGAAGAAGAAGAGCTCTGTGCAGGCCCGTCATGTGTGCTCTTGGAAAATATTGGTGGTTGTGCCTGCTTTCTTGTATCAGGGCTGGAGGTGGCACCTGATGGAGGTGCTGGTGAAGTGGAAGTAGAAGATGCACGTGGTGTCCATGATGAAGGTCGACCTGCAGAAAAGTTAGCATGAGCCAATGCCTATCGATGCTCCACTTCACGTTCAGCTTTACAAGCAAGATGGAATAAACGAGTGATATTATTATACTCCTTATACTCTAGAATGGTATGAATCTCTCTATTTAATCCACCCAAAAAACATGCAAGCATAGCTTTATTCTCCTCAACAATACCAAATCTAATCATGCCAGTTTGTAATTCCTGATAATATTCTTCTACAGAATTTTTTCCTTGTCTTTAATGCTGCAATTTTTGAAACAATTCACGTTGATAATATGGTGGAACCCAACGAATACGCATAGCAGTTTCGAAGAAGCCTAAGTTGCTGGAATAGGATATAATCTACAATGTTCAGATTTCAGACCACCAAACACATGCAAAACTAGTGAAAGCACAAACAGCAGCAGCAACACGTCTTTCCTCGAGATATTGTAAACATGTAAAACGTTGTTCAGTTTCTAACTCCCAAGTAAGATATATATCAGGAACATATCTACCCTCGAATGGTGGAATATTCAATTTTAATTTAGGAAGATGGTCATGATCTCGTACCTGACGTGGTGTTGCAACCCTACCGTTGTGATTATATGCCTGAGGTCGACCTGCTGTTGGTGGTGCTGGTGGTTGCACGTAGTTTTGAATTTGATCAACCTCACCCTCGTAATAGTCCTCCACCTCTACAGTAGCAGCAGGAGCTACAAAAGCATCAACAACAGTAGTAGCGGCACCAGAATTTTGTCCAGGCTCAAGAGGAATGCGCAGTGCCCGCCCCACTTGATTTGGAAGGCAATGTTGTTGTTTTTCTTGTAGAGGTGCGATAGGTGCAGCCGGCGGTGGTGGTGGAAGACGCGTGAGCAATTCATTAAACTTGTTATCAAGATTTGTTTCGAACGTCTTCTCAATGCCATCTATGTTCTCCATGGCCTCTGCACCTGTCCACTCATCATTTGCTGAAATTTATCATGTAGCTATTTGTTCGTCATGTTCTCCTAATCAGTCTCATCGGCTTGTGATCTTGTCGTGGTTAGCAGCAATAGAAACACACAAGAATATGATCCTACAGACTACTAGGAAGTGGTGGTGGTGGTGGTGGTGTGTCACAAATCCGTCAAGCGAATCTCAAATTCTTACCAGTTCTTACCCAGCAGTAGGTGGTGATCGGCAACCGTTGTAGTCAAAACTCTCAAAGCTTGGACAGAGCGATTGCCAGGTGGTGTCAAACGCACGACGTAGATGTATGTGGAGCTGGGAAGGCTTATGATATGGTAGCAAAATGTCAGCAATAATCAATTCAGAGATACAAAGTTGAAGAAATGATCAACGACTGTACTATGCTGGTCCTAGGCTAGACCGTGCTAGAGACGCAAGCCTAGAAAACTAACAAAATCACGGCGCTTCACGTAAACAAGGGAGGAGCACACTCTGAATTTTTTTCTCCTTTTTCACTTTTTCCTCTCTTTGTTTTGCTCCACAACAATTTTTTTGAAAAAGTCTACAAATAGTCTAAAACTGCCTAGCCAGAATTTTCCAGACTTGTTTTTTTAAACTGGAACTATTTTTCTACTGCGGGTAGCACGAAAGTTGGGGAGACCGACTTGGTCATGACTCGGAGTATGGCGTGATCTGGAAATCAAAAACAAAAGAACAAATATTGAATTCAGACTAGGACTGGCGGCAGAGATGAATCTGGTGGAAACTCGGACTGGTGGCGGATATATGTAAGGCTCTGGAACACGAACTGGTGGCAAATCTGTGATGGAGGTGGACTTGGATTATCATGATGGCGGTGGATATGTGGTATATGGCAGCAGTGATAACGATGGTGGTATATGGCAGTGGTGACGATGATGGTGTTATATGGTAGCGGTGATGACGATGATGCAGCGGTGGCGTGGCAACTTGTGAACAGAACTCGAAACTCTAAAGGACTAGACACTAAGACCAGCAACTAGACACCATGATGCAACCCCAAATTCAACAATGTAAAATCCTAAAAAGATTATGTAAAGGCTCCGATTGGTTCGGATATGATGAACTAACCCTATTTTTTTGGCTTTTTGTGGACTGTAGGTATGAAGAACAGACTTGATCTAAACTACGAAAAACTGTAAAATCTCGTCGAGCAACTTGGAAATCTGATACCACTTCATAGAGGCAAAGGTGTCCCTTCTTTCGATTAGACTGTGGCTATCGTTTATGGTGGAGTAGACTTTGACGATCCGACTACGACCATGCGAGGACGTCGCGCCTTAGCAATCGCTAAACCAACTCCGATAGGTTATTGACCACGCCGGAGCACAATTAACCTAACCACGAGGGTCTATTTCCTGCAAGCAAGCGAAGAACAATCAAGAAACTAAAATTGCAATCTGGATATTGCGAATAAAAGAGGAAAGCGGTACTGATCTAGGGGGGTTCTGTGACGCCTTGGTCTGCTCGTGGAACACAAACGATGTACGCGAAGCTGCAGCTATGGCGAACTTTTTGTCTAAACAAAACCCGAAGCCTAAACGACGCCCTAAGGGTTGTATATATGGACGGATAGGGGGAATTTCGTGGCCCTTGGGGAAGGGGTGTGAAACCAACCCTATCTCTTGTTTCCCCACACATATGGACTCTAAAACAAACTATACTTATGTTTCGAAATTACATGGGCCAGGCCCAATAATAAGGTGACGCAGCACCTCTAATAGACTCTGCACGAAATTTGTGAAGTGGCATCTTGTATATTTCATCCAAGACATCATGTACTCATTGAAGTGGCTTCAAAGTCCTGAAATCATCACTTGAAACTCTGTTCTTGTTTCCCTTGCGCATGCCATCATCTCCAAGCTTGTTCATGCTCCAATGTTCATCCTTCTCCAAGCTAGGCCCTTCATTTTTAAGCAAAACAAATGTATCCAATTTAGGCTGCATCATATTATCATCGACATTAGAATCATTACCGAGAAATGAAAGTACCTTGTAATTTAATTGGCGTGCACGAGCTCTAGTAATGGGTTCAGTATGTATAGTAGCAGGGGTTGTGGGTGTAACAATGGTATTGATGTCCTCATTAGGCTCCTTCATCACCTGGCCGCGCGACATCCGCGGTCCTGAAGGCAAGCTTGAGGGCCGATAGGGCTTCCTTGGTGTCCCCGGCTAGAGTGTGGACGCCACTACGCCCGGCATCTTCATGAGATTGTAGGCAGGGTGGGTCGCTGCCATGAACTGGGCCAAGGCTAGGTACCTGAGGATGGTGTTGTAAGGGTGGCCAATGCGGGCGATGTCGAAGTCGACGAGCTTGGTGCGGTAGTTGTTGCGGATGCCGAAGGTGACGGGGAGGCGGATCTTCCCTAGGGGACTGGTGGAGCCGTCGACCACCCCAGAGAAGGGTTTGGTGGGGTGGTGCTGGCCATGAGGTACATGAAGCAAGCCAAACGCCTCTATAGAGAGAACATTGAGGCCGGCTCCACCGGCAATGAGGGTCTTGGTGACTACCACATTGCATATGGTGGGGGTGCAGATCATCGAGAGCGCGTCGGCGCCCATGGTGCTCGCGGAATGGTCCCTCGTGTCGAAGTGAGGTCTACCTTGGGTGTTGCCCAGCCCGGCAGAGGCCCCCATTGCTCGCGGGCGGCACCCACTGATACGTCTCCATCGTATATACTTTTCCAAACACTTTTGCCCTTGTTTTGGACTCTAACTTGCATGATTTGAATGGAACTAACCTGGACTGACACTGTTTTCAGCAGAATTGCAATGGTGTTATTTATGTGCAGAAACAAAAGTTCTCGGAATCACCTGAAACTCCACGGAGCATCTTTTTGGAAATAATGAAAAATACTGGCAAAAGATCAAGGCGAGGGGCCCACACCCTAGCCACGAGGGTGGGGGTGCGCCTGCCCCCCTGGGCGCGCCCTCCTACCTCGTGGGCCCCCTGGAGCTCCTACGACCTCAACTCTAACTCTATATATTTGCTTTCTGAGAGAAAAAAATAGAGAAGAAGGATTCATCGTGTTTTAGGATACAGAGACAACGCCAAGCCCTAAAACCTCCCGGGAGGGCTGATCTGGAGTCCGTTCGGGCTCCGGAAAGGGGAATCCATTGCCATCGTCATCATCAACCATCCTCCATCACCAATTTCATGATGCTCAGTGCCGTGCGTGAGTAATTTCATCGTAGGCTTGCTGGATGGTGATGGGTTGGATGATATTTATCATGTAATCGAGTTAGTTTTGTTAGGGTTTGATCCCTAGTAGCCACTATGTTCTGAGATTGATGTTGCTATGACTTTGCTATGCTTAATGCTTGTCACTAGGGCCCGAGTGCCATGATTTCAGATCTAAACCTATTATGTTTTCATCAATATATGAGTGTTCTTGATCCTATCTTGCAAGTCTATAGTCACCTACTATGTGTTATGATCCGGCAACCCTGAAGTGACAATAATCGGGACCACTCCCGGTGATGACCGTAGTTTGAGGAGTTCATGTATTCACTATGTGTTAATGCTTTGGTTCGGTACTCTATTAAAAGGAGGACTTAATATCCCTTAGTTTCCGCTAGGACCCCACTGCCACGGGAGGGTAGGACAAACGATGTCATGCAAGTTCTTTTCCATAAGCACATATGACTATATTCGGGATACATGCCTACATTACATTCATGAATTGGAGCTAGTTCTGCGGCACCCTAGGTTATGACTGTTACATGATGAACCGCATTCGGCATAATTCTCTATCACCGATCCATTGCCAACGAGCTTTCCATATATTGTTCTTTGCTTATTTAGTTTTCCGTTGCTATTGTTACTATCACTACAAAATACCAAAAACATTACTTTTGCTATCGTTATCACTACTATCATATTACTTTGCTACTAAACACTTTGCTGCAGATACTAAGTTTCCAAGTGTGGTTGAATTGACAACTCAGCTGCTAATACTTGAGAATATTCTTTGGCTCCCCTTGTGTCGAATCAATAAATTTGGGTTGAATACTCTACCCTCGAAAATTGTTGCGATCCCCTATACTGATGGGTTATCAAGACTATTTTCTGGCGCCGTTGCCGGGGAGCATAGCTCTATTCTTTGAGTCACTTGGGATTTCTATCTGCTTATCATTATAAAGAACTTGAGAGATCCAAAAACCAAGATTTATCCCTCAACTACGAGGGGAGGTAAGGAACTGCCATCTAGCTCTGCACTTGATTCACCTTCTGTTTTGAGTAAGCATGTGACACGTAAACCTGCTACTGGTATTCATTCTGATATGTCGCACGTTATTGATGATGCCACTTCTGCTTTGCATGATACTTATGATGAAACTACCTCTATGCTTGATACTACTATGCCACCTGGTGAATTTCTTGATGAACAACTTGGAAGGGTTAGAGAGAATGAAATTATTGAAACTGATAATATTGATGAAAGTGATGATGAAGACTCTCCCCCTAATAAATATGAATTGCATGTTGTTCCTGATGGTTATGTTCTGGATGAAGAATCTGCTAGAGCTATTCTTGCTTGCAATGATAGATATGATCTAAAGAGGTTATTAGCTAAATGGAAGAAGAAATCTCTTAATGCTCGAATGAAACCTGACCCTGCTTTTGCAACTTCACCTATCTGTGTTACTAATAAGGATTATGAATTCTCGGTTGATCCTAATATAATTACTTTGATTGAATCTGATCATTTTTATGGATATGAATCTGAAACTGTTGTGGCACATCTTACGAAATTAAATGATATAGCCACGGAGGGAGTCCTGGATTGGGGGGTGTCCGGATAGCCGGACTATACCTTCGGCCGGACTCCTGGACTATGAAGATACAAGATTAAAGACTTCGTCCCGTGTCCGAAAGGGACTTTCCTTGGCGTGGAAGGCAAGCTTGGCGATACAGATATGTAGATCTCCTATCATTGTAACCGACTCTGTGTAACCCTAGCCCTCTCCGGTGTCTATATAAACCGGAGGGTTTTAGTCCGTAGGAACAACAATCATACCATAGGCTAGCTTCTAGGGTTTAGCCTCCTTGATCTCGTGGTCATCTACTTTGTACTACCCATATCATCAATATTAATCAAGCAGGAGTAGGGTTTTACCTCCATCGAGAGGGCCCGAACCTGGGTAAAAACATCGTGTCCGTTGTCTCCTGTTACCATCCGCCTAGACACATAGTTTGGGACCCCCTACCCGAGATCCGCTAGTTTTGACACCGACATTGGTGCTTTCATTGAGAGTTCCTCTGTGCCGTCGCCATCAGGAAGGATGCCTCATCCCATCTTTAAAGACGGTACCATTGCTAAGGGAGCTTTGGCTATCGGCCAAACTCTCTGGCTAGGTGGTTTCCTTATGACCGCCTGTTCGGCTGCTGCACCGATGATGACCTCTCGGGTCATCGAAAGCAATCTTCACGTCAGCTCGGAATTCGCCGAGCAGCTAGATCCAATGGATCTCTCTTCCCTAAACGAGCTCTTGGATCGCATCGCCGCCCTGGGAGTCGCTATGGATTACGACCAGATTGGGCCTAAACCCGATCCGAGGGAGGTTAACTCTCCCCAGGTCACCCATCACGTTGCCGTGGTAGAGGGACAGTGCGGCGACCCTTCATCTATCTTAAGGACTAGCTATGTCCGGATTCCCGATCCCTCCAAGCCGGATACCCGCGGAGGGGAGGAAATCACTCATGACCTGAACTTAAAGTCAGGCGATGGGCTAGATTCATTAGACAGCATCCAAGAATCCAAACTTCCGAGTTCAGAAACTCCTTGGCCTCTGGGTCTCAGATTGGGTGAGGTTTCGGATTTGATTCCACCCACCCACCCGTACATAAGCGATCTATCCCAAATTAGGCAAGAGCCCAAAGAAACAATACATCATTACTGGGCCAGATTCCTCCTGGTTATGAACAGGATAAAGGACTTGGGAATCCTCAACGAGATAAGTCGCCGTGATATTACATGCTTCGCTGACTTGGTGTCCATAGTACGAAAGTACTGTGCGATGGAAAGCGCCTGGAAAACCAAAATAAAATTTTGGGACAATCCGGCCCTGAATACAAACCCAGTCCGAAATAAAAGGGTGCATCATCGCCAGACACCCGGGTTCAATACCAAAAAGCAAAAGCCCTCTACAGGGCACGGAACCGTACTGGAAGGATGGCTTTATGGACCCTGTAAAATTCACAGTGCAGAGGGCGCCACACCAACTCACAGCCTTAGAGCATGTTGGATACTCCGGCAGGTGGCAAAAATTGGCGAAGATTTTCTAATTCCAGAAGCCACAGAAAGGCACCCCAGAGACACCAGTACGGTATTAACAGTCTTCGAGACTTTCGCATCAAATAATATGCGAAAAAGAACACTCCACAGCCTTGCCGAAGTCTACCAAGTAGCAGCAATAAACCCATGGAGTGACACGGCTATTACTTTTAACGCCAGTGATGAACCTAAATTCTGAACAGCCCAAGCACCAGCCGCATTGGTCCTCAGTCCAATAGTGGACAACTTTCGTTTTACCAAGGTACTCATGGATGGCGGCAGCGGATTGAACCTCATTTATGAGGAAACCCTTCAAAAATGGAAATAGACTGGAACCGCATTGAGCGAAGCAGCACAACCTTTAGAGGAATAATCCCCAGTCGGGAAGCGCGCTGTACAGGAAAAATCACACTGGATGTGGTGTTCGGCATGCCGGATAATTACAGGTCCGAAGAGGTCACGTTCCAAGTGGCCCCGTTCAGTAGCGGATATCACGCTCTGCTAGGGCGGGAAGCGTTTACAATCTTCCAAGCAATACCCCATTACGGGTACATGAAGCTCAAGATGCCCGGGCCTAACGGAATCATCACTCTCGCTAGTGATCTGGACATAGCACTCCGCGCCGAAAACAAGACAGCCGCACTGGCCCTCGAGGCGCTATCCGAAGCCCTAGCGGCTGAGGAACTGACTGCGCTCCCCTCCATGGTGAATAGGGATGATGTGATACTCGACAAAAGATCCAAGTCCACCTCCTTTAAACCGGTGGACGAAATAGTCAAATTCCAGGTCCATCCAACAGACCCCAATAAAACAGCTTCCATCGGGGCACAGTTAAACCCTGATGTAGATGCCGCACTACGAGAGTTCCTACAAGAGAATTGGGACATTTTCGCCTAGCACCCTTCAGACATGCCAGGAATCCCACGCAGGCTGGCCAAACACAGCTTAAATATCCTAAAAGGATTCAAGCCAGTCAAACAGGTTCTTCGGTGTTTTTCCGAACCTAAGAGACAGGCCATGGGAGAGGAACTAGCCCAAGCTATTGGAGGCCGGATTCATCAAAGATATAAAACACCCGGACTGGCTAGCAAACCTGGTGATGGTACCAAAGAAGGACAAATCCTGGCGCCTGTGTGTTGATTTTAAAGACCTTAACAAGGCTTGCCCAAAGAATCCCTTCCCCCTCCCCCGCATCGATCAAATTATCGATGCTACCGCAGGAAATGATTCGTTGTGTTTCCTCGATGCATACTCCGGCTACCATCAAATAAAGATGGCAGAGTCAGACCAAGCCGCAACGGCATTCATCACACCATACGGCCCATTCTGCTTCAACACAATGCCCTTCGGGCTCAAAAACACCGGCGCAACATATCAACGCATGATTCATACATGTCTGGCAAACCAGATCGGCAAAAGAGTGGAGGGCCGACGGCCCGGGCAGAGGCCCAGGACATAGTCCAACGATGCGTCGGTTGCCAGCTTTTTGCAAACCAAAGCCATATGCCACCCACCGCCCTCCAAACTATCCCCATCGCATGGCCCTTTGCGGTCTGGGGGCTTGACATGGTTGGACCCCTTAAAGGAGGAACCCACAAGAAAAAAATACTTACTGGTCTTGGTGGATAAGTTCACCAAATGGATAGAAGCCAAGCCTGTTAAGACGGCCGAATCCGGACCGGTGATAGACTTTATATCCAGGGTTGTACACCGTTACGGTGTCCCCCACAGCATCATCACTGATAACGGCACGAACATTACGGCCGACGAGGTAAAACTCTGGTGCAAAAACATGGGCATCAAGCTCGATTATGCTTCCGTCTATCACCCACAAACTAACTGCCAGGTCGAACGTGCAAATGATCTTATCATGAGCGGCATCAAACCCAGATTAGTGCGGTCCCTTAAGGAGTCTAATACGCACTGGGTAGAGGAGCTCGACTCCGTACTCTGGGGGTTGCAGACCACGCCGAATCGCACCACCGGATACACACCATTCTTCATGGTGTACGGCGCAGAGGCAGTTTTTCCCTGCGACATAATTCATGACTCACCTCGAGTGCGCATGTACGGAGAAAGAGAAGCCGAGCTCGATCGGCAGGACAGTTTGGATGCCTTGGAGGAAGAGCGTGACGTGGCAAAAGCCCGTTCCGCATTCTATCAATAGCAGGCTCGAAGATACCAAAGCAGAGAAGTACGGGCCAAAAATTACAATGTTGGCGAATTAGTTCTGCGCCTGCCGGTCAAGAAAAAGGACAAACTCAAGCCCATGTGGGAAGGTCCCTTCATAATTGACCAAGTCCTGACTGGTGGAGCGTACCGCCTGCGAGATGCATCTGATAACCGACTCGAGCCGAACCCATGGAATGCAGCCTGTCTCCGAAGATTCTATGCCTAGCGCCGGACTCTGTGTTCGTCTCCTTCCTCTGTCCATTTTTTATATACTTTCTGTCTTACATTTCTCTCCTTCTCCCCTCCCACTCTCTTATAGCCTTTAAAGGCTTATAAAGTGACGCACTATCCGCGCTCATTAAACCTAGGGGCTTCTTTAAACAGAAGCTTATTTATACGGGCTTCATGCCCAACACATGTGTCACACTTCCGCATGTACCATTTATTCACCATTAAATGCATTGATATGACTTAAGTTTTGGCCAAGCTGGGTTGCCTGGCTCCTGTGCTTACCCCTACGTTCCCGATTGTTCGGCTAGGTGGTAAAGGGAGCACCTCTGCGATTGTTACTGCCGGGTCAGCCAGATGTGTACCTCAGACTGGGTGAAGCCGAAAGCTAGCGTTCTTAAGGGAATATTTGGTCGGTGAACAAAATATGATCTTTTTTTTCACTTATTTATCTATACGCCCCCAGATGTTTTTCTTGCGTCTCTTTTCACAGAATGGAAATGCACTTTAGGGCATGCCTCCCAGGGAAAGGAACCCCTAACGGAACTATTCTCCCTGGAAGATGTTTCTTACTAACCATGTAATATAACATAACTAGTTGGGCGCTTGTCTGTTCAAGCACTAATGACCCCTACGCCTGGTATCCATGCATACCCCGGTTCTTATATAACCGCGAGGGTATTCGGACACACTCCGGACCGTCAGGTCCCGAGGTTGAAGCGAAAAGGTCGGACATGGCAAACGATCTACAATCCGGCTAGAAGGCATTACACATGTCAATTAAAATTACATAGTCAATCTGACTGATTGTATTCCTCTTCAATACCATCTAATAGGCTGTCTAGTTTACAGTCCTGTTGGGAATACTTTGCGGCCAATTCTACTTGGCCATATACTAAGCTAACAGGGATCTTCTTCCCATCGGGCCCCATGGGTCCGACCTCGGCCATGTGGTTTGGGTCAGCCTTCGTGTACCGCGTCTTCACCATGGCCCAGGCCTCCCTGGCGCCTTGACGGCAGGCCGACATCTTCCACAGTCGGAAGTGCCACCGCGCTCAATTCAGCTTCTCTACAAGCTCTCCAAGGCCTTCGGGCATGGAGACGGATGGCCACAAGGCCTGGGCGATGCCTTGCATCACCTGCTGAACTCTCTCGTGCAGTTGTGAGAGCTCGGGAAGAAGGTCACCCGTAGAATCGGGGATTTCCTCTGCAGGACGACCTGTTAGCATACCTACAGACATTACTCTGTTAGTCGACTTCCTCGCCGAACTCTTTTTTCAAAGTTCGTTTAAGCACTTACTAAATATGCCGCGTCGAAGCCGCTGATTCTCCTTAATGGAGTCCAATAGCTGGGCACGAACATCCTTCAGTTCAACGCCCAGCTTGGTGTTGGCATCTTGGAGATCGCTCTTCTCCCGCCTCACCTTTGTCAGCACGCTCTCACCAACCTTCAGCTGGCATAGGAGTTGTTGCTCTTCCGGATTTAATCCGGCACCATCTGCAATTTCATTTGTCAGATTTGCACCCACGCCGCACTTCGCAAAATACTTATCTTTCGAAGCGTATATTACCAGAGGGGCTCTCCTTGGGCTCCCCTGCCGCGGCTAGTGCGGCCTCAAGTTGGGCTTTGCACTCTTCCAGCTCTTGGGACAGTAGGGTATTCTTTTCTGTAAGAACTTGCATAACTAATGATCCTTAAATCAGTTATTCTAATTGTTTCAAGTCTCGGGGGCTACTGGTATATATATAATTACCAAAATTTTCTTACCCGTATGTCTTTTACATATTGCTCCGTGGCTCTAGCTAGACCATTTTGAGCGGCACGGAGGTATGCATCTCCCGAATTGAAGGCATCCAATGCCTCTTGGGAGAAACAAGCTTCGCGAAGAACTGTCCGGCGACGCTTGTGGTTCATGGCACTCTCCACCTTGGAATTGGTGGCAGATAGCCTGTCCGCATCCTCTGTCGGAGGAGCGTCCGGTGCGCGCCTTGTGTTCGCCTCCGCTTCTGGACCAGGCTTTGGAGCCTGGCTAGTGGAGGCGCGATTGGCACCCTCTCCGGATATAGTCCGGCGAGGTCTCTTTGTCCCGAAGAGAGCACGAGCATTAATATGCCTTGCGGGAATAACACCTGGGAATAAGATGGCGTGCTATACCTTTGCGCCGGCGTCTCAGTCCGGACTGAACTTCTTTTCAGCCCGAGGGGCCTTGGCGCTCCTCGTTGGCTAGTCGCCGCAGGCTTGGCCTCCCGTCTCAAGGACCTCCCCTGCAAAACACGGTTGTCATACGACAATCGAAAACACGCGAGGATAGATCCGTTTTCAAAGTGCTGGGACTTTGGTCTCAGTTACCTGTGAGGCTGGGAGTACCCCTGGGTAATCATCCGTAATGGCCACCAAGGCATTGTCCTTGCTCAATTGATGAAACACCCCATCAATCAGCTCCACAGATAAGTCCGAATCCTCTTGAGAGGCCGGGTCGAGGGACCGTCCCGGATCCTCGGGTTGTGGAGGAGGGTTGTTTATTTCTTTAACAGCATGGCGCAGTTCCTGCGTTGAAGTCGTTAGACTGAATATTTACCGATGGGAATATAAAACGGATGGGCAAGTAAAAGTGTCCACTTACCCAACTTGGGGGATTGTACATAGAAAATCCACCCTCTGGGTTGACGCGGAGAAATTCCTCCTCTTCTCCCTTCTAAAAAGCGGACAAGATCTTTATTAGAGCGGCAGCCGAATCCGGCCCCTTACGGCCGTGGCGGGTGGCGTCGTCCTCCCCGTTGAAGTCCCACATTGGGTGGCCTCTATACTGAAGCGGCTGCACCCCTCGCATGATGCATGCAGCCATGACCCTGATCATGGTCAGTCCGGAATGAGCTAACAATCTTATCCGGCCCATCAGGTAAAGAACGTCCTTTTCACTTTCCCTCTGAGGGCTCCATGGATGCCAGCTTAGGCACTTTTTTAGGGGCGCACTGTCGACCTCAGGGAGGCCGATCTGGAAAGGATCCGGCAGCGGGACGTCCTCTATATAAAACCATTCGGAAGGCCAGTTCTCGGACGCCTTCTTTGGGGTTCCGGATAGATATCTGGTCCCGGCAATGCACCACACTTCGGCTCCGCCCATTTGATATATTGACCCCTTCTAAGAACGGGGCACAAGGCAGAATAGCCTTTTCCACAGCGCAAAATGAGCCTCGCAGCCCAAAAACAGCTCGCAAAGGGCTACGAAGCCCGCGATATGCAATATGGAGGTAGGCGTGAGGTTGTGCAGCTGGAGGCCATAGAACTCCAGGAGCCCCCGGAGAAACGGATGAATTGGAAATCCAAGCACTCTTATTAGGTAAGGGACAAGGCATACCCGCTCTCCTTTGGAGGGATTGGGGGCACTCTCCGCTTGCTCTCCGCCATTATAGGTGGCAAGTTCGGCTCGAACTGGGACCATATAGGCCGGGGGGAGAAATCCCTTGGTCTGGAGCGTCACTAGCTCGCTGTGCAAGATGGAGCATCTCTCCCAATCTCCAGGCTGAGGGCTGGAAGGGCGAGAGGAGGAGCTGCGGCGGCCAGTCATGATAGAATGGACCTCTGTCGGATACGCTCTGATGAATACTTGCGGAGGGGAGAAGGTGTGGTTTGGATCTAAATCCTCGTCCCCTTAAATAGGCGGCTCATTCACGCGGCTAGGGGTGTAAATGTAAAAACACCCTGACTTTTTGTATTTGTTTGACACGTGGAAGACGGCCATTATTGGGCGTAGGAGCCAAGGAGCGCTACATTTACAAGAAACCAGACATTATTCAACAGGTACATGGAATTTGGAGGAGAACCCACCTTGCAATGCCTAAGACAATCTGCACGTCGGACTCGTCGTCATTGAAGCTTGGTTCGGGGGCTACTGAGGGAGTCCTGGATTAGGGGGTGTCCGGATAGCTGGACTATACCTTCAGCCGGACTCCTGGACTATGAAGATACAAGATTGAAGACTTCGTGCCGTGTCTGGAAGGGACTTTCCTTGGCGTGGAAGGCAAGCTTGGCAATACGGATATGTAGATCTCCTACCATTGTAACCGACTCTGTGTAACCCTAGCCCTCTCCGGTGTCTATATAAATCGGAGAGTTTTAGTCCGTAGGAACAACAATCATACCATAGGTTAGCTTCTAGGGTTTAGCCTCCTTGATCTCATGGTATATCGACTCTTGTACTACCCATATCATCAATATTAATCAAGCAGGAGTAGGGTTTTCCCTCCATCGAGAGGGCCCGAACCTTGGTAAAAACATCGTGTCCCTTGTCTCCTGTTACCATCCTCCTAGACGCACAGTTTGACACCGACAGCCACCCTATTCACTAATGATGATAGCACTGGCTACTTTTGTATCCTTAAAACATTTCTGTTCTCATTAAAGGGTGATGCTAAGATATGGTTTAATTCTTTTGATCCTGGTTGTGTGCGTAGTCCCCAGGATATGATTTATTCCTTCCCTGCTAATTATTTCCCCGCTCATAAGAAACAAGCTGCTTTAAGGGATATATATAATTTTGTGCAAATTGAAGAATAGAGTCTCCCAAAAGCTTGGGGAGGCTTCTCCAATTACTTAATTCTTTACCTGATCATCCTCTTAAGAAAAATGAAATACTTGATATCTTTTATAGTGGACTAACCGATGCTTCTAGAGATTACCTGGATAGTTGTGCTGCTTCTATTTTCAGGGAACGAACAAGCTGAAATTCTATTGAATAATATGTTGACAAATGAAAATAATTGGACACTTCCTGAGCCTATGCCTAAACCAACTCCGAAGAAAAGGGGTATTCTATTTCTCAGTCCTGAAGATATGCAAGAGGCAAAGAAATCCATGAAAAAAAAGGGTATTAAAGCTGAAGATGTTAAGAATTTTCCTCCTATTGAAGAAATACATGGTCTTCATTTACCGCTTGTCGAAGAAATGCATGGTTTTAATCCATCACCTATTGAAGAAATACATGGTCTTGATAACCCGATACAGGTAGTAAAGGTAAATTCTCTCTATAGATATGATAAAGCTGAAATCCCATTTACTAAGTTTGCTAGCCCATGCTTAGACGAGTTTGATAAATTTATGGTTAAGCAAGAAGACTTCAATGCTTATTTTGGTAGAGAATTAAAATGCAGTGCTGATATGCTTGAACACTTGGGTGGTTATATGGCTAATGTCAAAGGTGAACTTAAACTTATTAGTAAACATGCTTCTATGGTTACCACTCAAGTAGAACAAGTACTAAAAGCTCAAAATGATTTGCTCAATGAATTGAATAGTAAGAATAATGATTTTGCTGTCAGAGTGGCTACTAGAACTGGTAAAATGACTCAGGAAACTTTGTATCCTGAAGGCCACCCTAAGAGAATTGAGCAAGATTCTCAGAGAAATAATATAGATGCACCTAGTCCTTCTAAAAGGAAGAAAAAGAAAAATGATAGGACTTTGCATGCTTCTAGTGAACCTATTACTGAAACACCTGAGAATCCAAATGATATTTCTATTTCTGATGCTAATACTCAATCTGGTAATGAACCTGAAACTAGTGATAGTGTTAATGATAATGTTCATGATGATGCTCAACCTAGCAATGATAATGATATAGAAATTGAACCTGCTGTTGATCTTGATAACCCACAATCAAAGAATCAACATTATGATAAGAGAGACTTTGTTGCTAGGAAACATCGTAAAGAAAGAGAACCATGGGTTCAGAAACCCATGCCTTTTCCTCCCAAACCATCCAAGAAAAAGGATGATGAGGATTTTGAGCGCTTTGCTGAAATGATTAGACCTATCTTTTTGCGTATGCGATTAACTGATATACTTAAAATGAATGCTAAGTACATGAAAGAAATTGTTACTAATAAAAGAAATATACCAGAAGCTGAAATTTCCACCATGCTTGCTAATTATACTTTTAAAGGTGGAATATCAAAGAAACTTGGAGATCTAGGAGTACCCACTCTACCATGCTCCATTAAAAGAAACTATGTTAAAACTGCTTTATGTGATCTTGGAGACGGTGTTAGTGTTATGTCTCTATCTTTATATCGTAGAATTGATTCGAATAAGTTGACACATACTGAAATATCTTTGCAAATGGCTGATAAATCAACTGCTATACCTGTCGGTATTTGTGAGGATGTGCCTGTTGTGGTTGCTAATGCTACTATTTTAACGGACTTTGTTATTCTTGATATTCCCGAGGACGATAGTATGTCCATTATTCTTGGAAGATCCTTTTTGAATACTGGAGGGGCTGTTATTGATTTCAACAAAGGCAATGTCACTTTTCATGTTAATGGTAATGACCATACGGTACACTTTCTAAGGAAACAACCTCAAGTCCACAGTATTAATTCTACTGGAAAAATTCCATCAATTATTTTTGGAGGTTTTGAATTTCCTCTTCCTACTGTCAAGAAGAAATATGATATTCTTATTGTTGGGGATGTTCATATCTCTGTTGAGGTAACCTAGTGTTATTCGAAAATTCTCCGGTTCCATGTTATTCGGAATGTGTTTGTTAACAAGACCTGATCAACCTTGTTAATGGATTCCTTTTGATGATCATGAGATGGATGAATTTAGAAAGCATAACCTTCTGCACCCTCCTTTTCCTTTCAGCTATTTATATTAAATAAAATAAAAATAGTATTTTCTGTCTGTTATCTGAATTATCCGTGCAATATAAAAATACCCCGAAAATAAAAGTTCTCCAAATGCCCTGAAATTTAAATATGATTTTTTCTAGAATATTTGGCACTGAGAACACAGCAGGGGGGCATCCACCTGGCCATGAGGGTGGAGGGTGCGCCCTACCCACCTGGGCGCGCCCCCCTGCCTCGTGGGCCCACGGTGGCCCTCCTCCACTTATTCCTGCACCCACACACTCTTTGTTCCTCCCACAAACACCATTATCCAGCTCAAACCCGAGTCCAAGCTCATTCTACTGCCATTTTCGATCTCCTTGCTCAAAGCACCTCTCACAAAACTGCTTGGGGGGATTGCGTTGGTATGTGACTCCTCCATTGGTCCAATTAGTTTTTGTTCTAGTGCTTTATTCATTGCAAATTTGTGCTGCCTAGGGGACCATGTTCTTGAGCTTGCATGTCAAATTTATATGGTTCCAAGTAGTTCTAATGCATGATATAGGCTCTAGGCACTTGTAGGAGTAGTTGCTATCAATTTTGTTGAGTTTGGTTTACTTTTATTTGAAGTTACTAAAAATTTCAGAAAATATTCAGAGGAAGAAATATGTTTAGGAAAATGTACCAAGGTGGTCCTTCAAGGAAGCAAGGACCCAGGCTTGCAATGCATGATGCTGACGATGAGCCACCAAGGGACGCTCCAGTGCAGCCTTGTGAATGGCCATCAGAGGACTTCATGGATCGAGCAGGAATTAAGGAAGAATTTAACACATATTTGCGTAACGCTGATCTTGTGAGCTTCGAGGAAGAAAACTGTCGTCAATACCACTATCTCACTAGCTCCATTGTGAGGAGGTTTGAATTTTCATCTTCACGTAATTCTCAAACTGTCATGTTTGATCTTTAAGAAAATTCTTACACTATGGACTTAGAGGACTTTACCACAACTTGCAAACTTCCACAATGGGGTAGTACTAGTGAACCTCGCAAATTTGAATTTAGAGATTTTCTTAATAGTATAACTATGGGGAATCTAGAGATATAGCACAAGCTACCATAGGGAGCATTCACTTCCTGCTATACATTATTTTGCTCTCTTCATAGGTAGATGCTTTAACAGTAAAGATGAAGCATGTCACATGTGTGTCCCTGACCTCAGTATTCTTAGGAGTCCTGTGTTAGGAGATAAATCTTATAATTTGGGAGCCATTGTTGCACGTAGGTTGCATCTTAATAGATTTAATGGAGATTTCTTTGGTGGAATTTATGCAACCCGCATAGCTAATTTTCTTGGTATAACCATATGTGAGGATGATATTGAGTTGCCTCCTGCTTATTTGGATTATGAGGCTATGGTTCGTCATCATTTTGTTGAGAGGAATGATCAGTTCCTCCAGTACCGACTAATCTTTGACAGACGACGCACCTATCACATCGCTCTCCATGCTTCTACTTTCTTTGACTTTCAGGCAAAAGGGATATATTCTATAAGCAGAGAGGAGGCGGAAGAATATAAGAGGAGAGCTGAGATAGCTTGCCTCCAAGCTGCAGCCCACGATGCAATGACTGCTGCATCTTAGTACGACCCCACCTACAACTTTGGATATCCGCCAGGCCATCCGTGGCATTAGACCAACTTAGGCCAAAAGCCTAAGCTTGGGGGAGTACGTATTTCTCACCGACATTACATTCATGTTCACACACTCATTGCTAGATGTCGGTGCTCATACTTTTCATTGTAATATCCATGCTAGTTTATTTCCTTTTTATGCTTTCTTCTTGTGTGTTTAATAAACCTTAAGAAAAACCCAAAAAATAGTTGTAGCTTTTAGCTAGTTTTAATTTCCATGCTTGTAGTAGTAATTAAAAAGAAAACCCAAAAAGATTTCATGTTCTTCTTTTGCTTGTTGGGAGCTTTCCTGTGTAAATAGTTTTATTTCTTTTCTTTTCTTTGGGGGTCGATAGGAGAAGACCATGATTAAATTGTTGAAGTGGCTCTTATATGCATTATTGTTGATCTGACAAAAGAGCCCATATTGCCTTGTCTTCTCCTGTTTATTGAATGCTTGTAGATTCCAGCTTAGTCCAATGCACGTGCACTATTATTATTATTCACATCATTCGGTCGTGCAAGTGAAAGGCAATTATGACGATATATGATGGACTGATTGAGATGAGAAAATCTGGTATGAACTCGACCTCTCTTGTTTTTGTAAATATGATTAGTTCATCGTTCCTGATTCAGCCTATTATGAATAAACATGTTTGCAATGACAATTAGAAATTATAGTTGCCTATGCCATGCTTAATTAGCTAGGAGCTTATAATGGTTTATCTTGCGTGCCAACATGATATTAAAATGGTTGTGATGTGGTATGATAGGGTGGTATACTCTTTTGAACGATTCAAGTGGCTTGACTTGGCACATGTTCACGCATGTTGTTGAAACAAAATGAACATAGCATCTATGATATTTATGTTCATGGTGCATTATATCCTACTCATGCTTACATTAGGTGTTGATTAATTTTAATGCATGTTCATGACTATTGTCGTTCTCTAGCTGGTCGCTTCCCAGTCTTTTCCTAGCCTTCACCTGTACTAAGCGAGAATACTGCTTGTGCATCCAACTCCATAAACCCCAAAGTTATGCCATAAGAGTCCACCATACATGCCTATACACGGTATCTACCTACCGTTCCAAGTAAATTTGTATGTGCCAAACTCTAAACCTTCAAATAAATATCTTGTTTTGTATGCTCGAATAGCTCATGTATCAACTAGGGTTGTCCGTATCTTCCATGTTAGGCGGGTTATTCTCAAGAGGAGTGGACTCCGCTCCTCACTCACGACAAAGTGGATGGTCACCGGGATGCCCAGTCCCATGCTTTATGCAAACTGAATCAAAGTAATTGCAAACAAAACTCCCCTTGGGACTCTTGTTAGTTGGAGGCACTCGTTGTTTCAAGCAAGCCATGGATTGATGCTTGTTGGTGGAGGGGAGTATAAACTTTACCATTCTGTTTGGGAACCGCCTATAATGTGTGTAGCACGGAAGATATTGCCATCTCTTGGTTGTTATGTTGACAATGAAAGTATACCGCTCAAAATATTATTCATCTCTATTTCAAAACCGAGCTTTGACACATCTGCAAATCCCTGCTTCCCTCTGGGAAGGGCTTGTCTATTTACTTCCATGTTGAGTCATCATCCTCTTATTAAAAAGCACCAGTTGGAGAGCACCACTGTCATTTGCATTCATTACTTTTAGTTTACAGTGAGTATGACTTCACTGGATCTCTTTTACCATGAATTACAATGTCTAGTCAGTCCTTGATCTTTAAAGGTGCTCTGCATTTATGTTTTGCGGTCTCAGAAAGGGCTAGCGAGATACCATCCTGTTATATCATATTATGATTGTTTTGAGAAAGTGTTGTCATCCGAGATTTATTATTATTGCTCGCTAGTTGATTATGCCATTGATATGAGTAAACATGAGACCTAAGCATTATTGTGAATATGGTTAGTTCATAATCTTTGGTGAAAACTTGAATGCTAGCTTTACATATTTACAACAACAAGAGCAAACAGAGTTTGTAAAAGTTTTTCTTTATCACTTTCAGTTTGCCAACTGAATTGCTTGAGGACAAGCAAATGTTTAAGCTTGGGGGAGTTGATACGTCTCCATCGTATCTACTTTTCCAAACACTTTTGCCCTTGTTTTGGACTCTAACTTGCATGATTTGAATGGAACTAAACCAGACTGACATTGTTTTCAGCAGAATTGCCATGGTGTTATTTATGTGCAGAAACAAAAGTTCTCGGAATGACCTGAAACTCCACGGAGCGTATTTTTGGAAATAATGAAAAATACTGGCAAAAGATCAAGGCTAGGGGGCCCACACCCTAGCCATGAGGGTGGGGGCGCGCCTGCCCCCCTGGGCGTGCCCCCTACCTCGTGGGCCCCCTGGAGCTCCTCTGACCTCAACTCCAACTCTATATATTTGCTTTCGGGGAAAAAAGAAGAAGGATTCATCACGTTTTACGATACGGAGCAGCCGCCAACCTAAAACCTCTCGGGAGGGCTGATCTGGAGTCCGTTCGGGGCTCGGAAGAGGGGAATCCGTCGCCATCCTCATCATCAACCATCCTCCATCACCAATTTGATGGTGCTCACCGCCGTGCGTGAGTAATTCCATCGTAGGCTTGCTGGACGGTGATGGGTTTCATCATGTAATCGAGTTAGTTTTGTTAGGGTTTGATCCCTAGTATCCACTATGTTCTGAGATTGATGTTGCTATGACTTCGCTATGCTTAATGCTTATAACTAGCGCCTGAGTGCCATGATTTCAGATCTGAACCTGTTATGTTTTCATCAATAAATGAGTGTTCTTGATCCTATCTTGCAAGTCTATAGTCACGTACTATGTGTTATGATCCGGCAACCCCGAAGTGACAATAATCGGAACCACTCCCAGTGATGACCGTAGTTTGAGGAGTTCATGTATTCACTATGTGTTAATGCTTCGGTCTGCCTTAATATCCCTTAGTTTCTGCTAGGACCCCACTGCCACAGGAGGATAGGACAAAAGATGCCATGCAAGTTCTTTTCCATTAGCACGTATGATTATATTCGGGATACATGCCTACATTACATTGATGAATTGGAGCTAGTTCTGTGTCACCCTAGGTTATGACTGTTACATGATGAACCGCATCCGGCATAATTCTCTATCACCGATCCATTGCCTACGAGCTTTCCATATATTGTTCTTCACTTATTTATTTTTCCGTTCCTATTGTTACAATCACTACAAAATACCAAAAACATTACTTTTGCTACCGTTACTTTTGCTATCGTTACCACTACTATCATATTACTTTGCTACTAAACACTTTGCTGCGGATACTAAGTTTCCAGGTGTGGTTGAATTGACAACTCAGCTGCTAATACTTGAGAATATTCTTTGGCTCCCCTTGTGTCGAATCAATAAATTTGGGTTGAATACTCTACCCTCAAAAACTGTTGCGATCCCCTATACTTGTGGGTTATCACCCACCTGGCGAAGGAACTGCTTGACGTGGTGGTCAGAGGGCGGTGCCCGCGAACCACCGAGGAGAGCCGCGACGGCATGGGGCACCGGAGCCATGAAGCACGCGATGAAGAGGCTGCACAATTCTTCCCAGGAGGCCACAGAAGAACTCGACAGGTTGAGTAGCCAGGCGCGTGGCATGCCTACGAGGGCCATATGAAGCTGAAAGGATCGAGAAGAGGTGTCTAGAGGGGGGTGAGTAGACTCTTGGCAAGGAAAGTTGTAGTTCTTAAATTCTTTAAGTTGAAGTGGAGTTTTAGCACAAGGTCAAACATTCACAATACATATCAAGCAAGCATGACAAGAGTACATCAAGAAAACATCCACAATCTTGACAGAGGCTCCCAAGTGACACCTAACCAATCTAGGAGACACCACTCTCCAAAAGGTAATATATGGTGTGTTGATGATTGAGGGAGTCCTGGATTAGGGGGTGTTCGGATAGCCGGACTATACCTTCAGCCGGACTCCTGGACTATGAAGATACAAGATTGAAGACTCCGTCCCATGTCCGGAAGGGACTTTCCTTGGCATGGGAGGAAAGCTTGGCGATACGGATATGAAGATCTCCTACCATTGTAACCGACTTTGTGTAACCCTAACCCTCTCCAGTGTCTATATAAACCGGAGGGTTTTAGTCCGTAGGACAACGTACACATCAACAATCATACCATAGGCTAGCTTCTAGGGTTTAGCCTCCTCGATCTCGTGGTAGATCTACTCTTGTACCACCCATATTATCAATATTAATCAAGCAGGACGTAGGGTTTTACCTCATCGAGAGGGCCCAAACCTGGGTAAAACTTCGTGTCCCTTGCCTCCTGTTACCATCCGGCCTAGACGCACAGTTCGGGACCCCCTACCCGAGATCCGCCGGTTTTGACACCGACATTGGTGCTTTCATTGAGAGTTCCTCTGTGTCATCGCCATCAGGCTCGATGGCTCCTACAATCATCGATAGAGATGCAGTCCAGGGTGAGACCTTCCTCCCTAGACAGATCTTCATCTTTGGCGGCTTCGCACTACGAGCCAATTCGATTGGACGTCTGGAGCAGATCGAAAGCTACGCCCCCGGCCGTCAGGTCAGATTTGGAAGTTTAAACTACACGGCTGACATCCGCAGGGACTTGATCTTCGACGGATTCGAGCCACTGCCGAGTGCGCCGCACTGTCATGACGAGCATAATTTAGCTCTGCCGCCGAACAGTGCCCTGGAGGCCGCACCCGTGTTAGCTCCGACCCTTAATTCGGAGCCAACTGCGCCGATCGAGGATCGGCGGTTGGACGCCACCTCAGGGGCTGCGACCCCAACGGCGATTGAGCCGAACACCAGCCCCATACTCTGCAAGACTCGTGACTCCAAGGAGTCGGACTCCTCTCCGGACTCTGAACCCTCCGCGCCCCTGCCGATCGAATTCGATTGGGCGACGATCATGGAGTTCACTGTTGAGGACATCTTTCAGCACTCGCCTCTCGGTGATATCCTAAAGTCACTGAAGTCTCTCTCTTTATCAGGAGAGCCCTGGCCGGACTACGGTCAGCAAGGTTAGGGTACGGACGATGAAGAAATTCAAAGCCCACCCACCACCCACTTTGTAGCCACTATCGACGACTTAACCGACATGCTCGACTTCGACTCCGAAGACATCGACGGTATGGACGCCGATCAAGGAGATGATGAAGAACCAGCGCCTACTAGGCCCTGGAAAGCCACCTCGTCATATGACATATACATGGTGGACACCCCAAAATAGGGACATGGTGATGGAACAACGGAGGATGACCCCTCCAAGAAACAGCCTAAGCGCTGGCGTCAGCGGCGCCGCTCAAAATCCCGCCAAAACAAACACGGTGATTCCAGCATGGGAGATAATAATACTCCGGAAAACACCGAAGAAAACCCCCTCCAGCAAGATTTAGCACAGGAGGATGGAGAAACCAGCCCTCATGAGAGAGCGGCAGACAGAGAGGTCGAGGATGATAATTATATGCCTCCCTCCGAAGACGAGGCAAGCCTCGACGACGACGAATTCGTCGTGCCAGATGATCCCGTCGAGCAAGAGCGTTTTCAACATAGGCTTATGGCCACAGCAAGAAGCCTCAAGAAAAAACAGCAACAGCTTAGAGCTGATCAAGATTTGCTAGTCGACAGATGGAGTGAAGTCCTTGCGGCCGAAGAGCATAAACTCGAACGCCCCTCCAAGAGCTACCCAAAGCGCTGGTTGCTACCTCGATTAGAGGAGGAAGAACTTGATGCGGCCGACCGGCCACCTCGTGGTCGCGACAGAGAGGCCTCTCGGCCCTCCACTCAAGCCGCACCCCGTACCAAGGCACGGGAATATGCGCCGGACTTATGAGACATGTTGGAGGACAAGGAAAGGCAAACAAGATCGATCTATGAATCACGTGGGCGCCCCACGGCTCGAGACGGTAACCGTCACGCCAGCCACAAATTCGGCGGGCCGAACCCAGTAGACAAGGCTCATTGGAGCTACGTCATGATATAGCCCAGTATAGAGGCGCCGCACACCCACTCTGCTTTACAGACGAAATAATGGATCATCAAATCCCCGAGGGGTTCAAACCCGTAAACATCGAATCATATGATGGCACAACAGATCCTGTGGTATGGATCGAGGATTATCTCCTTCATATCCACATGGCCCGCGGTGATGATTTCCACGCCATCAAATACCTCCCACCCAAGCTTAAAGGACCAGCTCGGCATTGGCTTAAAAGCTTGCCAACAGGATCAATCAGTTGTTGGGAGGACCTGGAAGCCGCATTCCTCGACAATTTCCAGGGCACTTATGTGCGACCCCCAGATGCCGATGACCTAAGTCACGGAATTCAGAAGCCAGAGGAATCAGCCAGGCAATTCTGGACACGGTTCCTAACAAAGAAAAATCAAATAGTCGACTGTCCGGACGCTGAGGCCCTAGCAGCCTTCAAGCACAATATCTGTGACGAGTGGCTGGCCCGGCACCTTGGACAGGAAAAGCTGAAATCTATGGTAGCACTCACGACACTCATGACCCGCTTTTGCGCGGGAGAAGACAGCTGGCTTGGTCGTAGCAACAATATGACCAAGAACCCTGGTAATTCGGACACCAGGGACAGTAATGGCAGGTCTCGTTGCAACAAGCAGAAGCGCCGCATTAACGGCGAGATACGGCAGTTAATGCCGGATTCAGAGGCTCTAAATCCGGTCAGTGGAAAAAGCCATTCAAAAGGAATCCTAGGGGCCCGTCCAGTTTGGACCGAATACTCAACCGCTCATGCCAGATACATGTCACCCCCGAAAAGTTGGCCAATCACACCAACAGGGATTGTTGGGTGTTCAAGCAGGCAGGCAAGTTAAACGCCGAAAATGAAGACAAGGGGCTGCATAGCGATGACGACGAGGAGCCCCGGCCGCCGAACAACAGTGGACAGAAGGGTTTTCCCCCACAAGTGTGCACGGTGAACATGATATACGCAACCCACATCCCCAAAAGGGAGCGGAAGCGCGCGTTAAGGGACGTATATGCGGTAGAGCCAGTCGCCCCAAAGTTCAACCAATGGTCCTCCTGCCCGACCACCTTTGATCGAAGGGACCATCCCACTAGCATCCATCATGGCGGATTCGCCGCATTGGTTCTAGACCCAATTATTGACGGATTTCATCTCACTAGAGTCCTTATGGACAGCGGCAGCAGCCTGAACCTGCTTTACCAGGATACAGTGCGGAAAATGGGCATAGATCCCTCGAGGATTAAGCCCACCAAAACGACCTTTAAAGGCGTAATACCAGGTGTAGAGTCCAACTGTACAGGCTCAGTCACACTTGAAGTGGTCTTCGGATCTCCGGATAATTTCCGAAGCGAGGAGTTAATCTTCGACATAGTCCTGTTTCGCAGTGGTTATCACGCATTGCTCGGGCGAACCGCATTCGCTAAGTTCAATGTGGTACCGCATTACGCATACCTTAATCTCAAGATGCCAGGCCCTCGAGGAGTAATTACGATCAATGGAAACACCGAACGCTCCCTCCGAACGGAGGAGCACATGGCGGCCCTTGCAGCGGAAGTACAAAGCAGCCTCTCCAGGCAGTTCTCCAGTCTGGCCACTAAACGACCAGACACCGTCAAGCGCGCCCAGAGTAACCTACAACAAGACCGCCTGGCACGATCCGAGCAGGCGTAGCAATGCAGCCCCAACCCCAACCCTCGCAAAAAGGCGACGCCAGTACTTCGCGTACATAACTACGCTCTAAAGATACCATGGGCACAGGGGGAGGGGCACCATCACGGCACACCCAAAACACGGCTTAAACCGTCCCAGGGGCTGCCGATTTTTTAATTTTCTCTTACTTTCAGGACTCCATCCTTCGGAAGGCCTGTTCGGCAGTTCAATTTCCGCACAAACAATGCAAGAACCAGGGAAGGAGACAAGCCACGCCGCATTACGGAACTCCTAGGTGGTCTCTATCACGAGCAGTATACCCGTTCCACATACTATTCCGCAGCTTGCCCCTGGAACGGACATGTTAACTAGTCCAACCTTCCACTTATCGCATTACTTGTATCGTTCTACCTTGATCGCACCCCTTTTTAATAAACAATGCATAGCTTTTGTCTATTTTTGCATTACCTTTTTTCTTTATATATGTTCCTTAACGACATGTTGCACCCGTACATGTTGGTATGGCCAAAATACGCCAGGGGCTTTAGTACCCCTCAATATGGTGTGAGAAGTCCGAACACTTTAACAAGTGTGGCACCTCGAACTTATAGCATTATATGCATCGGCTCCGAATCATGTCTTGGGTCAATAGTTGGGTTTGCCCGGCTCCTATGTTTTGGTGCCTTACGTTCCGCTATATCGGCTAAGGTAGCACTAGGAGAAACACTGCGATTGTGCCCTAGTTGAGCTGGGTCGAGCACCTCAGTGGAGAAAGCTAAAACTAACTGTCATGATGAAGCGAGAGCTGGTCGCTATTCGAGAGGTTTTTTCAAGTCACTAAAGACTTATGCCGCTTAGGGGGAGGAGCCGGCTCTGTCCGGCCAAGGTGTGGATAGCGCCCCGAACTCGGTCTTCCGAATACCAAGGGCTTCGCCGAAATTTAAAATTATAGAATTCTATGGCTAAGTGAGAGTGTTCACGCATTATAGTCCGATTGCCTTGTTCGTTGGGCTGAGCGCCTCCCTCGAAGGACCCAAACATGGGAAAAAGAGCGCTCAGGTTTATCCCCGAACACCCCAGCACTAGCGGCATGGGGGCAGAAGCCGACGACTCGCCATCTCTCAGAATTGATAAACAACCGCACAGAAGGTAATATTTTCAATTCCAACAGCATTGCTTAGCGCATATAAACAAGTTTTCAGCGCACATGACAAAACGAACAAGTTTCACTCAAAAATTACATCCCTAGAACATTCATCCGCCACAAGGCAGGCACCCTTCAGAACATCCTTATAGTAATTCTCGGGCTTGCGATGCTCTTTCCCTGGCGGTGGCCCGTCCTTCACAAGATTCTCAACATCCACTTGCCCCAGTGCACCTTAGCACGGGCAAGGGCCCTATGGGCACCTTCAATGCAGATGGAGCGCTTGATGACTTCGAGCCTTGGACAGGCCTCCACCAGCCGCCACACCAGCCCGAAATAGGTCCCAGGCAGAGCCCCTCTAGGACACAGCCGAACAATGAGGCCCTTCATGGCCTATTCGGCCGCCTTGTGGACTCGACCAGTTTCTTCAGCTGGTCGCTCAGGGGCACGGGGTGTCCGGCCTCGGCGTACTGAGACCAGAACACCTTCTCCATCGAGCTGCCCTCCTCGGCTCAATAGAATGCGGCGGCATCGGACACACTCCGGGGAAGATCTGCGAACACTCCTGGAGAGCTCTGGATTCGGGTAAGTAACAAGTAACTCACGTTTATGTGTTTGCTTTGCATAAAGAATGCCTTACCCGCTGCTATCTTCTTCATCTCACCCAACTCCTGGAGGGTCTTCTGGGATTCGGCCTTGGCAGACTTGGCATTTTCAATAGCCACCGCGAGCTCGGACGCTTGCGTCTTCGAGTCAAGCTCCAAACTCTCATGTTTTTCCATGAGAGCCTGGAGCTCTTGCCGCACCTTGCCAGCCTTGGCCTCATACTTCTCCCGCTCGGTGCACTCCGAGGCCGCCCTCTTCTCGGCCTCGACCAGCGCTTGCTTAAGGGTCGCCACTTTAGACGTGGCCCCTACAATAGCCATGATAATCCTGTCATTCTTTGCAATTGCACCTTTTTATATATATTTAAAAACAAGGTATTTCTCACCTTCATTGTCCTCGAGCTGGTTCTTGGCATGCCCGAGCTCTTGCTCGGACCGCTCGAGGTTCTGCTTTAGCGTGTCCACTTCCGCAGTCAGTGCGGAGGACGCAAGCAGAGAAGCCTGCACATGCATATTGACTCATTTTTGTTAGACTCCTGCAAATTTTATTTGATCCTCTATTCGGCTTTTCCTCCCGAATGCCAAACAGAGCATCAGGGGCTACTGTCTATGCGGTAATATTATTTACACATTCTTTACTTACCTCAAAGCCTGTTAAAAGGCTAGTACAAGCTTCAGTCAGTCCTCTCTTGGCGGACTGAACCTTCTGGACCACCGCACTCATAATAGTGCGGTGCTCCTCGTCGATGGAGGCGCCTTGGAGCGCCTCCAACATATTGTCCGGCTCCTCCGGTTGGACGGGGGCCACCGGCATGGAGGACTTGCTCCTCTTGGAAGGAGGTCCCCCGCCGGACTCTGGAACCTCTGAAGGTTCCGGAGCGGTGTCCAGCCTAGAGCCAGACTTGCAGCCCTGGGGGGTTTCACCCCCTTTACTCCTGGAATCCGGGAGGTCGCCTTGCGGCGCCTCTAGGACCACCTCCTCCTGGCTTGGAACGTATTGGGACAACACTTCGGTGTCGTCCGTAGAGCGGGGGGAGGAAGCCGTCGGAAGCGAGTTCACATCCGACGAGTCCAGTGAGCTGCTCGACGACACGTCGAGCCAGTCTTTGGGTGGGCTGCATAAACATATTCGACGTAAGGGAAAGTTGTGCAATAAACGAATACTATGAATTACTCTGGTATCCGGATAGTTACGATTTTGCCAGGGGCTTGGCCCTGCGCTGCCACTCCTCTTCGCCGCCGTCGGCGTCGGTGGAGTAGTCCGGAGGAAGGGTTTTCCCCTTCTTGGATCCTTCGGCCTCCCCAGAGAGGGCGGCCTTCCTTTTCTTCTCCCCCCGGTGGAGGGGGAGAGGTCTCTTCTTCTTCCTCCTCGTCTTCATGGGAGGAATGCGCCTCGGAACCGTCGGATGATGGATCCGACACCTCCTAGCGTCGGGCACTCTTTCGAGTTCCCGCGGCCTTTTTTGTGGCCTTCTTCTCCGGCACCACATAGGGTGCCGAAACCAGCAGCTTCGCCAGGCGAGTGTCCGCTGGGCCTTCGGACAAAGGAGCCGGACAGTTGATTTGTCCGGATGTCACCTTCCAATCCTGTCAAAGGTAAGGGAGTTTAGATCCCGCATGGAGTCAAACTATGAAAAACTGATACCCTGTAAAAGGAAAAAAATAGCTTACCGTGAGAGCATGACGCTGCGCACTGAATCCGCGATCCTCGGTAGCGGATGCGGGAGCCTCGGCACCCTTGAAAAGCACCTTCCAGGCATCTTCGTACATCGTGTCGAAGAGCCTGCTCAGAGTTTGGTGCCGCGCCGGGTCGAACTCCCACAGGTTGAAAGCCTGTTGTTGACATGGGAGGATCAAGCGGATGAGCATAACCTGGACTACGTTGACAAGTTTGAGCTTCTTGTCCACCAGGGTTTGGACGCATGTTTGGAGTCTGGTCAGCTCTCCCTTCTTACCCCATGATAGGCCCGTCTCCTTCCAGGAGGTGAGCCGCGTAGAGGGTCCGGGTCGAAACTCAGGGGGTGCGACCCATTCGGTGTCGCGCGGCTCGGTGATGTAAAACCACCCCGATTGCCACCCCTTCAGGGTCTCCACAAAGGAGCCCTCGAGCCATAGGACGTTGGCCATCTTGCCCACCATGGCGCCTCTGCACTCCGCCTAGTTTTTGCGCACCACCTTCGGCTTGACGTTTAAAGTCTTGAGCCATAGGCCGAAATGGGGGCGGATGCGGAGGAAGGCCTCGCACACGACGATAAACGCCAAGATGTTGAGGACGAAGTTCGGGGCCAGATCGTGGAAATCCAGGCCGTAGTAGAACATGAGCCCCCGGACAAATGGGTGGAGAGGGAAGCCCAGTCGCGGAGGAAATGGGGGAGGAACACCACCCTCTCATGGGGCCTAGGGGTGGGGATGACCTGCCCCTTTTCGGGATGCCGGTATGCGATGTCGTTAGACAGGTATCCGGCTTTCCTCAGCTTTTTGATGTGTCCCTCCGTGACGGAGAAGACCATCCACTTGCCTCCCGCTCCGGACATGGCTGGAGAAGGTTGAGGTGGGGAGTGCTGACTTGGGCGCTGGAGCTCGAGTGCGCAAGAATGGATAGGCGAAGGAGGAAGAAGGCGTAGGTGAAAAGGTGGATCCTTATGCCCTTATATGGGTGGACGCAACTACATGTCCCCACCAGCCTGGTAAAACTCGCTTATCTCCAAGCGCCGAAATCAATGGCGCAGTTGGGTTACCCATGCCCGTATTGATGAGAATCCTGGGATAAGGGGACACGATCTCTGCTTTAACAAGACGTGCCAAGGAAACCGCCTCGCATGACGCGCTGAGGTGGGATATGAAACGACTCGGATAAAGGCTTGGCCGTGGTGTGACACACTACGGAATACGTCAGCAGATTAGATTGGTGTAAATATTATTGTCTCTATGGCAATATGTGGAAACTTATTTTGCAAATCCGGACACTATCTTTGTGTTCAAAATCTTCTATGAAGTACTTGGAGGAGGAACCCGCCTTGCAATGCCGAAGAAAATCTGCGCGCCGGACTCGTCGTCATTGAAGCCTCGTTCAGGGGCTACTAAGGGAGTCCTGGATAAGGGGGTGTTCGGATAGCCGGACTATACCTTCAGCCGGACTCCTGGACTATGAAGATACAAGATTGAAGACTCCGTCCCGTGCCCGGAAGGGACTTTCCTTGGTGTGGAAGGCAAGCTTGGCGATACGGATATGAAGATCTCCTACCATTGTAACCGACTTTGTGTAACCCTAACCCTCTCCGGCGTCTATCTAAACCGGAGGGTTTTAGTCCATAGGACAATGTACACATCAACAATCATACCATAGGCTAGCTTCTAGGGTTTAGCCTCCTCGATCTCGTGGTAGATCTACCCTTGTACTACCCATATCATCAATATTAATCAAGCAGGACGTAGGGTTTTACCTCCATCGAGAGGGCCCAAACCTGGGTAAAACGTTGTGTCCCTTGCCTCCTGTTACCATCCGTCCTAGACGCACAGTTCGGGACCCCCTACCGAAGATCCGCCGGTTTTGACACCGACAATGATGAACTCCTTGCTCTTGTGCTTGAAATGATAGTCTCGCCAACACTCAGCTCTCTCTCATAGGATAGGATTTGGTAGAAAGATGATTTTAGTGGAAAGAAACTTGGGAAAGGCTAGAGATCAAGATTTATGTGGTTGGAATGGAATATCTTGACCTAACACAAGTGTAGTGTGTTGGAAGTGTAGGCATATTCCGATGGCTCTCTCCATAAATGAAGAGTGGGTGGAGGGGTATATATAGCCTCCACACAAAATCTAACTGTTGCACACAAATCACAAAACTTGGTGGGACCGGATCATAAAACTCGTTTAGACCGATTTGGTTCATAATGTGACGTTAGGCATTTCGGTGGGACCGACATGTCAACTCGGTGGGACCGATTCCATTAGGGTTAGGGCATAACGTAATCTCGGTGAGACCGATTACACAAACTCGGTGGGACCGATTTTGGTAATAGACAAACAGAGAGTTGGTCAGGCAAACTCGGTGGGGCCGATTCGCTCATCTCGGTTAGACCAAAACGTTATGAAAGGGAAACAGAGAGTTTGCATTGCAATCTTGGTGGGACCGATCACTCATCTCGGTTAGACAGAAACGTTGCGAAGGGAAACAGAGAGTTTGCAATCCCATCTCGGTGAGACGGAGATCCCTATCGGTGAGACTGAAGTGGCTAGGGTTTCTGGTAGTGGCTATGTCAACTGAACTCGGTGGTGCCGGATAGAAGTTTCGGTGGGTCCGAGTTTGACTTTTTGTTTGCGACATATGTGGATGTGAGAAAGTGGTTTGAGGGCTGTGGAGCATGTCACTAAGCACTTTGAGCAAGGAAGCCATTAAGCAACAGCTCATCCCCTCTTAATAGTATTGGCTTTCCTATGGACTCAATGTGATCTTGGATCACTGAAGTGAAAAATGTATAGTCCTGAGCTTTGAGCTTGAGCCAATCCTTTGTTCTTATCATCTCGAAAGGGTTCCCATCCTCTAGTCCATGCCACTCCATTGTTGAACTTATCTGAAGCATACTAGATGAAAGCATTAGTCCAACAAGAGATATGTTGACATTAATTACCAAAATCACCCAGGGAGCACTTGTGCTTTCAGAAGCCAGTTGGCCATGGCCTTGTCGTCGCCGCCGTCCACCAACATAGCTTCCTCATTCGCCTGGAGAAAGCCTGCCGGGTCCACTGCACTGTCGGATCGGGCGGCAACTCCGGCCTGAACTTGGATGGCCACTGCACCAGCCGCAGGGCGAGGGTGAAAGCTCGGAGGCCCTCGCTCTCCCCGGAGGCGCGCACTGATCCGGTCGATGGCGGAGCGTCCACCATGAGAGCCAACAATAGAGCGCAGCGGACAAAGAGGCGGATCTTCGACGCACCCGTACCTGGCGCGGCAAATGTCAGATTCCGGGTTCCGCAGACCCTTGAGAGGTTTGAACTATGGGCTGTATGCGAAGAACTCGTCCTCCCCAGTCCGCCTGCTCGCTAATCTCATGGCCTAGCTCGACGAACCGAATTAGAAAGAGTCACAACAGTTACCAGGTTCGGGCCACCTTGCGGTGTAAAACCCTACTCCTACTTTGTGGTGGATTGGCCTCAAGGGGCTGAGGATGAACTAGTACAGTGGAGAACAACCTCAGGAGGAACGACGTTCATGTGCTCGATGAGCTGGTGGGTGTGATAATGATCTGAATGAGCCGTCCCCTCTATGGTGGTGGCTAGGTCCTATTTATTGTGGCCTTGGTCCTCTTCCCAAATGACGGTGGGAAGGGACCCCACAATGGCCAAATTTGAAGGGAGACAACTAGTACATGCTATCCTGACAAAAGTAGTCTTTGTCCGCAAAAGCCTCTGGTGGTGACGACGCGGTAGGCTCAGTGATGACCTCCGTCCTGCCATCCTGGAGGTCTTGGTCTTGTTGCACCAGAATGGAATCCTTTTCTTGATTCCTCGGGACTCCGCGCCTGCGCTTGCCTCCTTAGCACCAAAGAGGAAACTAGTACACTGCGCCCGCTGGCGCCCTCCTGGCCTTGGTCGTCATGGCTCATGTCATCTAAACCTCACGAAGTGAACCTTGCATAGAAATCTCCGCTCCTTGGGAGCCAGCCT